>NC_136700.1:6691996-7014145 GCF_947650265.1 Symphodus melops | reverse complement strand
ACACACACACACAGTGCTGGGGTCGGAGGGGTTGCCTGGGTAGCGTGCACAGTAAGGTTAGGAGGTAGAGTTCAGTCCGGTGACAGGTGAAACTGCTAATCATGTGTTTGTTCCCTGCAGGCCTGAGGGCAGGTGAACAGCAGTCTCCACATGCAAAACAATATCCACTGTCACCATGCACATATAACTCTTTCAGTTTCACATAGTTTTCCTGTTTCCCCACATTCACGTGTTTTAAACACTGTGTTACCTAAGCATGAATAGTTCTTAGATATGGACATGAGATTACTGAGAGTTGTCTTATCAAATGCTGGTACGAATATACTTGACTTCAGACACTTTATCTGGTGAACTGATGTTTTCTTCAATATAAAACCCAAATGCAAAACATATTTACAAAAGCTGTATGGGGAAACATACTTAAAAGCCAAATGATTATTATGATGCTGCAACACCAGCTGTCTGCATGAAACTTAAAGTTGCTTTGACAATAATGTTTGATCATCAACAACTCGTAAACATATATAATCTCACATCGCGCATCAGAAAGACCAGTTATGATTATTTTCTATTATTAAAGAGACATCATTCCGATTCAGTTGGGGAGGAATTGACCACAAGATCTGAAATACTTTTGGTAAAATAAATGATTTCAAGTTGGAAAGAATTCACACAAATACAAACTGAACAAAGCATCAGGCTCTAATGCCCTTAATTGGAAAATAAGCCAGCATAATTAGTTCCACTGTGTAGCTCAACATTGAAGTCAGGTTAATGGTAGAAACTGAACCATTATGAACTGCAAATTCCTTAATAATGGCAAAAACTTAAAACTAAGTGAATCAGGGATGAAAACAACTTCAATTTAGAGGTAAGAACAAATGTTTATCAATGCCCATATAGCACGTTTAGAGAGAAGAAGGTCTTTTACTGACTCAACATAAAATAGAAACAGGGTACAAAGAAAAACCTTAAAATAATTTATATGTTAAAGGAAGGTGCAGAAATAGTCTGCATGATAGATATCCTGGGTATATTGTGATCCTGTTGTGCTATCAACTTCCCCCTCTGTAGTCTGTTTTGTCTGAGTGATGCGGCAGAAAACGGGTCGGGACAAAGCCGGTTAACCAGCATCGAGACAGAGGGGGGGGGGGGGCATGGAGAGAGAGAGATAGGAGCCCGGGGCCCGCTGGTGCCGGGGTCGTGGGATCAGAGCAGGTTGTGGAGGTGTGGGAGTGTCTGCTCGGCCCTCTGACCTTTGTCACTGAGGTTTCCTCTAATCCTGTCCTCAAAAAGCATACGGACATAATGGAGAGCCATGAATGGAGTTAAATGGTGACCATTAGGAGGATCTGTGTCGCTATTCTTCCTGTTTGTTTAGCCTTGGTCAGCCTCACGTTTTCAGAGTAATCAGGCGTGTGATGGAGAGACGGCTGGAGACTCCTGAAGAGGCCTGGAGAGAGAACCACAGGACAACAGTTTATTTGAGATGGATATCCACCTAAATTTGATGAAAGACATGACACAAGAAGGAGGAGGGGGAAGGTAATTTGTAAATCCACTTCAGATCATTTGAGTCTCGACCAGAGTTCACAAGTGTTTCACACAGGAAGAGGCAAAGAAACGTTCACCAGTGCTTTCTGGATCATATGGGTACCACTTTAAAACAACAAGGCATAATGAATAGTCTTTTACACCAGTGTCATGCAAATAAAAGTCTTTCTAACTAATAGAGAAGTACTGCCATTGAAATGTATACATGCACAGTTTAAGTCTGTCCTCTTGATATGATTTTATATAAAGACAATGTAGGTAAACTTTATGAGAAAGAATTGGATTGTTTAAAGAAAAAGGGAAATAATGCTTTTTATTCTCGTATTGTTGTTTGCTTTAGGGGACAATGCATTTGTGCTTTACTGTTTTCTCTCTCTCTCTTTACTTAGTTTGAGTGAGTATTCAGGTGGTAGATCATGTTAAAAACTTAAAAAGGCACCCTCATAAAGGATTGAAATCAAAGACTATGTTAATGATAAATGAATAACATATGAATCCTTTATTCCTGATACTTATTTACTGAATAAAATGTGGGTTGCCTGCACGTCTTAAAGCCTCTCAGGAGGGCTTAGTTAGTTTTCAATTAATAGAACATAATGACAAACACATTTTTAGTTTTAATACAATTAATGAATAGAAAGATTATTATTGTTGATAAAAATAAGAAAATATATTTAGGAATTAAATGTAAAAAAAAATAAAAAAAATGGTGAAGTGTATTATCCCAACCTGGCAACCAACACTAATCACATCAATGGATTTACACTGATCTTTGAAGTATTTGATAATTATAAAGGCTTTATTGACAATTGTATCATGGTTTACAAGTGTAGCACATTATGAGGAAACATAATTTAATAGATGTCAGTATTATATTTCTGTTGTCTTCTGTATTTTAGAATACAGCATTTGGCTGTGAAAATATTTTTCAGTTTGTTCCCCTCCACATGCAGCAGAGGGAAGGTCAGGGGTTCAACACACACACACACACACACACACACACACACACACACACACACACACACACACACACACACACACACACACACACACACACACACACACACACACACACACACACACACACAAGATAATAATGCATCTGGTGTTTTCCTTTTTTTGTTTTGTTTGTAGGCTATATGGTCAATAGCAACAGTAAGCAACATTAAAGAACTGGTCATGTGACTTTCCTAACATTATGTTGCAGTTGTAATTTAAAAATCTTATTTGTTTCTCATAATGGTGGCCTCACCTGTCCTGACATGTTTAAAAGATCAAACATTGCACTTAAAAAATGCATTCAGTAACTGATGAATGCAAATCAAGGATTTTATCAGCTCCTCCTTTCTCTCTCCTAAAAAATGTTGACTCGACAATAAAATAAGTAGCCTATCAGTTCAGAGACAATTCAGTGAGTAAATAAAAAAACAAAAACAAAAAACAGGATCAGTTATCTTGACCATTATGTCACATTATTAAAGCATGGAGTTTACCAACAATCGGCATGCCTCTCACTCGACGACCTGATCTCATCCACAGGAATAAGTTTACTCCCACTTAATGTGGAGTAGAACGACCCCTAGTGTCAGATAGAGAGAACTGACGGGGGTTTACATGATGCCGGTGTCTAGTCTGCTAAATCCATTCAATTCAATTCAAAAATCAAATCAAAAGTCAACAGAACTGTTGCTAAATAAAGTCAATCAATATGTGAATATTTTCATGAACTAATCTGATGAACTGAATAAACATTGAAATGGTGAAGATGTTGAATCTGTCCTATACATACTCTCCAGACATACGCATATAGCCTATAAAAACAGATATCAATGGATATAAGACGTAAATAGTTAATTTCACTCATGCTGAAATAAAATCCGGCCATCTGTTTAAACTGCCCAAAGTAATTTATAAGAGTTTCTTCTAAAGATAGACTTTTCGATAATTGTTGCTTCTTTTACAATGAATTTGCAAAGTTCAAAGAAGGTGTTGGCACCGTGTCATTACTCCGAGCCAAGCCCTCCTTGGCCCCCGGCGCTCTGCATACCTCTCCTGGCTGGGCAGAGCCGGGGAGGCCTCTGTGCTGCGGTGGGTGTGAGCTTTGAAATGTATTTAAGCACCGACTGATCAGATATTGTGCATCTCCGACTTTTACCTTAGGGTAGAGACCATTATCACTGACACCATGGCAAGCGACAAGAAGGCACCTCTGGGCTCCATCGAGAACCCGATCAAGTTCATGGATCAGGATTTTCAGACAATCTTGGAAGAATGTCTGAAGTCCGGAGAGATGTTTGTTGATCCTACGTTTCCAGCTGAGCAGAAGTCCATCGGTATGCCAGAAGATGCGGATCCGAAGAAGGCGATCAAGTGGCAGCGACCCAAGGTAGATCAGGTTATGATGGGTTTAGGGACAGTTGTTGTCCCAGATATTGTTAGGGGGGAGGCTTGTTTGAGCTGATAGCCTCTTAACCCAAAAGGCTTTTATAATAATGAGTTTCAAAACAGTCAATGGTGAATGTATTTAATGTCTCCACATAAAACAAAATAAAACCTACATTTGAGATGCCTCCATTGAAACAAGTCTGCAGACCAACATTTTATTTTTCAAGATGTATTATACTTTATAACTAATGTAGCCTGTTTTAGAGCTTGAGTTGTTATTGATTTGTTGTGCAGTTTTAGATACTAACTTGATATGAAATGTACCTTTATGCAGCTTCTTGGCTTGTTCACAGAAACACTATGAGAGGTGTGATTACAGATCAGACAGTGATTCTACAACGTATAGCTCAGATCTGTAGAAACCTTGAACCAGGGGTATTTCTTCAGGGGGTGAAAAAAAGTCATAAAAGAAAGAAGACAAAGAGAATCATAGATGTTTATTACAACAAATCAATAAGACAAGTCATATTGAATGTATTTTAGACAGATTCCTTCGACTGACGCAGAAACAAAAGAAATAAATTAAATTTATGTTTACACATGTAGCCTGATTTTAAACTGATAAGTGAAATGTTTTCTGCGTGAAGAATTAATTTAATACAGAAAAGATAGTCTTTGAATTCCAAACAGAGCAGTTTACACATTTTCATTGCAGAAGCTGATTTTGATTTCTAATTAAAAATCAATTTTCGTATTATTTTGGCACATTTCTTCATACTGTATGTCTGATTTGGTTTACCAACAGTCCAAAACTCAAATATGTTTTGTGTTGTGGAAAACTAAACAAAAACATGGCAAAAATCTCTGTTTTCTCAGAATTGTTGTTAATCCAGGACCAGATACATTTTGATGATTTTGTGTACAAAGGGATATTTGATGTTTACATGTTTAATGTTATTAAAAAATGATGAATCTGTCCAGAATGACATCATTCAACTTTGAATTGTCTTTCCTCATTGTGCAGCTCATTGTGCAGACTTAAAATAGATTTGGTCATTATAAACATGAAGTTTGCGGTGATAGCATTTTGTGTGTGTCGTCCCCCCACCAAAGGAAATCAGTAAGAACGCTGTGTTTGTGGAGGGCACGACAGGGACCACAGACATCTGTCAGGGCCAACTGGGTGAGTTCATCAGCAAAGCATCAACCTTCACAAACATTAAATCAAAAACGATTGAGGTTCAAACCACAATACGTCAGACTGAGCTGCTGAAAATATGCATTGTAAAACATCCACTCAACCAACATGATAAAATTGCATTGCGTAGTTCATATTTCATGAATACAGTCAAATGTAGTGACTTCAGATCTTATGCACCACACGGCCACAATGAGCCAACTTCAAACACTCAGCGAGGACGAAAAAGGAATGACTCTGTGTTCCCGAAACCCCAAATCTGCAGGGGGTGTGTACCAAATCGTAGGCCTGTGTTTAAAAGCCCAAAGATCCTCCTCAATTCTCTGTTCTTCAGTCTGTTTCCTGTTTGTGATGAACTAAGCGATTATTTTGTGCACGAAAGAAAACTTTCCTCCTTCATCTGGGACTCTTAAATATTGGTCAATGCCACTCGCTGCGTGCTGATGTGTCCAAAGCTTAAATCAACACAAACCTCCCCTTTCTTCTGTAGCCCATGATGGGTTTTCAGTGATTTATACAGACTCTTAAAGTATCTGCTGCAGCAGTAACAAGAGAAACATCACAGAACAGATGTTTGCTGTTGGAGAGGAATGTAGCTTAAAATGTGTTTGTGTGGGAGAGAGCAAGTTTAACCTGAAACGCATTGACGAAAACACGAAACCATGACAATTTTTTTCAGGGCTAAATAATAGAAGAAGATGATGTGTAAAATGTTACTGAAAGGCACAACAGCTGTCTTGTATTTTCATATGAGCTCAGTGTGTTCTCTTGTTAATCAGGTAACTGTTGGCTGCTGGCGGCCCTCTCCTGTCTGACCATGCACCAAAAGCTCTTTGTGAAGGTGGTGCCACCGGGCCAAAACCTGTCCAAGCCTTACGCAGGGATCTTTCACTTCAGGGTGAGTAGTAGTTGTACAACAGAAACCTTTTCACTCCCTAATCTTTGTTTTATGGAAAATCCCGAAAAATCTGAGGATGCCAAATATACATAAATAAAGACATAAATCCAAATATTTCGACAGAGATACTGGGGAGATTTAGGGAGTTAAGTTGCAGTGAAGATTGAGAGCTCATTTACAATTCTTTAAAGTCCTCTTTAAAACCACATTTAAAATCTGTCTGAAATACCAAAAGGCTCAAGTGATAATTAATGCTAAATATGACACCTTCTGAAGGTAAGTTCATTAATTAAGTTTGATTTATACCTACTTATGTCCTATATTTCTACTCACTCCTTTTACATTATGAAATTCATCAATTCATCTTTTTATTGATCTGATTTATTCTATTTGTCTAGACTTTGATCTTTTTTTTTTTTTAACTTTAAAGCACAGCTCTCAAACAGGTATAAACTCATCCTGCAGACAGTGCTGCGCGGTGGTCTCGCACGTACAAAAAGTATAAACATAAAACCTCATCTTTATTACCTCATCAGATGTGGTGATTCTAATCTGCAGCATTCATCACTCACCGGCTCTGACCTGCACAGAACAATAAATATCCCTTTATTAGACCAATTAATCATTTCACATCATCACAACAAACACTCCAGTTAGATCATTTTGACTTTTTTTGCTCAGCAATTATTTAGCCCCAGAGCTCTGGACCCTCAGAGACTGTTAAGGAGAATGTTACTTGATTTAACAAGCAGGACGGAAGGACTGGAAACTAATTTTTGCCCTGTCAGGGTGATTGGAAAGCAGTCCAGACATGCAGGTAGCAACGACCCCTGGGAAACACACACAAGCACACACACACACAAAGCCACAGGTATGAAGGCCAGTACAGGCCTGCTCTCGGTCTCTGTTGTGCACACACTGTTAGCAGTACAGTACAGCCCTCAAGTTATGACCAGTAACCTCCCCGGGAGGTGCTTTTATAAGTTTACACAGAGCAGAGAACAATATGTCTTCAATGTAATGTCTTCATTATGTATTCAGTATCTCCTTTTACACACAACCGGGTTTAATTTGTAAGATCTGAACAACTGATAGGTCCCTAATGCTAGTTCTGTTTTTGTTTAGACCAGAAAATTCCATGTTGTATTGATATTTTTGTTTTCTGCCTGAATATGTCAGGAAGAAAAAGCATTTAAATTGTTTATTGAAGTAAAATCAGAATTGTCAAATTCAATTGATTTAAATGTCTTCAACCTGGACCTTCAATCCTAGTATTTTATATATTTATAGAGGACTTGTTCCATAGTTGCTCACATTAAAATTAAGCCATTGGCAACTATACACTCTTTTCATTTACCTGCACAATGATTGATTAGTAGAAGCCCACATCACTTCGGTTAGCTGTTGGTGTTATTAAATGTGCAACTACTTGCCCACCTCTCAACACAACCATGCCCCAGTTATGCAAATGTATCCATTCATATTTTCTTACATTAATAAACCCTCCATGCAGAGTGTGTAAAATCAGCTTTCCTTAATGGAACAAGGAGTCGAGCAATAAGGCCAAATCCAGTTTCTCTACCAGGCTGTAAATATTTTTATTTTTATTTTTTTATATTGTTATTTTAATATGGGGCCTTATTGGGATACCTTTGTTTTTAGAGCCAACCTCAAGTGGCCATTTGAGGAAATGCATTTTGCACTTGTGCATTGGTTTAATTGTTCAACACTTCAGGTTGCTGATTGGTTGAAATGCATGAATGTGTTTATTAAAGTAGAAAACTACAGTAAAAGACGTGGACAGTAAACACATTTTAATTCCTTCTTTGACCAGTGGAACTGTGGAAAGGAACATTGGACTTTGTTGTTGTCAAATCCAGCCTTTAAACAAGTGAATAGTTATCTATAATAATATCAGAAATATTCATCTTAAGTGAAATAATATAGTAGGCTAGTTGTTGAGTTTGCAGTTTGTATCCGCTTCCCCCTAGAGGCCACAAAGGAGTATATCAACCTAATTTTCCCTTAAACAATTAATGTCTCTCATTTACTTCTCTCCTGATTCATTTTATCCAATTATTCCCTCCCCTCCCTGTCTCTCTCCCTCTCTCTTTCTCACTGCGTCCCTGTGTAGTTCTGGCAGTATGGTGAGTGGGTGGAGGTGGTGGTGGATGACAGGCTGCCAGTACGAGAAGGCCGTCTGCTCTTCAGCTACTCTCACACCCGCCACGAGTACTGGAGCGCCCTGGTGGAGAAGGCCTATGCCAAGTCAGTTGCCACTTGCAGCATATGTTTCTGGGTTTTAATGTCTGAGATCAACCCACTCTTTTCCTGTGTGTATCTTTGTGTGACACTACTGTGATTTGACAAATACACACACACACACAGCCACCAGAGAAAATGTTCTCACCTCTCGTATGTAGGCTGGTTGGAAGCTACGGAAGCCTGAAGGGGGGCAACATTTCAGAGGGGATGGAGGATTTTACTGGTGGCATTGCATACTCGCTGGACGTGTCGTCTCGTACCCCTCGAGTCCTCTGGAGGTCTCTGACGGCCGCTCTGTCCAGAGGCAGCCTGCTCAGCTGCTTCATCGAGGTACTCACTCTCTTCAGACTGATTACAACTAAAGGAGATGAGATATAGTGCAATAAGATTATTCTTTTTTTAACTACATAAGACGATAAGACCTTTTTTTCTTTTCACAGGCCAAAAACTACACCGAGGTTGGTAAAGTGACAGGAAACGGGCTGATAAAGGGTCACGCCTACGCTATCACAGACACAGATCAGGCAAGTATCACAGCACAACACTCAACTATTGCTGTGTCTTTCAATAAGATGTTTTTTTTTCTTCATTACATCATGTTGTCTTATCTCACACTACCTCTCAACATCAATAATACTCTGTGATATCTCGTCATTTCATCCAGAATTGCTTTTTCATTCTTTAATAAATTTCCTTTTTCCACATCTCTGTTTATTCAATCAAATGTGTATCTTATTTCATCAGCACAGTCAGATCGAACACAAAGAATCAGTGTGAATCAATGATGATGATCAGAATTTTACTTAGTTTAGAAAACAAATAATCTCATCAAGTCTCATAGCTTTTGTTCTGAAATGTTATCATATTATCCTCATCTGACCTAATCTCATTTTTCATTACATCATCATTTCACCAAATAGCTCAACTTTGAATTATATCTCATTGTATTTGTCTGTCTGTCTGTCTTCTTATCAACTCATTTCTGAGCTGAATTCACTTAATATATATTGTGATTTATTAGTCATCTCATTGATCAATTTAAAATCGAAGACGTTAATATTTGAAAGATGAGTTCACTAGTTGGCTCTGTCTTCATGTTTCAGGTGAAAAATGGTCCAGATGAGGTTTTGTTGCTGAGGCTGAGGAACCCCTGGGGTTTCATTGAGTATCGTGGACCCTGGAGTGACAAGTGTGTTCACATTGTAGCTCACAAACTCATGGATTGAATAACATCTATTATTGTGTTTATTTATGTGTATCTTTGTTACTGCAGGGGTAAAGAGTGGGACAATGTGAACAAATCTGATAAGGAAAGGATTGATCTGAAAAAAAAAGAAGATGGAGAGTTCTGGTACGTGGAGAGAAAAAAGTGTGGACGAAGAATGTTATACCTCCCTTTACTGAAATATGAAATATAATATTACATTATTATTATTCCAGAAGAAGTAATCCTTTTTCAATGCAATGCAATAATTTATCTCTCGCATTTTACCACTTTGTTTTGGTTTGAGCGAAATTCAGGTTAAATTCATAAAATTTTTATCTTGAGAACTTTTTCGGATTTTCGTTGTTTTCAGGCGTAACAGATGGCTAAGAAAAAATGGAAACGAAAAAGAGATAATTATGTAATGATAAGGTTGAGCCAAAAGCCTCTTCAATGTATGAAGACAGCATTTAGGATTTCCATCGAATGGGTGATACGAAAACTAAGAATTTATAGCTCAGAAAAGCACTAGTGTAAGTCTTACGCGTGAATTCTCTTCTTGATCAGGATCAGTTCTGAGGATTTCTCCAGCCTGTTTGACATTGTGGAGCTGTGCAGCATGAATCCAGACACTCTTGAGGAGGGAAACGCGCCCACCTCTCCATCCTCTCCTGGCTCCCCTTCCACCTGGACCATCAGTGAACATGAAGGATTCTGGGTAAAGGGAAGCTCTGCTGGTGGAAGCCGCAAATTCAGAAGTGTGTTTAAGACCTATTATTTACAAAAATAGGCATTCAATATTGTCAACACAAAAGAGATCATTTATGTGATCAAATCTTTGGCTTTTGTCTCTCAGAGTCTTTCTGGAAGAACCCTCAGTTTGAGCTGGTTCTCACAGAGAAGGACCAGGACGAGGAGGAGGACGATGATGATGAAGATGATGATGATGAGGAGGGGGAGGAGGAGGAGAAGATGACTCCAGAGGAGAAAAAGAGAGCAGAGAAAAAGAAGAGGAAAGCCAAACAGTGTACCGTGCTGGTGGAGCTGCTGCAGAAGAACCGCAGGCGGAAGGACAAAGTCCACTTTCTCTACGTTGCTTTCCACATCTACAAGGTCACTTAAAGTAATTCACATAATGTTGTATTTGGCCTTCATTCTATGTCAGAGCAACTCACACTTTGTTATGTCTTTATTCTTATCTGCAGGTTCCCTCTGAGGTAATTATCTGTTGGGCAATAGATATATAATCTCTCATTATCTCAAATTATTACCCAATAGTCTTAAAGTTGATGACTAAGTGTTACATGTCTCCACTGACAGCTCCAGGGTATGTGTCTGGACCGCAGCTTCTTCATCGAAAATTCCCCTGTGGGTCGCTCTGGGAAATATCAGGCTCAGAGGTAAAAGTCCATCATGTGAAGAAACTTTGCATACAAGACAATTTTATTAGTTTCTTCATAAAATCAGAGCATTTGGGGGCGCTAGTCTAGTGATGAACATGCATGCCCTATGAACACACGCTGAAGTCCTATTAAGTGTTTTGGCATCTACTGTGTGACTCCTTTTGTGCCCATTATTTCTCTCTCCCTGACTGCTGACTCGATCCATTGTCCTATCTCTTCGATAAAGGCACAGCAACCTTTAAAAAAAAAATCTAGAAAAAGGACCATTTGGTTCTGGTAACTTTAGGGACTTAAACAAATTTAAACTTAAAAAGTAAACCATTATGCAGTTTGTGTGCTGTATAAAATGTATTGGAAATATAACATGGTTTGGTTGTAAAAGCTGAAAGTCATAAAGCTGATAGCTTTTAAGTGTGAACTTTGTTTCACAGAGGAGTGTGGAGGAAGCTCCACCTGGACCCCGGTAACTACATCATCATGGCCTCCACCTATCGACCCAACATTCGTGGAGATTTCTTTGTCCGCATTTTCTCCAAGACTGGAAACACTCTGGGGTAAGACTGAAGTGATTCTTCTTTAAGACTGCAAAACAGGATGAACATTAAGACTACTCAGCTGAATTTAATTTGTTGTTGTTTTTTTTTTTTTTGTTATTAACCGCATTGGGTAAATGTTATGTGTTGTATGTGTGCGTCACATTCTGGTTAAATAATGTCCCACAACACTTCCTGGGGGCTCCACAGCTCCTGAATCACCTCCTGTCTCTCTCACTTTAAACAGTGGAGTCATGTCACCCACACTGCCCTCACATTGGGTTCACAGCATCATAGTTCTGCATATTAAAAAAAAAGTAACAACTTTCACAAAGAACAGACTTATAAAACCGAGTTGAATTGTTACAGCAGAGAGCAGTGGAGTGCTCCGTAAAATAAAAAGCAACTTTTTGCACAGGTCCACAGTTTTTATTCTTGTTACAGAGGAGTGACGTCTACGGGGAAAACTCAGGGGGCTCATGCATTTAAAGAGACACACACACACACACACACCAAAAAGTGTGTTCTGAGAGAGCTGGTTTAAACCGCTCCTCTGCTGCTTGATTCATGTTATATTGTGACCAAAGCACAGCAAAGATGTTTCATTTAGAGAATGAAAAGGTGGAAAAGGGCTGTAACGTGTCCTCTTTAAAGGAGCAATGTTGACAGTCTAGTGTTTTCTTTTGTGTTGCAGAACTCAGGACTTCACTTGCTCCTCTGGCTTCCTCCCCGTAAGTCCACATACATTTGAACACAAGGCAAAGCAAAAAAAAACAAACCCACATAGTACATTTATGTTTGTTTGGCATGTTTGTGCGGGACAGGTTATGGCCACTCCTGGCCTCATGGAGCATCATGTGAGAGTTCAGAAGACTTTTGATGAGGAGGCTGGCCCAGTAAGAAACATCCCATAGAGTACTACACCGCTTCAAATGTGTGTCCTTTGTTTAAAACATCCAAACCACTTTCTTCTGTCTTTCCCTGCAGGATGACAGAATGGACGCCAAGGAGCTCATGAATCTGTTCAACTCAGGTTACAGTGTAACACTTTGAATTCTTCAAGCTGAATCTAAAAATTAAGAAAAGATGTAATTTTCACTGTGTAATACCTCACATAGCAGCTAGATGGGAGCAAAGCTAAGACAGCGTCACTGTAATGCAGGAGCAGCGATGCCTCAGAGGTCAGCCGTCTAGACAGAGGCTCATAGCTGCAGTCAGATAAAGTACAATGAGCTGGTTGACTAATAAAAGTGACTACACGTGTCCTCACCATCACCTTTCCTCAACTTAATCCAATTTAAAACCTTAATTTATTTCTCTGGATAATCTGTGCCTTTCTATCTTTCTATTGTGATCAGTTTTGGAGAAAGATTACCATCTGCCCCTGGAGACATGCAGACAGCTGATCGTTGGAGAGGATGTATCCCTTTTTGTCCCCGACATATTCTGTAATACTACAGTCTGATTGTTTGACTCTATATGTTCGTCTGGATTAACATGAGCAAGCTGATGTCCACATGAGTTAACATCTCTTCTTAAAACCATGATTGTCCCATGCTAGTTTTGCACTTTATTTTGGGCTGTTTCTCGTTGATCAAGCAGTTCAAAACCTCAGTCCTCCGGTTGAGTCATAACGGGCTGCCCTGCAGTTCACTTGCACTCTCCTGTCTCAAAACTTTATCGCCTTGTCTTCTGTCCTGTGAGGTGACCTTAACTACATCCGGCAGACAAAAGGGCGTGGGAGTCTCAGCCGTAAACAAACAGAAACCCTGCTGTCCAATCTGCACAGTCTGCAGGTACACTGTGTGTGTGTGTGTGTGTGTGTGTGTGTGTGTGTGTGTGTGTGTGTGTGCGCGCGTGTGAGAGAGCCATTTTTACTTACTGTGCTGCTTCTATCTTCTTCAGACCATCTTCTTTCAGTTTGACGAGGACTCTTCCGGCACAATGAGCCCCTTTGAACTAAGCACTGCAATGGAAGCTATTGGTATGAGAGCACATTAACACACACACACACACACACACACACACACACACACACACACACGGGTCTACTGTATGTTGGCACACAGATGGTTTGGCTTCACACCTTCCTCCTCCCCTCTGCGTCACAGGGATGCGGTGTGATGGTCAAGTAGTTCATCTGCTGTCTGCTCGCTTTGCATCTGGAGAGCTTCACCTGCCCTTCCATGGCTTTGTGTCATGTGTCACAAGACTGCGCAAGCTTTTTGGTAAAACACACACACACACACAATAACACAGACACTTTGGTTTGTTTAGTTGTTAATCTGATCCACTTGTGTTAAACGGTCCATATAATATCATTATTAAATCAGCACTAGACATAGAGAAGCTCGAGACAATCTTTTCCCAGTTAGCCCAGATATTGTATAAACCATGCAGAGGATGCTGCACGTATGTGGTTTGGAGAGCACTTGCATGCAGACTACAGGTCGGTTCCAGCTCACATTGTTGTTTTTTAACAATGACTGTGACGCTTACTTATACAGTCCTTATAGCCACTTTAATTATGACATTATATTTGTAAAACTGCTGTGGTAGAATCAGTGATAGATGCCACATCGATTTTTAATTAACATCTTCAAATAGTCAGCGAACAAGCCCTTGCTTTTGATAAAGTTTCAACATTTTCTCAACAGTGGTCCTAAATGTATTTTCAACAGAAAAGTACTCACTGGGACATTTTAAAGTTAATATTGTACTTTTTGTGTCATAACAGTCACTTGACAAGTTCAGTTGCTGTTTTCTTTTCAAATATAGATTTTTCATTTTTTTTAGAAACATGATAACTTCATTATATTGAGCATACTGACAAGGACTAAATCATGGGATGTCTAAAGAAAACTATAAATGTGCATTTCAGATATGGAAAATAAAATCCCCTCTGAGTTTTGTGTGTATTTTAACTTATGAATAATCTCTCCTCTTTTCCTCAGCTCTGTTTGAGTCAGAGACCAGTCAAGAGGTCAAAGACAGAGGCATTAACTCTGTGAGTATCAGGTCACGACATCATGATATCATGATATCATGATAATATACATGACCTATATTTGTATATCGTTATGCTCCTACTGACCTGGATCTATTTTTTCTGCTTTCCTGTCCCTTCACAGTGGCTGCTTCAGTTCCTTATATTGTGAAGATGCTTCATAAAAGGCTCATCATGTTTAAAATAAACAGCTGATCCACAGTCTGCTGTTCCTTCTGAGAGATAAACAACACATATATACATACATTTTATACATTTTTTTTACACCCATTCACTCATATGTGCATTATTCTAAAGGAACAGCTGTGGATGTCCTTTGCTATCTCTCCCTTCGTTCTGACTGTCGGCTTCAAATAGATAAAAGGTTCAAGGTCTAACATTGTAGTCTTTATATAACACAGGAACACTATATCCATCTCCATGCTTCACGAACAGTTTGGTTTCGTTAGTTTTTTGGAAGGGACAGTGTATATTAATGAATAAACACGCTTACATGACAAAATCAGCCAGAAGGATTTTGTTCTGTCGTCCACAGCCAAGGTTTTCAAAAGAAACTCAAAGGCATGGCACACAGTTTAAAGAGACAGGACACAGTTAATGAAGAAAGTATGAGGCAAGTTTATTTATACAGTACATTTAATATCGGCAATTAAGCACATAAATGAATATTTAAAACCTGAAATTAGATTAAAAAGTTTAAAAATATGGTCAAATCAGAGCAGTGTACATGAAGTTAGTACTTTAATAAATACAAAAAATATATAGAGCTATACATATATATGCTAAACAATTCATGTTTGCGTATACAAAACATCCATTTAATTGTTCTCTTATATTTTCATATTCTTCTGTAGTTAGGTAGATTTCATGATTCCAGATGTTTGTTGAAACTTGTTTCTCTGTCATTTAAAATATTTTTCCTCAAGGAAAACTGTTTGTAAACCCAAATAAAATTCCTCAAAGTAACAATTTCTTTCTTGATTTTCCAATCCAATTCAACTGTATTTGTTAAGCACTTTAAAACAACCACAGTTGACCAAAGTGCTGTACAGAAGAATAAGTAAAATACATAACAGCTCACATAAAATAAAATAAAAACTACATATGAAATACAAAAATAAATTAAAAGACATAAAACATGACTAAAACTAATAGGCATGCAGGAAAAGAACTAAAAGAACTAAAATAAAATTGACATCTCACTAGTTTCTATTAAGACGTCATGCAGTGCTGAAAGTGAAATCCTGAATGAAATGGTCCACATAACTGTTGTTACACAACTGAGAAAAAAAAAATCTCTGCATCCCAACACTTTAGTCATCTATGCACACATGAGCATACCCTGGGTAATATCTGCACACACACACTCACAGTAAGAATGAGTGCTGCCTGCCCCACTGAGGGTGTGAGGGTGATGTCTCAGCAGCGCTACACGCACCATCTCTATTCTTATCACACTGACGCCACGTACAGCGTCAACACACACTCGCCCCCTCCTCCACTACGTTTTCTCTCTCTCCCTGCCCCCCCCCCCCCTCCACACACACACACACACACCTTTCTCTCAAGTAACTGTCTAAGTCTTATAATCTGCATCCTCCACCTCCCCCTGCTGTTACATGCTGGCACACACACACAATGACACACACACACAGGTTTTCATGCACACACTCACACATCAATGATAGAGCAAATGTCCTTTTTTACACACCTTTCTATTAATAGCACCATGGTTCACACACACCATTTCCTGTTCATAGTTAGGTGAGTACACACAGGTTGTCCTCGGCAACCATCCATCTGCGCTGTGATGGAGAGAGGGAAAGCGAGAGACGCGAGGCAAGGACGTTCATTCATCTCAATGGCAGGCTTCTCCATCCTCTCATTTTACTATTTCTATATGTTTTCATAAATATTTCAGTCTTTCCAAACTCTGTGCTTAAATTTATTGAATCACCTCAGCAGTGGGTCAATACAATGTGACATCTGTAGCTTGTAAAACAGCATCATATATAGGCCCTCACAGTGATCACTATTATTATATCTTAGAACATTTACCGATGCTTTCTAGTGTCCATGTCATTATGATAAACTGTGCTAAGTTTAAAAAAGTACAAACAAGACTGGATTTCATTGTCAATATTTTGTGGGGGAAAAAGAGAACTGATAACAATTATTCTTTTGAACTGCCAATTTAATTATGGACATTATGATGTTTTGTTTTCAATGGTTATTTCTATGTTATTTTTCAAAATGCTTATCAATACAGCATTTTTGCTGTCAAATGAATTAAAAAATACAAAAACCCCAAAATGCTCACTTTCATCAGTTTTCACCTGGAGGGCACACCTTTATAAGTGACACATGAATGGACAGAGGGTGAGCGTGGTCTCTAGAAGAGCCAGAAAGAGGAAAAGATTACAGGAGGAAATGTTCGGGGGACAATAAAGTTCAGTGAGATTTATCAGAATCGTTGTAATCAGTTTGAGTGTTGTTAAGATATTTAAGTCTGGAGAAAACAGACAGACCAATTAAGCCTTTATCTCAGCCTAAATCTCAACACTACACTAATTTTGTCAATAGTCAGACAAAGCTCTGAAAATTATTTTTGATAAAAATATAAGGAATGGCAAAGATAAGGCCATAGGCTGATTACAGATAAATGGCACAATAAGCTTCAGATATGGAAATGAAAAAGAACAAAAGGAAAAAAGAAAAGTATTTTTTTTGTTTATTTATAGATACCCTTTAATTCAAAAACAGGTCTCCAAAAACTGCTTTTCATGAATTATTTGTATCCAAGTTTGATCAAATGCTTGCTTTGTACAGTATATCATTAACCTACATTAACAGGGTACTATCACTACAGCCAGCTGGATTAATGACTTATACATAATGTACAGTATATGGTTAGAGGATCACAAGAAAGAAAGATCTAGTTGGTTGAAAAGACAAAAAAAAAAAATTGGAGCATGAGTCTGGTATTGTCAGATAAGATCATTGTTGTTTTTATATTAATGTTCCTCGTTTCTTCGACAATTTAAATGTTGTTAAATGATTGTCTATACCTCTTCGAGAACCATCAAACTTCCAATAAATGCCCATCTCAATTTAAGGCCCCGTCCTTTTTACTCGCCTCTTTGGTTGCTGCATGATTAATTTTGCACAGTTAAATATTCTTTCTGGTGTAAATGTACTATTTTATAGTTGAATTTAAGTTTTTGGATATATTGTAGATGTGCTAGACTGATAGTGTCTCCTTTGAAGGGTGCTATCTCCTCATATGGTCATCATAAATACTGAAACATAACAACACTCCTTCCCATCAGAGGAGAGAGAAACAGTTTGAGGCTGATCTCGAGGAGCTCACTGTAAACTGTCCCCTCCCTCACAGAGAGACTATTTATTTGATCTTTTCTCTCTCTGTTGATTCGTTTCTCTCCGCAGCGACTAGTCTCATCCTTCCACCTGCTCTTCATCTCCCCTCCTCACCCCCTCCCATCCCCAGCTGTCCTGTGGGACGAGATGATGCTCTGACATGCTTGGCGTCTGTTCTTGGAGGGGCTGGTATTTTTGTGCCACAGCGGTGGGGGCAGGGACAGGAATAGTGGCGAGTTGTAGTGTGTAGTGTGGGAGGGCCGGGATGCTTTGAGAACAGCAAGATTTTTGAGCCGGTGTATAGACAGTAAGGGAGACCTGGGAGGATTGCATAAGTTGGCTCCCTGGCTGCAAATTTAGCCTGGGCTCGCTCACGCAGAAATGTGATGAGCAGTGCAATCTCAGTCGTCAAAGCCGAGGTATTTAAAGACGAGTGTGTGTCGGCCGTAGACGTAGAGTGTGTTTAACTTGCGTGTTTATTCACAAGTCGTGAAGGTGGATAATTTGAGGAGAGACTGGTAACGTTTACATCCACTCTTCCTTCTGTACCCCCTCCTGTTGTTGCTGCTTATTTCCTTCTTTTTTTTCTTTTTTTTTATTAGTGATGTAGGACGATACAAGACAAGTGAGAGATGAATATGAGGATGTGAAAAATGTGTTAACATTTAAGACATTACAAACAAGACGAAATGAAAACTAACAGGAGGAAATGAAAATCTATTTTGTAGGGCTGTGTTTGTGTTTTGTGTGTGTGTGTGTGTGTGTGTGTGTGTGTGTGTGTGTGTGTGTGTATGTGTTTGTATTTATTTCCTAAAAGGCAAAGTGTTAGTGTGATGACCAGGTGTTTGATAGATTATTACTCTAACATCTCACTGACACCATTATTTCAAGTCCAACTCTATGACATAACTAAACATAGCCTGAGACTCTGCACTGGATTGTGTTCAAGTTTTTCTAATCCTACTGAGGTATTATAGATTTTTTTCAGGTCAATGCATACTGATTAGCATCTTTGTAATTGCACCAGTATTCTCCAGAAGGCTGATTCTAACTGTTGTCTATTCACCACATGCTGAATGAGCCAATAAAGCGTCTGAGAAACGCGATACATGTATAAAAATGTTAGGGAATAAGTTGATGGAGGGTATCGTGAAGAGGTTGTGTAAGTAAAGAAGAAATTCATATTTAAAAACCTTCCATTGAACTTCTTTGAAAACATTAAGATTTAATTGAATCTTCACCATCTCAGTTGTTGAACACTGCTGACTTTAGGTGAGATCACAGTGTATGCTTGGCATTGATTGGTGCATATTAAATGTGCGTCACATTTCATTCAGTTAAATCTCAGATTCTTTCATACAGCCGATGAATGTGTCAGAAGCACAACCTTTAATGTGTACATCAATTTAAGTGTGATGTCTTTATGTAACTAAATCAGATGTGTGTGTCATCTTTTAAGACTCTCAGCGTGTCGTCAGACTGAGATGATTAGACATCAAGTTCAACAGGGTTTTCTTCCAGTAAACCTTTGAGATGTGTGACTTCACATATCGTACAGTTTTCACAAACTCAAACATCAAACTCTCATTCACATCAGTGTTACTCAAATGTAGAAAAATGAAGGTGCTGATGATGGCTTTTTAGGTGACCGTTTGACAGAGCTTTTTCAACACTACTCAGGTTATGATTAGTTTGCATGGCTGTATGAGTATAGAGGGTGAAATAAGTGATCATGTTAAAATCCAGCTGCTTTTATGAGTTTGAATACAAACTTTAGATGACAGTTTAGAAAAACATGTTTCAGCAGTGGTGTAAGAAATAATTAGATTATGTACCCCTGTTGGGAGGCAGACACTTCAGTGTCTAATTAAGTGTCTTATTATTAGATCACTATCACTAAGGCGTGTTTGTGAAAGCTCTGCAGAAGGTCAGTCTGAGTGGTGTCTGTAAGTTCAGAAAGTTATCAGAGGTGGAGAAACTAGCTACTGCAGAAGAGTCCGACTACAGGCAAAGTCTGTATCTTCATGCTGGAATCGAGCGGCCAACATACTGAATGAGAGATGACCAACTCTACCGTTGACCCTACGACACCCCACTGTTAGCTAGAATAGAATACTAGCAAACCACCAAGTGGCTTTTTGATGCACGAAGGGATTCACAAAATTGTTTCTTTATCAAGTAAAGTCTACGTTTTAATTAATATGTTGTAAAATGTTTTAGTGTTTAATCTCAATTTGCAAAATGTCGAATCAAGATAACGTGTGAGATACCAGAAAAATATTCCACAGACAGAGTAAATCAGTGAAGTGAGCATGCAGGGAGAATGCAGAGGAGAGCAGAAGAATAAAAGGAAGAGCACAGGAAAGGGTAAGGAGTAGAGGGTGAGCAGTGTGTGGGCACACAAGGCCAGTAAGGTGAGGGGGATGATGAGAATACTCGTTTGTGTCTCCCTGACGTGTTCACTATACACACCTACCTGATCCCCCCCCCCCCCCCCATTGGATTTCTCCCTCTATCATCCCTCTTCCTCACCCACTCACTCCCTTTATTTCTACTTCTCACTGGTCCCAGAAAAAAATAGGGCAGTCCTTATGTAAGAGAAGACAGAAGAAGTGGGGGAGAGGAGGGGGAGGGGGCTGTGAGCTAAGGAAGAAAGCTTGAAACAAAGCCTTCTGGATAGAAACAACAGACAGAATGAGTAGGGGGAATAATGAGGTTGGCATCCGCTCTCCTCGTCCAGGTGGAAGAAATTTAAATCAACTTAAATAAATAATGCTCTGCTTTGACTGTATTGTGTGCAAAATAAAAAAACAAATGATAAGTCCCTGTGGTACAGGTGATGTCAGTTCTGATAACCGGGGGATGTTTCAGGAGCGTTTGTGAATCGGTTGCCATCTTCAGCCTGTTTTCTTGATTTCCAAAGTGCTCCAAAACAGTTCTTCAAATAAAATACTCGAACCTTTTTCGATCCTGGCTGCCCATGTGGCTTTTTCTAAACCTGTCCTTTACAAAGATTAGTAGTGACTGAAATAAAACTCTGTCTTTTAAAAGTCAACTGCATCAACTTAAAGTGAGGCAAAAAGATTTAGAGCTCCCCCTGCTGGCTGGCTGTGGTTTGGCTCATAAACTCCACCTTCGCCACGCTGACAGATGGAACTTTGTGCCAACTTTTAAACAAAAATGCAAGTCAGTTTCTATTATTATAGTTGGTTCTCATCATGCTGATCCAAGTTCAAGTGTTTACTTTTATGGTAAGTTTAAATCAGTTATTTGATGCAGATTGTTGTAAAGTTGTATATTTTGGGGCCTTTATTGGATGGGACAGCTGATGAGAGACAGGAAAAGTTGTCGATCTTAGAGTGGGGGATGACATGCAGCAAAGCAAGTAGGGGGATGCAATTGAAACCCACGGCCACTGCGATGAGGACGACAGCCCCAGGAGAGCGGATTGAACTGCATGACTGAAGGATCAGTCAACAAATGCTGCTCCTGCAGTTTTCTGAACAGGGTGAGCAGAGTAGAGGAGGAATGGCAAGAGGAAACATAAACACTTACACAAGAGCCAAGAAACTTTCCATAAGTGTGAGTGTCTGCTTCCAACTGACAAAAGTATACTGTTCTGCTCTAAACTGTACTGAACTGACTGCGATTTTAACGATAATGCATGCTGTGGTTAGTAGAAGGGGCGGAGCTTTACATCTTTTGGCTCTATCAGCCAATATTTATTGTGCACGTATTGGCTCCAAATGATGTCACTACCACAATATGTGAGCGCACATCGTAGGGTTATTTTGACATCAATAGGCTGTTAATCCTCTGGTCTGGCAGTGACCCAGAAGTAGCATTGACAGAAAATGAAGTATACAGAAATAATTAATCAGTCTCACTTATTGTATTTTGTATGTAATTTCAGGCGTCAGTATCCATTTCAGGCTGTTTTATAACCAGTGAAAAGCTCCTCACAGTTGCTTTAAATACTTTCCTCACCACTGCATCTGTGTTTGATTAACCATGCAGGAATTGTAAGCATTTCTACCCTTGGAGGCAAGAACAGATGAAGAACAAGAAGCACAGTATCTTCCTGCTACATCAAACTGAAGCAGAATATCAGCCGTTTAGACTTGTTTTTGGTGGTTCTGTCTTCTCTGTCTGAATATTTCCAAAGTCAGTGAGTTAGGTCCTAATACAGTCGAACAGATCATAGGCGTCAACATGTGTGTGCATTTATTCTGTGATTCATAGTCAACACATTTCACACATGACAAACACCTAATCTTGTACATATGTGTATATATATTACATTATTTGACTAAACAAACATTAGGATTACGAAAAATTGTTATCAAAAACAGACTGAACATCATTTTTATATACACCTTTAAGCCCTGCTGAAAATCTCAGAGAGACTAGATT
Source organism: Symphodus melops (assembly GCF_947650265.1). Taxonomy (NCBI): domain Eukaryota; kingdom Metazoa; phylum Chordata; class Actinopteri; order Labriformes; family Labridae; genus Symphodus; species Symphodus melops. The sequence goes on along the minus strand of NC_136700.1, from coordinate 6,991,907 downwards.
TATAACCAAGTATATCTTTTGATTTGATTCTAATCTTTTATTTAGTTATTTCTTTTGTTTTGTTTGTCAAATCATTGAAAACTGGAGAATCTTGACCTTGCTGCAACTTCTAACATCACGTGGCCCCCAAAGAAAAAAAAAGCCCCACTGCAGATTAATCAACTCTAGTGGGCTTTTTGACCATTGGAGATTTCAGTGTCCTTTCAGTTTTCTACCTGCAATACTTTTACTCCTGCATTGCTGTGTACAATGACAGAAAAAAAAGACAAAATGCAAGTCACTTGAGGTCTTCCTGAGGGATGATTCAAATTTTAACTTCTGAGGAGCAGCCCTTAGCAACAACCTTGCTTTCTCTGCTATGATGACTCAACACAACTGCTGTTAGAAAGGAAAAGCAGGTAATCCAAAATGTAAATGCCTCATATTACAAAACTCTCAAGTAAGTGCTTCAATGCTGTTTAACAACAGTATTTAACTGAATATACTGAGCTACTTTCCCCCCTCTGATCTCATCCTCTCTCTCTCTCACCCTCTTGCTCTTCCCTCCCTCTCTCTGGCTCTCTGCCTCTCTGACTGGCAGCGGGCCTGTTGAAAGTAGGCTAGGATTGACGCGCTGCTTGAGTCTGAGTCACAGAGAGCTGTGGAATACTGAAGCCCACTGATTGCATTTAACTTTAGGCATCCGACTCCCATGCAGTGCATGATACAATAGAGCCATCCGCTCCGCTTTCTGCACCTCAATGCTGACGTTTATGGCTGCACTTAGGCAAAAAAGGGAACCCGACAATAGTTCTGACGCTGAACAATTGGAAACACGGTTATTTTAAGGCTCTGCCTGATAAAGTAATGATCTAACTCGCTACATATTACAGCACAGACACTCAATTTTCATGATCCTACTTGTGGTTGCACACAGTCGCGTTTAAGGTGATACCAAATCAACATAATACATCATCTTATTTTTAACCAATCTCTCAAACAAAGCTGTCAGGTACCTTTTTAATTTGTCCCTCATCATGAAGTTCTGTCAGGAGCCCTTTTATAGTAGGCCACGGTCAACCACAGCCTCACTCACCTGCTAGAAATAAGTGTAAGAGACCTGATAGCATCTGAATTAAGATGATGTTGGAACATGTTGTCTTAAAAGAGCCGACAATGAGGGCTATGACGCATGCACCAAAATGGATGTTTTACCCTGTCACAGATCACTGTAAATTATGGCTCTTTGTGGCACTGTGTGGGTTCCTGTAAACACACACTCTTCTTTTTTTTAACAGGCGAGCCACAGGGATTACACCATATAAACACAAGTACATTAACATAAACAGGGCAAAAGTCAGCAGTGTGCTGAAGCAAGAAAAACGGGAAAGTCTAAAGTGTCTAAGTCTAAGTGTAAATAATGTAACCAGCTCCTCCAACAGAAAGGGTCATGGGAATATTCCTTTTCAGACAACATCAGTTTTTTCAGTCTCAAGGATCCACAGAAGGTGTCCTTGTAGTGTGTGGGAGCATCCTCATCAGAAAGTCACACACAATTTTAAGTTTGCTGCCGAAATTAAATAAGGAAACACCCGGTCTATTTTCAAGATGGGGCTTCTTGCGGAATCCTTAAGTGGAGCATAATGCACCGTCATGGTGAAAGAAAAGGCAAGCTAGTGGACTGAAGAGGCAGAGTTCTTCCTAAAATATTTGAGCTTTTTTTCCATTCAGATTTTGTAGCCAAGGTTTATGATTATTATTATTTTTAAAAAGCTTTAAAATACTGTGATGAGTCGTGTATTAGTTATGAAGATTAAATTCAGTCTATCTGCACCTTAATAACACCATGTATATACTGTACATTGCCTCTGTGCACTGCCCGTCAGCACCATGTGTTTGATCGCCCTGACGTTGTTTCCTCCTTTCTAGATCCTTGCTTGTGTTGTTCTTACTCTCAGATGTACTTTGCTTTGGACAAAAGCGTCTGCTGAATGAAATTGTAGAATGACCTATTAAACCAACCATCATGGAAATTGGCTACTGTACGTCAATCAAGATATTCTGAATTCCTGTCACAGCTACTAGACAGCCAAACACACTGGAATAACCTTTGTTTGCATTTTTTCTGGGCAAAATTACACACAGAGTTAAAAATTAAGAATTTGTACTTGAAAAGGACAGGATGAGTAAATGTATAACAGGTACCTCGAAGACAAAATGTATTTCTTACTAGAACCATGCCCTTTTTTATAGAACTAACCACAGACTTCACTTAAACTAGATACTTCATTGTCCTTGTTTACTTTAAAGCTTAACTCTATGATGTCTGTTACCAATAACGCTAATGGTTTTGTATGCTGGTTGAGTGCACGTTTAAATCTGAGTGTTTTGTAGTACCTAAGTCTCTCTTAATGTCAGTCAGAATCTATTGTTAATTAAATATAATGTAAACGTGTCAAAGGGTGGCTGACTTGGCTTAACCTGAGGTTGTATACCCAAAACTAAGGACAATAATGTGGCATGTGGTCTGACGCTTCACAAGTGCCTTATTATGCAGATATTCTGGGAAGCATTGCTTGCTCTGCCTACTGCCCTGTGGTTAAGTACTTTTACTGTGTCTGCCTGAAAAACCCTATGAATACGACCAGCAATCAGAAGACGGTGGACGCTTGTATCGAGGCAGTTTGTTTGTTATTTGGCTCTAACAAAAACAAGGCACACGGTTTCCCAGCTCCGCACCCTTTCTGTGGCACAACTACAAAACACCAGAGTCAGCTGAGAAACTTCACTCTGCACAGAATGAAAGGTTTACTTTAATCACCCCTGAGCTGAAAGAAGACTTCAGGCAGCTAAAGCATTTCTTTTTCCTTTCAGGATTTCACTCAAAGACAACCCAGGGGAGTGCTGAAGGGAAGATATCAGTAAAAAATCAAATGCAACACCAAACCATTTGACAACTCAAAGTGCATGTTTCAGACAAACATCCAACTGGTGTTCTTATGAAACAGTATAGTCCAACCTGTTTTAATAAATTAAGGCATTAAGTCAAAGTCACCTTCATGACGTTGACCAATTGGATTGCAATAATGACTATAAATCCAATGACAATTAAGTTATAAATATCATTCTAAGGAAGAAAAAAGCATTGCTTTCATGAATAAAAGAACAAGTCCCTGGTTCAAAAGTTTGTGGTTCAATCTGCAAAATGACTGAATACAGGGCTCTCCTGGTTTATTGGAGTATTTTATTTAATACACAGTTAATACAATATACAAAAGCCATGTTTACAAAGGCGTGCAGGAAGTCCTTTTACTTTGCCAAGAAAGAATTAATGGATTTAGACGAGAATAGATGTTATTAAATAGATTCAGGGAAAGACATGAACCTTCACCTAAAAGATCCTAACAATAGTCTGCCAAAGGCTGAACCGAAAGACAAATGAAGCAAAGTTTTTTCATCAACTGTCTTAGCCTCAGCTTCAGTTTTGTTGCTGTGTATAGCAGACAAAGGCTGAGGGAAATCTTTGAGCTGCAGAGAGAAGAGCTATGGTATGAGGGCATAAGACATTTTGGTTGGCTGAAGGGAAAAGGCCGATCAAATTTCTCTCTGCAAGGTGGGGAAAGCCTGTGAGAGTTATGTAATGTTGTTGGGATAAGAAGCCAGAAGGGGTGTAAACAAAACCACCCTGAAGTGGGCCAGGCCTAGTCGTTGCCTGGTAACAAATATTTTGGGCAGGATCAGGCAAACATGGCCCGCCTTCCAAAAGGAAATAAGGGCTGGCCTATGAGCGCAGCACAAGTTAGTGGCTTCCCGAAAATACACTAAGAGACGGGGGCAAGCAAAACAAAGCACATGAGGGGCATTGGACAATTCTGGGTCTATTTTTTTTACCTTGCTCAACTGGAGTCTAGACCACCACATGTTGTAAACAAACAAACTTTAGGAAACATAGTAGCCGACATAGAAAAGGGGATTGACTTATTTATCTCCAAAATGTGTCTCACTAAAACTGTAGTTGAGACTGATAGTGATTCAGATAGCCTACTCATGACACAGTATGAGAAATAAAAACCATAAATAGACAATGACTGTTTTTGTTTTTTACAATTATCTATTATGCATATGTTGTAGAAATAAAAGTTAAGCTTTATAAAGCTTTCAAAGATGATGAAAACTGAACAGGACGTAGTCAATTAATTCACCAACTTACAATACCATATGATAAATTTTTAGTCTCATGAAGATATTATATTTGATTTGATTTAATATTTGATTTATATCATCTAAAGGTTCAATATACAAAACAGTATTTATGTTCAATTAATAAGCTCCAAGATATATTGATTTTCAACTTGATTTAATTCGCTCCAGTTCCATTTTTTAAATCCTGTACAGCATTTGATTAACTGATGAATATTTAGTATGCTACAGGCTAAATAAATAAACTGCTTTGACAAGATTGTTGAGAAGAGAAGTCATTAAAATCAAGTTTTTGACTTCCGGAAAAGTTGTTCCTCCATCAAAACAAAGAGGGACTGTTTATCTCACACGACAACTTTCTGTTTAGTTTGTCCTTCAGTCTCCGTGTTATCGACAGACAAAAAAGGCAAACAAAATGCAAAAAACGTGAGCAATGAGCGTTGGCCTAGTTTAACCTGAACATATTTCCATTTTACAAGCGTCGACTATCACACGGGACCTACACGCGGTTAGTAAACATCAAAAACGTCTTATCTTTCCTTGTTATCTCCTGACGTCTCCAAAGAAAACATAATGGCAGCTGACGAGTTAAAACAGGGTTTAAACAACAAAGTTCCCTGCAGTAGGCTACACAGACATGTTGCTGTTCCCTTAACTAAAAGAATCCGGAAGCCATGTTGTGTGCTGCTGCTGCTGTCTGTCACTCAGAGTGTGTTGCCACGGAAACCGGTTGCTAGGCGGCATAACAAAAAAGACCAACTTTATACGTCCTTGCGTCAGAGGGAACGGCGTATCCATGGCGACGAAACGCTACCGCTGCATACATTGAGCAGAGCAGAACAGAGCCGTGTAAAGCACATGGTCCGGACTACGGACAGCTTGTTTTAGCCTATATATCTTAATCTTAAGTGGTAACACTTTTCAGTATTAAGAGAGAATAGTATGTTTAGTAAATGTTGAGGGTTTTTTTTACGTAAATGTGTTAGCCATCATAGCGAAAGGCTATTCGTTAGTCATCACCTCTGTGATTGTTTGCCCTCATCCTGTGAACTCCTGATATTGTAATTTATTTCCCCGTGCATGTGGGATGTGCGCCTGCCTTATCAGCCATTCACCTCAATAATTCCACAGCATGAGCAACTTACATCGATGGAGTTAGTCATCCCGGTTCAGCAGCACAGCGTCGGTAATGGCAGCCCGGATGGGACACAGCGTCCTCCGGATCCTCATCTCTGACGTTGTTGTAGGCGCTGACTAATATTTTGTTATCCCCAACTCTTCCCTTTTGCTCACGCCTTTTCACACATCGGTTCTGTACACAGAAACATGCCCGCCTCGTGACATTTTTGACATCACAACCCCCCCCCCAAAAAAAACTTTTTGAATTTCCTTCATGATTTGCCACCAAATATTCCCGTTTACAGCCTGTGGAGCAACCTCCCCAAGCAAAGATAACCTCCCACCTGCCACATTCCCACTGGTGTCCGCATGTAGGCTATGATAATGAATCACTTTGTGCCTGCTTGGGTGATGTTTGCAATGACAAGCGCTGATTTCCGTCACTGCTGCCCACTGTCCATGACAGAATTACACTGCTGTTTACCAATTTATGTTTTTCTTTCGTGCTAAATGAGGCTGCTGCTGTTCTCCGTCTGTGTCCTCTTGCCTACATACAAATCCATAAATATTAAGGCTAAATCTAAACGAGTGATTTTATGTTTTAAAAATGTAGCCTATACTATTGAATATATATATATATATATATATATATATATATATATATATATATATATATATATATATATATATATTTTTTTTTTTCCGAAACCAGAAGTTAATAAATACCTGCCACAGTGTCTTATTTCAGGTCTGAGGAGTGTTTAGACATAGACGAAAAGGAGTCTTTCCTCGGATTAGCTCCACTCAGAGGACTCCCGAGGGCGTGTCCTGAGAAATTTTACAGCAGGGTTTCCCTCGCCTGTCGTCCGGGATTCCGTCCCGGAGTGACCTAGATATATAGCCTACTCGTATAGCCTACATAAGCCACGATAGGCTTTATGGCCAATATGGTCCAGTAACACAAATTATTTTATGATTTCTTACCGAACAAGCCTTTATTATTTTATCCATAAGGACTAAAACAACTTTAAAAGTCAATATAATCAAATATTTCAACTCATTTGGAAAACAATCCCCAAATGCGTAGCCTACATAAAGTTTAGCTTTATAAGACATCATTGAAATATCATTTCCCTTGACGTAGCCATGAACCAAACATTTTGTAATCTTGATAGGCGAACTGTTATAGCCTTAGTCCTAAATAGAAACGTTCCATTTTCATCACCCAAAATTTGTTAAAATTTCCTCTCAGAAATTGTCAGACGGTGAGAAATATCTCGTGCTTATGATAGTATTTAAAAGAGCTATTATTATCCGCCGGCGAGGTGAGCTTCTGGTCCGTTTCAGTGGGAGAGGGAATCCCTCAACGAACGTCACCAAGGATACCAAACACAACAGCACAAAAGTACAAATATGGTCATGTACGTCAGCGGAACTCCGAGGCGGGACTTCTCGCGTTAGAAATGCCTTGGTTGTCTACTCGAGGTGGATGGATTCATTCATAAGACAAGATCTGCTACCGTGCACCGTAATACAAGCGAAAGTCCACCGCCGTGCAGTAAACGGACTTTATGGATCTATAATCACACCTTTGATAAGCAAAAGACGATATCTCCGAGGATTTCAAACGAAACGATCTTTTTACTAACTCAACTTGGACACTTCCCCTAAACGAGGGGAACTGGATTAAGCTTCTTCATGCAACTTTTTTGGAAAGAGACCAAGAGCATCTCACCAGGGAGAAACAAAAAGATCAGCAACGGTCAGTTGTACAATTTACTAGATTATAATTTGTTTGTTTTTTACAGAACATTTAAGCTTGATTAGGCGATATAAACACTGCCAGCTGAGGTAGTCGCCTAATTTTCTCTCACTACAAATGTGTGCAGACAAAAGTAGGCTATACGGCTCCCAAATGGGTGGATTTATACATTTTTCAGAGACTAGAATTAGATTGACAAAGTCATAGGCTTACATTTAACACGAGTCATTCTCTTCTTACAGTATACTACCTTCCCTTTAGTGCCTAATCTTCTTGGTTGTGCCGGTGCCCTTGCTGCAGGTGACATCGACCCCTCTCCGCTACCTGTAGGTGCCTCCTTCTCTCTCGGTCCCTCCTGGGAGATGTACCAAGGGTTCCCCGGTGACGCAGACAGCGGATCCCGTGGAAGCTCGTCTCCATCCATCGAGTCACAGTACCTTTCCTCTGTGGACTCCTTCGGGAGCCCGCCGACCACCAGTGCTCCGCAGGTGAGTTTGAGACAGAAAGGGAAAAACAGAATAGTGCATGTTAAATGTGTTGGAATCGAGGGTTTTAAAAATAAAAATAAAGTTGATTTAAAAGGGCAAACGTCCCCCTTTTTAAATAAATTAAACATATCTTAAACGTGCATTGTATTATGCAATTGAACTGTCGTTTTTACAGCTATATGGTTAAAAGCAGATTGAAGATCTGATTATCGGTAAAATTATTGCTTGTATGCTGCATAAAACCAACTAAAATTATAAAAGAAAATACCTTACATATCACAAACTCTGAAATGTTTATCTCTGAATTGTATCGTATTTTGCAGACATTAGTTTTAGCCTATTGATTCCACTTTTATTTCCTATCTGAGGCTCGTGATCTTATTTCTCGTCACTCGATAGTTTTATAAGTATACCACCGGCAATAGACGTAGTTTACACAGTCTATATTTACTTATGTGTTGTTGAAAAGACCGGTAGCATTTCTCAAGCCTTGACAACGTGTTTAGTTTACAGCACGCCGCAGAGTCCTGGAACTCTCATACGTAAACGCGGAAGCTCCGCCCCGCCTCGGTTCTCTCCGTCCACGCTCTCCGCTCTCCTCTCACAGGCTTCGCCGTGACGTAAATGCTTGTTCTATTTTGGAGTGCTACGTCGCGTTGCCAAGGGGAACACCGGGGGTGTGACGGGGGAGGAGGAAGAAGGAGGGGGAAGACACTGATTGGTCGAGGAGGCTGTTTTAAGAGCTGCCTGTCCCAATGTCATAACACCCTTTGTATGAATATTAATGAAACTCGATAGTTTCTTCCTCATGTCTGAAGATACACAAAAACAACACACGCTCTCAAGAGTTAAATTTACGGGGTGTTTCTAACCAGCCATTATCAATAAACAGTGAATGCGGATGTTAGATTACTCTCTATTCAAAACATGCAGATATTTTTAAATAAATATTTTTTTCTCAAATTTCAAACGATTTACTGTCTTTGAGGGTCATATCACGCATTTAATAATGTTTAAAACAACAACCTGAACATTGCACAAATAGTGAGGAAACTTGTGTTTTGTAGATTATTTCTTTGTAATGTTTTCTTGGCAATAAATCTTGTACTATTGGAAAGGCTTTTTATTTCCCTTTTAAATGGTGCCTGATTTGTGAGAAACATGCATTTGTGGGATGAGCAACAGAGCTGAGTATGTGGGTTGCGCCCATGACAAACTCACCAAATCTTCTCTGCCAACAGTTTAGGCCTAGCCTATATTTTAACAGCATTTAAATATTAGTTAGGTCATGTTGTGTACCTTTAATTGAATTTAAATTATCAAACATATGACCTTTGATGGAATAATATATGAATTAATGAAAGATAAGAGAGAGAGGGGTAGGGATTATTATTAACATTTGTTTGTTATTATCTTTTTATAATGAAGTTTGAACTGTATGTTGTTTAAAACTTGATTTGGTCTTGTCTCCTGCTTAGGAGTGTGTGTCAGCAGGCGCTGGCTCGAGCATAGTGGGCAGCGGGCCAGATACGAGTGTTGGAGGGGAAATGCCTGGTTCATTTGTGCCCACCGTCACCGCCATCACCACCAGTCAGGATTTGCAGTGGATGGTACAACCAACCCTCATTTCCTCCCAGGCCTCTGGACAAAGTGGGTCCACTGGCACCACAACCATGACCCAGCCAGTGTCACTGGTTGACCCATATGACATGCCAGGCCCCAGTTATTCTTCTGGGTCTGGGTTTAACCCTCTAAGTTCTGAAACGCAAGGCCCTGCACCGGGCCCCATCCGCCAATCCAGAACCCGTAACCGCCGTACACGAGACGAGTCTGTGAGTGAAGATGGAGATGTTGGTGTGTTAGTAAGTGTGTGTGCTTGACAGTTTGCTTGTTGACTCTTGCATGTGTATTGTAGGTACAGTATGGACAAAGGCTGAAAAGAATTAGATCCAACTACTTTGTACACTTCTATTAAGCTCTAAGATGAACAATCACTTCCTATGAACTTAATGACCTTCATATAAACAAAAAGTTACTACAGAAGTAAAGAGGGCAGAGAGGACAAGGTTTTCAGGGAGAGCTTTTGTGGGAAGAGGGCACAACCAGAAAATATACTGTGTGTTTATGCTATATATAAACAGTATATATTTAATAATTTCTGGTAGTCTCACTTTTTTGGGGCAGTACAAAATAATATTTTAATTTCAAAGTCAATACTTGTATCTTAATCTGAGGATCTATTTTTTCTTGTTCATCCTAGCTTTCACCTGAGGAAGAGGAGAAGAGGCGTGTTCGCCGAGAGAGAAACAAGCTGGCAGCCGCCAAATGCAGAAACCGCAGACGAGAACTCACAGACAGACTGCAGTCGGTGAGCTTTGCCCTGTTATAACTGCCAGATTGAGTAATGATTATAATAGCATACTCCATGTTACCTCCCATAACATTGCAGTCTGTTAATAAATATGTGCATACATGTTTAAGAGAGAGGATTACTGTACTAGAGTGTTTAGCAGTCGTGAAGATAATTATAGTTCTTAAGACAGACAATTGTACCCATGTTACACTGGGCACAATTAGCTTTTACATAAACCACCTTACATATACAACTGCAGTTAAAGAAAGTATTTCTGCTGTGATGAAAGCATCCACCTCCACAAACACTGAAGGAGGTGGAGGTGAAGGAGGTTTAGTGTAGCTAACACGCTCTCTCTCTCTGTCTGCTGTGCGTCTTCTTCTTCCCTCCTCTACCCATTTCACACACCTTTATCCCGTCCGTCTGCCCTTGTTTCTTTCATTCTCTGTACCTGCCCACAGGAGACGGACATTTTGGAGGAGGAGAAGGCTGAGCTGGAAGCTGAGATCTCTGAGCTGCAAAAGGAGAAGGAGCGCCTGGAGTTTGTCTTGGTGGCTCATCAGCCAAATTGCAAGATCCCATACCAGGACCAACCCCAACACAGCTCAGCACAGCTGCCTCCAGTGCCGCCCCAGCTTGCCCCCCAGACCTTACAACCTCCTGTCTCCATTGTGGGCTTGGCTGTGAAGGAAGACTCTTTCTATCTGCCTCCTGCCTACACAGCTCATCCGTCCTCTTCACAGTCCCAGCCTACGATTCAGCAGCAGCAGCAGCAACAAGTCCAGCAGCAGCCTCAGCCAGGGATGATGCAGGAGGTAGAGTTTTCTAGTTCTTTCTATGGCTCAAGTGAGCCAACTCGAGGCGGGCCGTGCCTTATGGCCAGCGACAGTGGTGGTGGTGGTGGTAACCATGACGATGCGGCCATTGGCAGCTACAACACCTCATACACATCTTCATTTGTGTTCACCTACCCAGAGGGAGCCTGCGGGGTCAGTGCCAACCAGCGGAACAGCAGTAGCGAGCAGTCATCTGATTCCCTGAACTCGCCTTCGCTGCTGGCACTCTGACTGACCGACAAACACACGCGCACACATATCAACAGGCACACACATTATGCTGGCTGGAAGTAGAGCCAGAGGCAAGTAAATGCACAGTACCTTCAGTATCAGCCTCAAAGATTAAGAAAAAAAAACAATCATTTGAACGACTGAGTCAACGTTTAAACATTCTATAAATGTGTTCCAGTAAAGAGCCATACAAATCGTTGCACATGAATAACATAAAATGTTATGTTTAACATTAAGCTTAAACAAAAGAAAATTATTTTGTTATATTGTCAGTATACCTGAAAATGGACAAAAGGAGTGAATAAGACTGAGCCGCAAGTGTAAATTGCCAGCATAAGTGCTTTGAATTACCGGATTATTTCATACAGAATATTCTAAATCTACAACGTGTACAGTACATTTACATGCCAACAAGCACCACAGCCCCCACCTTGTTCCCTCTGTCGGTTGCCCAATGCTCTTGCTCTCATCCTTTTTCCATCCTTTTCTCCCTTTTTCCTCTTGCTGAATGTATTTGTGCGAATCTGAAATTGGGACGAAGGACACCTTGTTCAGGGTCTTTTCTTGTGGGAGACAGACAGCTGATTTCTTGCTCACCTCTAACTCTTCATCTGCGCGACTTTCTTCTGCTTCTCCATCTGCTGCTTGGACTTGGCAAGTTTGGAATATGATTGTCACAGCCACCACTATATCTTGTGCTTTCTTCTCTGGTTTTTTAAAAACTTTTTTTCTGCCGTCTGCCTACCTGCCATGCGACCCATCTCTGCCCATCTCTTTTTCTCCTCTTCTGTCTCTCTGTTTCTTCCTCTCTCTGAAGTCCTCGACCCCTGAGAGCCCGAAGACCCCCTCCAGCCCTTGGGACCTTGAGTGAAAGACAAGCCAGCTTACACACCATTTTGCACCCTCTGATACAAGGACATGGACCCTGCTGATTCAGAAGAATATTTAATTTTCTGAGCAGATCCTTACAGAGAACAGCAGCTAAAAACTTAAACACAAACGCACATAAACGCATAATCAATGAACGCAAAATGCAAGACAGATGCCACTGTCTCCTGCTGAGCCATTTTTCGATGATGAGACAAATCTTTTGTTGAAAGTGAATATGGAGAGAGATTTATTTGAAATTAAGGAAGGAAGCCCAACCAAGTTGGAAAGACTCAAATGGGAGGTGATGAAAAAAACTGATGACGCCCATTCAAACAATCGATTTTTGGAACCAAATGTTAAAAACAAAGCAAAAAAAAAAAGAGGAAGAAAGAAAAAAATCCTGCTCTTGCCAATTGTGTGGAAGGGTGACCTCAGATAAACACCTCCATACCACAGAGCCTCGTCGCCCTGGGCCTACATGCGCACATACACAACATCGCTTTCTCTGAAGTCTCTGAACTGACGATACAGTTGTTTTGTTGCAGCGCAACAGCTCAGTGTTTTGCTAAGAATCAATCAGATGTGAAACAATGCCTTTATTTAGAGGAGAAACTTTTTTTGTAGTGATTCAGACAACCTCTAAACATTGGGCTCAGCGGTCTCTGTACCTCCCCTGTTCTCTCAGCGGAGAAAAGGTGGAGTGCGTTTATTGTGAGTGTGTCCACTCTGAGGCACCTGGCCCGTTTATTTCTTTCTTTATTGAGGTTGATGTGGCGCGAGCACAAAAGCAAGCCTGGAAAAAAAAGGGGAGAACATGTGGGCTGATGTCAAGGAGTGAGCGTCCCTTTGCCTGTGAATTTGTACAACTTGTTTTTCCTGTATGTTTGAGTGAGAATTGTTCTATATTTTAATGTCTTTGTTCGTTTGTGTATCTGTTTTGCGTAGACTTCTGCTTTTGTTTGTACTGTTGTCGTATCTTGGTTTCATATGTCTTTTTTTTTTTTTTAATCGGGATAATTCCTTATAACTGTTACTATAATTGCCTTGTAACAATTGTTTATTTTATTTTATTTTATTGTATTTTCCTTTGGCAACTTTGGAGGCATGTTGTGCACTACAAAAAAAGATTTAAAGTCTATATGCATATACATATATACAAGTAACATGTACTGTATATATAAGTGTATGAACCATGATTGTAAAGTATGAATGTTTGCAGATCTTAACTGGGATATTTTTGTCAATGAAGAACAAGATAAAATGTTACTGAGGTTTAGTTTTAAAATGAATATTTTTCTAAAGGAACAAAAAAAGACTATAACACATTAATGTACTGCCCTGTCCCTAATAATGAAGCACGATGTCACTGCCTCTATTAATGTGTATTTATGTTTTATATACAATATAAAGCACTATACAAGTTACATTCAATGTATGTTTATATGATGATGTAAGAAGGTTGTGGTAACGCCTTTGTTTCATTTCTTTGTTTTTTTTCTGTGTGAGGTCTGTCCTAATGCTACTGACACCTTAATGCCACTTGATCCTTAGCAAGTCAAAATGAGGGGGAAAAAAACCTTGTGATCGAATGTCAATACACATATTAAAAGTGTTCAGACTTTAACATAATGACCAAACTGTTTCATTTAAGGGCAAAGTATTAATAACCCAGTATGCATTTCTGTCCAGTATAAACATATCACTCCATAACATTGTTCTAACTGAAATGTGTGTTTTTGAAGGATGACCACAGTTTAAGCCTTGATATTAACATTATCTTGTTACATCATTCTTGTACTCAATTTGTTGTTGAAATTACATAAAATGTTTATTGTGATTGTATTTGCTGGATAAGAAGCTTTATTTTCAATAAATAAAAAATGTTTATTCGCAATCTATTACAAGATTAATAATGTAAATTTGTGTTCAAATTTGGCTCTTGGTTGTCAGAAAATGGGCAGACCTCTTTTTTATTTCCATTTCGAATTTATGACTGTGTTTGTACAGATGTCAAGATGCCTTTTAAGTTCTCTCCAAATGCAATGTGATGAGAATATGTTCTGATTAAGCATAAAACATTTTCAATAGTTCTCATGTACATAGGTTTATGTGGTGCTACTTACAGTTTACTATAATGACGAGGCAGTTTCACATTGTGAGGGTTACTAATGTTGATGTAAACAGAATAGAAGCCATGAACAGTGAATTCCCAGCAGCTAAAGCTCATAGAGCCCAGAAATCATTCTTTGATTTTATCAGAATTTAACATTAATTCCCTGCAACATCTTTGAGATGTTTAAAGATAGTCTCAAAGGGCCCCTGTCCTGTACTGTACCAGTACTCTACACACTTCAGCCCCTCATCAGCTCACAGATTCATACTTTTCTTGACTTTCTTTGACTTGGGTTTAGTTGAAGTGGTCCAAAAGTCCATTTTTTCCACCATAAAGTTACAAGCACAAAGAAGTAATTGAGGTGAAATGATAAGAAAATGATAAATATTATCAGCTAGTTATGACAGAGAGAAACTGCATGCACCTCTACCTGTATGGCTTTGTTGGTGTCAAGTGAACAAGAGCATTCCTATTTTTCTATGATAAGGTAAATGTTGCTGTGTATGTTTATTTTCCCATTCATAATCCAATTTAAAATCAAATGCAATACTTACTATCTTCTTGGATAAACATAATGTAGCATATAACGCAGTGCTCAACTGACTGCTACTACATGTCAAGTGTGATGTATTGCATAAGGTGCCATTTTGTGAACAGATTAAAAATGACCTGTAAACAATTTGAACATTTGGTTTTGAAACAATCCTGCTAAAGATTACAGTATTTTTGTAGAGGTCCTTTTAGGTTTCTCCACATAAAGAAGTCAATGCTGTTCCTTTTTTAATTCATACCTTTATTAATGAGTCATTCCTTTTTATTTTTGCAAAGTACTTTTCACGTCTTTTCTTGGAGCAAAGATTTCAACTTTACTACAGGGCTTATGATTTGATTTATTTTTTGGCTACCTCTGTGCAAGGGCCAAAGAAAATTGTTTAAGATGTTTGTGACAATAATATAAGTAATTTCAAACACAAATAATTACATACCTATCTTGTGATTATCTGATTTCAATTGGCTATAGTTTAGTACAAACACCAAAACTTTTTGCAAAGCATATTTATGTTCTGATAAATTGTTTTTCAAGACTTCATCTCATTGCTTTGACCAAAGTTTATGAAAACTTGCCACGTTGCTTTTGCAAACCTGTTCTGAGATCTTGTGTGTCCATTCCAGCTTATGGTTATTTTTGTTACTATATGAACGTTTACATGATCAACTTTTTTCATGGTTTCTAGACTGTCAAAGTTGGGTGTGCTGTCTCAAGTCAAGATGGTTTAACCAAATGCCATTTATTTCGAAATTGTGAAGAAAATACATAAATAAACCACATATTACAACATATTTGTCTTTCAATATTAAAAAGGCGGTCTTCTTTGTGCACCATGACACACGGATGTATTTTGTGCGCTAAAAGAATATGAAACATGTTTGTGTACATATATAATTCTTGTTTTCAAATTTCATTTGCTGATTATTTTCTTGATTAGTTGAAAAGTCGTCAAACAGTCAAAAACAGAGGAAACTCCTATATTATTCGTATTTTAAAAGACCTGCAAACCAGAAGTGAGCTGATGCTGTTTGTAAGCAAATCAGGGGAAACCAATAACTGAGGAATATGCAGGGAAAGACTAACCCGTTTTGAAACAATAATTTGGTTTGAAAACAATAAATAACATGAGGAATAGAGTAGGTCAACACTGCAATGAACTTTAAAAGATGTTCCCCATAAAGATGCCTAACTCTCACAACCTTCAGTGCATTGGTGTTTTGTTGTATAGTAGACTTACATCCGTCAAGTTTCCAGAAAATTATCCTATTTATAGCCTTTGGTAAGCCTACTGTGTCTACTAGGTGTAAATAAGCCACAGTTTGTAAACATTACCATCGACCTCATCGGTTCAGACACTTTCAGCCATGCTAAACCATTATCATGAATGTCTTCTAAAGTTAATGAACAGTCTCTGATGCTCTCTAGCGTCCAAAATTCAAATCTCTCGAGACTTCACGGGATTTTAAAGGAAGTTACGTCACAAGAGTAGCGCGAGTTCTCCGGATGTGTCTGACGTCACAGAATATTTATTGTAAACATGGCGTCCGTGACAACAGGTGAGAACGAAAAAGGCCGGGTTGAAAACGTTACCGCTCAGCGACCATTGAATTATTTCGGCATTTGACTGCATAGTGGACATGTCCATTACTTTGATTCTGAATACTGGGTAGATTTTCTACCATCAGGTGTGTTTGTACTTGATGGAGTTAGCCGAAGGCTCGTTTAATTCAGTGCTGATGCTAACGCTAAGATACTGCTAATCGCTAACACAATCGGTTAGCGAGTAGCGGAAACCCTTCTGCTGCCTTTATTCCTTCACTGTTTAGAAATGATTGAATTACACTTAAACGGAAGGATGTGCCCAGGATTGGTTGCTGTTTTCATAAATGAATGAGTGGAGGTTGTCGACCATCGTCTTATGCTAACCTGTGCTAACACGCACTGTTTGAAATTCAAAAATGAAACCTGACTAATTCATTCTAAATCACACTTTATACATCTTTACTGGAAACCTGAGACTCTGAGTCAGGCCCCAAAGTGCCACCCTGTCTGTGTGTAGCTGTGAGTTGATCACTGTTAGTCACAGCATGTTGGACTGAGCCATTGTTCTGGCAGCTGTTGAGCACCCATCACCCCTCTATCTGTTACTCCAACTACAAGACCACACTTCATAATTGGTGTTATAAATAACCTCCAGCTGGCTGTGGTCAGCATGTGTTAGACCTCAGCCTGCTGCTGTCTCCTCAGGTTTATGTCTCCCTCTGGCAGTTTTGTGCCAGGCTCCTCTCCCAGTGTCACACAGACTTATTTAAAGCTGCAGCCATAGATGGATGGACTTTATTGATCCCAAGCTGGGAAATTACCTTCATCATTCAAGATAGATTTTCAGAGCGTTAGTGCTTCAGTTGATTGTTAAATTTGCGTCACATTTTTTTAACGTTATATATTTTCTATTTTTCTTTTCTTTTTCCTAAAGCCACCTCAGAGTGGATCCAGTTTTTTAAAGATGCAGGGATCCCAGCCGGCCTTGCAGTGACTTATGCAGTCTCCTTTGTGGACAACAGGTAAAATCATGCCTGCTTTTCTGAAATATATATAATTTAAGCTGGACAGTATTTTTGTGTCATCTTGCAAGCTGTGACAGTCTCTCTTTCATTAATTGAACTGCATCACTGCGATAAAGTAATTGGTTTCACCGATTGGTCTCAGTCTTAAGCAGTAAGTCTTAAAGACATGATGTAAGATGACGACATTGTCATCACATGATATCAAACCATTTTGTGATAATACAAATATTTTAGATTCAAAATCAACATGTTTTATCCTGCTCTTAATAACTGCGGTAACACTCATGAAAACATTTTAGAATAAAGTCATTTATTTTGTATCAATTGTGTGTAACTCAAGAAGTGCAGCCAGTAATTTAAAGGTTTTCTTGTCACTGCAGAATTAACAAGAACATGTTGATGGACCTCAGTAAAGACATCATGATGGACCTTGGGATCACAGTCATTGGGGACATTATTGCCATTCTTAAACATGCCAAGCAAGTCTACAGACAGGTGAGAGCAGACATGACTCTGAACTGTTATGAATGAATGAAATGTTTTGAGATGGATGCTGAGACGTCATTGGTGCAGGCGTGTGGAAACAAGTCAGCCCTTGAACATCTCCTCTATTGTTATGAATGCAGTCATGTAGAATGGATGTCTTTTGAACTTGCAACTGTCAGGTCAGCGACTCACTGTTCCCTGTGACTTTATATAATCTCTGTGATTTCTACTCCCTCTCCAGGACATGTGCAAAATGGCCACAGAAGCCATCTCCTCAGGACAGACCAGTGTTAAAGCTGAGCTCAGAAGAACCGCCAATACTCGTAAGTGTCGTCACTGAACATTTCCACAGTTAACATCAGTGGAACATGTTTACTGTCATAAACTTTTACCTATGTAATCTCAGATGTGTATGTTTTTTGGGACTTCCCTTATGTGCTATTGTTAGGCTTTTATGTTTCTAGAAGTACACTGACACTCAGTGGACTGCATTGATTTAATCATAAAGGCTGACATTTTATATGAGCCCAGATTTGTGTTTTTAAAGGAAATGTCCAATATTTGATTGAAAACGTAGTGAGAGAGTTTGTAGGATCCAGAGGAAACTTCTTACTGTGGCCTGAAAGTTGCAACCTCCTGGCCTCACTGTGAGTGCCTTGACTTAAAACTAACATTCTAGTCCATCATTTCTGCACTACTGCCTCCCTCACTGCTCAGTAGCATCATCCTCTCCCTTACACTCTTAAGTCTTTATCATTTCGGAGTAAACTAAAGAGCTCTCTTTTTAACTATAAAAACTATAGATTGAGCCTTTTTTGTAGGCTTTAGGTAACTTTACTTAATCCCCAAAGTTCTGAGTTCTTTTTAGCTGTTGTGTTGACATGCAGTGTGTTATGTTAAGCTGAGTATATCCATTCCTAAAATATACTAATCTGCTCACTGCTAGTTGTTTAGGAGCCAAATGAAACCAGTAATCATTTGAAATTATAGCTATCTATTCTCCCTTATTTACTGATAACTCTTCTTCAGCCGTCTCAGAGATGTGTAATGCTACTGCTCATGCAAACTGCACAGTTTTTTTCTGCTGCTGCAAATCGGGTGATAGAGCCACAAAATGTCAATGTTTGAGTCAAGTTGAGCAAGGGTGTATGTCCTCAGATCTTTTTTTGAAAGAAGAAAGACAGTTTTGAAAGAAAGAAATAGGAGAAAGAAAGAGTGAACTGCAGCTGTGAAGTCTCCGACGAACAGATGAAGATTGTGGAAAACTTCACAGCAGCTTTCCACACGTCGTCAATGACGAAAAGTTTTTTTTTTTTTAATGTGCTGCTTCTTTTGACACAATGTTGTCATTGACTGCATTTTGTACGTCAGTATTCAGTATAATAGTAATTTCTGCAAAGAGCCTGCCTGTGCCGAGTGCCACCTTCCTTTATTGTTACACAAGCTGTTACATTGCACCTAACAGGCAGTCAAACAGAGATATCTACATGACACTTTAAAGTCTCCACGTTGATTGAAAACATACTGTACATACTTGAAGAAGGTAAGAATCCGTTTTTCAGTCCTGTTTAGGTTAGTAAAACCTAGTCTCTAATCGTCTGCAAAAT
Organism: Symphodus melops; assembly: GCF_947650265.1. Lineage (NCBI taxonomy): Eukaryota > Metazoa > Chordata > Actinopteri > Labriformes > Labridae > Symphodus > Symphodus melops. The sequence goes on along the minus strand of NC_136700.1, from coordinate 6,972,746 downwards.
CATTTGTTTTCCATTGTTATGCAACTAATAGTCATGAAATTGTATACATCGGAAGAAAGAAGCACCGTAGCCTCATCTGCTAGCAGGACATGTTCTTTACAGCTTTTGTTTAATCTCACATGTTTCAGATGACAGCTCTGAAGCCCAGCTCTCCTCTGATCTGATCTTGGGACAGAATGTGATATGTTCATAGACTTCCTTTAGGAAACAAACTAACTAACACCGCCTTTTTTCTTCTTTTTTTTTGTTTGTTTCTCAGCTGCTACTCGTATGATTGCCAACGCTTTGAGCAGTGACTCCCCACCAGCGACTCCAGCCCGTCGACCTGACAACCGGCTCTCTGTCACCGTGTCCAATACGCAGGGCAACAAGAGCAGCAAAGCAGGTAGATCCCTTAAACGCCATCCTTTTGGAGTCATTAGCCGCGTCTTTTACGTCCTCAGTTTAATCCTCTTTTCCTCGCCACTTTGTCAGTTGTAAGTCAGCCAGCTGACGAGGGGAACGGTTTGCAAGCGATGAAGCGGCGACGTGTGACAGCTGAGATGGAAGGCAAGTACATCATCAACATGCCCAAAGGCACCACGCCTCGTACACGCCGCATCCTGTCCCAGCAGGCCAAGAAAGGTAGGCCTGACCCAGTGGCCTTGCCTACAACCCGCTCCAACTCGTCACCAAGGCTAATCAATACTAAACGTTTTCATCGTCTTCTTTCATACTAAAACTGAATGAGGTGACTCTGGGCTGATATACTGAACCTCATCTTCTTAAATTAACTTCTTTCCTTCACTAATTCATCCCACTTAACCAACAACTGATCCATCTGTCAAACTGTGCTCGACTTTTTTTCCCCCCTTAACCCTTAATTGTATCTATTTTTCCCAACTATGAAGCTTTTTTGCATGTCAGGTATTCTGTGATGGGATCTGTATCTGAAAAAAATTGCAGCTGTGTAACCTGTTCAAACGTATTAGAAAAAAAAACCTAAACCCTGTCTACCTTAAAAACCTCAAAGACGTTCTCGAGAAAGGCTCTTGAAATTCCACGTTCATCATGCTTGTTTAGCTCAGTTAGTAGAGCGGGCACCTCATTTTACATAGGCCACAGTCCTCACCGTACTGGTCGTGGGTTTGACTCCCATTCCTGATGCTCTTGCTTGCCGTACAGAGACGAACTGAACGGCTCGGTGGAAACGGAGCTTTAGGTGCACGTCATCCATCCCTCTCTTTACCCAAAGCCATGTAGATTTTCTGTTCCATGACGCACAAAAGCCCAAGAAAAAATCTGAGTTTAACTTTTCAAGATATTGGCTAGACATGCCAACATAGTGCATGCTTCTAAATAAAACCTAAATAGCATACATGAACAAATACAACTTTAAAAATAATAAAATGATGAACAATTGAAAATCTAACTCTAAAAAAAAAAATCAATTGATTCCATGATTCTTATACAAGCCTTACAAGGGAGGAGAAAAGTTTTCTGTTTCATGGTTTTGACAGAATGAAGTACATTTTGTTGTTAATGTTTACGCTCAATGTTTGGCCATAGCTAATCAGTTCTCACAAAATAAACAAAACCTGTAACATTTGTGCAGTGACAATGATTTGTATGTATAATTTCTTTTAAAATTCTAATTGCTGCTTGCTCTCCAACTTGAAAAGGTTTGAAACGTACCTCTGTGTTTGCAAGACTCGGGGCTGAATCAAAGGCAGACACAACAACGAGCCCTAACAAGGTGAGTTCTGTCCGTATTTCTTGGTCGCTCACGTTGTTTTCAATAGAGATGGATGCAGGCAAAAAGAGTTCTGTGCTCATTATGCTCTTATTTGGCAGCCCACCGGTGTGTTCAGTCGACTGGATAGAGGGGGGGAAGAGGACCAAAGGCTGAAGCCTGGCAAAATGGCTCTGAACATGGTAGTGGAAGACGAGGACGACAGTGACGGGGAAGGCTCTGTCCTCCAGTACGCTGGTGTTCTTAAGAAAGCCCCTTCCTTCCAGAGGAAAGAGCCAGCTACAAAACCTGCCCCAACCACCCTGCGGCGCCTTGGAGGCAAATTCAAAGTACCTCCCTCTGACACTCCCACCTCTCCCTCCTCATCATCTTCTTCCCCTAATGGTCTCCCCCCTGCCAAGATTAGTGTGCTTCGGAGACTGGGCAAGCTCCCTGTCTCGCACCCGAGCATGGCTGTATCAGCAACACCTGCTGACACACAGGACAACAGGGTGACAAGCACCCGGCCAAAAGCTCAGGAGAGACTGACCATAGCAAGCCCCAAGGTAAGCAGCAGCACTGGGGCGGCTGGGGCGGCAGGGGGAGAGTCTTTGGGAGCCCAGATGGACGTCAGAGCTATCAGTGTTTTTAAAAGACTCGGCAGCAAGAGAACCTAACACACCCTGTCCCCCATGCTTTTTATCAACCTTTATAGAATTTGTATATCCACATTTTTCCATCTGTCCAGGTGACATGCCGGACTGCAGATTTTGCGTTTTTTCCTTGGCCTGTGGAAAAGACAAATTCAAAGCTGCTTCCTTTTAGACAAACAAATTTTATCCATGCTGCCATTGAAAATCCCCTTTTTTTTTATTGTTCAAACTTTTGATTTGAGGACTCAAAGTTCTCTGTATATCACGGTATGTTGCTCAACCCAAAAGTTATTTATCGTGCCTGTTAGTCATGTCTGCCAAATGTCATTTAAAAAATATATATATTTAGCTGTTCACGTTAGCTTAAGGCATGAGCATGACATCAGCATAGCTGTCATAATGTTTTATTTTTACCTTTAACGTCCACATATAAGGAGCGTGCTGCTGCACAAACTACCTTTTTTGGCAGTCCTTCTGAATGAAAACACTTGAGTTGTCAAGAAAATTGTCCATCAAGATGAAATATTTGCAAGAAAGTTGCTCAGAATATTAAAATAAGTTGGAACTTAACTTCAGGAAATTGCTGTGCATCTGTGGTTTTACAGAGTTAGAAAAGGGAACGGAAATTCTTCAAGTGAAAACAAAAAAAGCAGACACAAGAAGAGCCAAGTGTTAGTAGCTAAATGCTTCTACGTCTTCACCACCTCATAGTTACCTCCTTTTATCATGTTTTCAATTTAAAGGTAGAAAATGTGTAGGGTTTTTAATTTTAATGTTTAAGAAATATGAAAGTCACACAGAACAACCTCTTTGAAACCACGAGTGTCGAAAAACAAAACACTGCACCTCTTCTTCTGTGCTTCGTGGAGTAGGAGTTGACCTACAGACGAGCATGTCAGATTTTTATGATAGTACTGAACATTTTCTATAAGCACCTACTAGAAGACTGGATAACGAGAATATTGTTTATTTTGAAATGCAATGTATAGATTTGTTAGACTTGCTTTGGAAGAGCACAGAATATGTTTCATATTTTTCTATGTGGACAGTCTTGTATCATGTATGTAATGAAACTCAGAGATGCCATCAGGTGTGGTATCAGGGGGCCATGTTAGGGGTCTCAGTAGGTAGCTCACCTTTACCGTGAATGGGTCATTCACAACTGTGTACTGTTTTAGTTTTCAGACTTCACACCAGAACTTTGTTAAACTGTAAATAGTTGAGGGTTTCAAATGATGGTAGGGATTGTTTATTGTTTTAAAGAACCAAGTATTAAGAAACAAACCCCGAACTGTCGTGATTTTTTTTTTAAAGATATTAAGAAGAAAAAAAAGTTTGCAAAAAGTGTGCTTTGAAAATAATTAAAAGAGAAAAAGGGGTTCAAACATATCTGGTGTTCTTTTTTTCATTCTGTAATGGAAACATCTATACACATAAATCTATAATTTTATGTGATTTATGTTTTTGTAAATGTTTAATCATAGGAAGACTTCAAACAACGACAGGAAATTGCTCTTTGTTTCTGACAATTAAAATTACATCTTTGTATCCTCCAAATAACAGATACATATGGTATTCTACAATGTTAAAACTTCATTTAGCAGACATTTATGTCCAAAGAACAGCTGAGAGTAAATTGATACCTACTATTTTCTGTTGTATTGTACCCCTACCCCAAAGGACAACTGCTTTTTGCACTCACATGATACTGACTATTTGATTTTAAAGTTGAAAAAATAAATAAAAATGTGTTTCCATTTGCTGTTTTAATGGAAATCTCAGCTTTACCCAGAAGGCGATTTTACACAGAATGGCACATCTAGTATAGATGTAAAACAACAAAGTTTACATGACTCACTGACAAAAAGGCCAGATTCAGGACAAAGATGTCCGCAGGTAAGACTTTACTGTGCTACTCAAACAATATGCTTATTAAACCGTAGAGCATTGATTTATAATCTACTAAAGAGGACAATGATGCAGAGTAACGTTGAAGACAAAATACATTGCTCTTTTTCTTCAAATGTAATTGCAGTGATGTCCCCTTGATGTCGCTCTCTCTCTCTCTCTCCTCTTGCTCCTCTCTCTGGCCCCTGCAGCCTTCTGCTGTCCGTCTGCATCTCCTTGAAAACCTTATCAGCTAAAATCATCAGGCGCTCCGGTCAGACCACAATCTGACGTTTATAGAGGGGGTTTCAGTTCAAGTAAGAAATGTAGCATCCTCTTTTTGATGGTGACAACTGGTCACTTAAAAAAAGTGAGTGACGTAATCTTTTTTTTTTTTACAGCGCTATCGTTGTCATTTCTCAGTGTAAGTATCGGGCAACCTTGTATGTAGCCTAAATAAGTGGTAGCCTTTCCCCTGAAGCATGTTGGTCCTATAAACATGCCCATATTCACTGACTGAGAGGTAGGCTATGCCTTCTTATGTAATTATCCATACATCTATTTTTAAATATAAATAAAGAATTTTCACGAAAACACATCGCATATTTTTCACGTTTTATTTGTCATGTAAAATCTGGACTGCAGCAACGCCTCACGACTTCTCTTTTTTTTTTTTTTTTTACCCACAATGCCGAGCGGGAGGGGCCGTCGTGTGCCTGTGCTGTTTGTGGTGCTGAAGCTGCGCGTGCCTCGGAGGGTTGCTACCATAGAGATCTGCACGAGCATCCTTCCGCGAGACCAGAACGACTAAGCTCTTCGGCGGCTTGCAAGCAGACTGTCGTGCAATAGAGGATGTTTCAGACGTTTTTTATAGCCTAGTCTTATTTACGTCTTCATAATTGCAAAGATCGTGAACATTTCTTGAATATTTCTTGAAAGCAGACGTTTCTGAAGCGGGTTTCTTGTTTCCCCCCCCCCCTCAAAGCTTGTCTTCTCTCTGGTGCCACCGCCTGCTCAGCCGTAATCGCCGCTCCATACCGCATCCTTTATGCACAGCACGCTGCTCCAGTCCTCCCCAAGAAAACACCCGTTCGTGTCTGAGCACCATGGCCCGCTCCAGCCGCTTTCACTGAGAGATATGGAAGCCAAACAGCACCAGATAAAGAGCATAAAAAGCTACCCAGAGACCGGTGGCCGGAGCCTGGCAGCAGCCGCCGGCATAGACAGCGGCGGCGGGCTTCGAGTCGGCTCAGCTGAAGCAGAGATGGAGGCAAAGATCCAGAAAGCCATCGACTTCAAGGTGGAGGGTCATCGCTGCTATAAGGAGAAGAAATTTCGGGAGGCGATCGGCAAGTACCACCGGGCGCTGCTGCAACTCAAAGGGGTGCATGTTGTCGACGGGACGACGGGATCCGAAGTCAACCTGCTGAACCAAGCGTCGGCCAAACTGACCGAGGAGCAGCGGAGATCCGTGGAGAGCACCGAGATCGAGTGCTACGACAGCCTGACAGGTGAGCAGCACCGGTACATCCCCGCATCGCATATATCCTTCAAGTAGTCTAGTCTATTGTATCGGTGACACTATTGTTCATTTCGAGTTACAAACGAGTTTTTAGGTTGTAGTTTAAACTGCAGATGAATAACACCAGTCAGGGCAAATGGGAGGACGTAGGAATGAAAGTAGGCTACAATGTGCTCATTTAATGGAGAACACAAGGGATGTGCACACACTAACCCAATCAGCTATTTAACCCAGTTTCACATTAACTGAACTCATCTTATCAATGCTATTCAATACTTGTCTTTTGGGTTTGCAATTTTTTTTCTAATTCCTTAATCTTGAGAACAAAAGACAAAAAAACAATGAAGGCAAAAGCAGCCTGCAATGCCTACTATATATGTATGAGACAATAGCATAATGACAATAGGTCTAATAAGTTCACCAAGTTGTTGTATTGTAACGTCAACATTTCATAAGTGTGAGGCGAGAAATCACCCTCTGAATCATCCAGGGGATGATGTAAGCCTGTGTCTATGGCACCACTTAACAGTGACTTTACCAAAGGTGAACTGTGATGGCTTAGCTCATTACGCTCCCTTATTGTACTCTACACAGTGTACTACAAGCAGCTCCTCACTTCATGTAAATATGCTCAAACACATGTATGCAATGTTCACGTTTGCTCTCTCTCTCACACACACACACACACACACACACACACACACACACAAACACAAGGGATTTGTCTTCAGTAACTGAGCAATGTACAAAGTGTCTCAATGTACAAAAAAAATCACATTAAATATATACATATATGAGCAACAGTAAGATAATTATTCAACAATACAGTGTGTCTTGTCGTCACTTCAAACTGCTTTAGTTTGATTTTTAGAGAGATTCAAAATGTCATTTATTGTTCCACAGTGTTAATTTAACAGGGAAATATTGACAACTCATAATTTACTGTATGAATAAAAATCCACAATACAGTTGCAGTGATGCAATGTATTATTAATAATACACATTCGATGTATGTTTGCTGTAAAAAGTGAATTATGACTGTATCTGTATGCAGTGTGAACAGCTGATCGTGATGAATGTTGTTCCTTCCAACACAACACGTACATCACATTATTATTGCATCTGTGATACATCCCTACACTCGTGAATCCGGGGATGTTGTGTCATCAGTCTTACACGAGTCTCTTGCACATGTTTTCCAATATGGTTTTTATGCTGCAAATGGCAATAAACTGAACTGAACTGATGAGCTGGGGATGTCGTGTCTCGTTGCGGTCCAAGGTGCCACCCAATCAGCCTGTCATAATGCTTTGAAGGTCGCCCTGTTCTGCACAGCGTTCAGGGCCTTTCTGGAGCCTGCAGGGACACCACCGTGGCGTGAAGAAGGAATGGGGGAGGGAAGGGAAAGAGGAGTGAAACAGGAAGGGAAAATCTGGATTTGGTGAAGATGTAGCAGAATGGTGAACATGGCATTAAGTAAAAAAGAAACAGTAATCAAGTGATCTTGTGCAAGAGAAGAAAATCAGGCGTAGAGAGGAATAGTAGAGAGCAGTGAATAAAAGGGGGGAGGAAGGGAATGCTACAGTAGCACGCGACAGGGTGCCATATTTACCATGGCAACCATCACTAGGCCTTTTCCCTATGGTTGTATTAGTACGACTCGTACCCTCCCCTCACTGCTGCAGCCTCTAACAGCAGCGTGAGGGAACATGCACACGCGAGAAAGATATCCATATTCCTTATTCAAGATACTGATACGTGTGTTCACCTTTTATTTCCCCTGATATCTGTAACTGTTTAGTGACTGAAAAAGTCTCCACATTATACCACATAAGATTTGTCTTTTCCAGAATTCAACATTAAACCATCATAAATTGTTATTCTCAAACATGTGACTGTGATCATTGTTGTGGCTGTGTGTTATTACAAATAAAACCAATGTTCATTTAGCAAAAGAGAGGACAGGGTAAAACATTAACAACTGTGTCACTGACTGAAATGAAGCAGTGACTCACGGTGTGTACACTGTAGTAATCCAGCTGCAGGTGTTCGTTGTACGCCTCCACCTTACCCAGAATCCCACTGGGCAAATGCTGATCATGGTTATGAAGGAGCTGCTGTTTTATTGGTTGTCTGTCTTTCTGATGACAGTGTGTGTGTGTGTGTGTGTGTGTGTGTGTGTGTGTGTGTGTGTGTGTGTGTGTGTGTGTGTGTGTGTGTGTGTGTGTGTGTGTGTGTGTGTGTGTGTGTGTGTGTGTGTGTGTGTGTGTGTGTGTGTGTGTGTGTGTGTGTGTGTGTGTGTGTGTGTGTGTGTGTGGTAGGGGGATGTGGAGTGCTTTCAGGGCTCCTCGTCCTGTCGTTCTCTTCGTACCCTCTGCTGACTTTGCTGATTTTGTAGAAGTGGAGCGTACTAGTGAGTGCTCGTGCATTTGTGTATGTATTTTCTCATCCTCTTGACTTTGTTGTGATGAGGGCAAGCTTTTGCCTCATTGCATTTGTTCAATCCATCTAGTCACTCAAGTACTGCAGAGTAGTATTTATAAATACTATTACTTCACTTGAGTTTTTGTGCAGCTTTATTCTTCCACACAAACTGCCCGTTCCTCATGATTTCAGTGTATGACTGGGCTTGCCTTAAACTTCAACAGAGATCGTAACAGACAGCATTTGTTTATTTGTCAGCAACTTCAAGAGATGTCGATGAGTAAGATGTTTTTTTTATTTTTTTTTACTGAGTGCTGAGTAACTCTTCCAGCTGCTCAGTAAACTGGTACAAAACACAGAATGAAAAGATATACAGTATGAGGAGGAAAAATAAAGTTTGGAGGAGAAGAGAAGAGCAAAGAGAGGCGTCAGGGACATAAAAACAAGATAAATATGGTGGAAAAGAAGCTGGCGAATGAGGACGTTTTTATGAGGTTCCATAAAGAAGTGGAACTGATGAAAGAGAAGAGAATCAGGGTTATGAGTACCTGGTTCTGTCAAAAGATGATGGCTGTCTTGTGGCCTTCTTATATAGACACTTGGAGTCTGTAAGTCCCAGCTGGGCTGTTTCTAAATGGGTTACACCAGCACCACCACTCGCCATGCCTCCAGTTCACAGTACTGGGGCAACATGTTGGCTACAAGCGGACTTCCTGCCCGTCCGCCTCAGTCATCCATCCACCCACCTCGAGCACACTGAGAGGCAAATACAGAAATAACAGATGTGGCTGTACTTTGTATGCTCTTTTTCCTGATATCGATCATGAAGAGGCACAGAGGAAACATTTCCTCAAATAGCTCGCAGACCGGCTTGTGGGCATCATCGCAGAAGCTATAATAAGTTTGATTCACTACAAATAGACATTCGAAAGAGTACAGAGAATTATCCTTATGTGAGAAGGATCAATCTGACTTTTTTAACTCCTGCTTGATCTGATATCTGCTTGAAATCTCTCTTTGTTCTTCCTGACCAGCACTATGTGTGGATGAGTCATAAGTTAGTGCTTTAGGAGAGACACAGCAGGAGGAGTCTGAAATTGTATGTTTTGTAACATCATGCCGCCAACTGGTGTTTCAAGCGCTTGCCATAATGATGATAAAGCAACTTCCTCCCACTTACCACGTTTTTGGAAAATTGCAAATGAAACACAAATTAAAAATGCTGTACTTACATAGATCCAGAGCTAATATAACAAGGAGTTAAAATTGTGAGTTGATATTGATAATGTTTCTGATGATGTTTCTGATATTTCCAATTGTATAAGACATTTCTTCACAGGTTATTAGCAGACAGTACACCGTTCTGTTAAAGTTTGTATCTTGCATTGCAGGGAAACACAATATGTTAAATATGGCCTCAGGCACAGTTATTGGGACGTGACAGTAATGCTGCTAAAAACGTTTTGTTTCCGAGTAGTTAGTGCAGAGGGGTTTGACAGGCCAGAAAACCCAAACAAAGACTTTTGATATTCTAACATCCTTCCTGGAGCTCAGAGCCTATGACAACACAGTGAAAATGAAGGTCCTGTTATTCAGACTTTATTGGTCTGATTTAGAAAAAAAAAAAAAAAAAACCTTTTGCATTTTACAAATAATATTGTGAAAGACAATGAAAATATTATCCACAAAAATCTGCTATTTTTTTTAATTTTATTTTAAACATGGATAAAGTAGAATAAATAAATAAACATTGAAATGTTGTCATTTATGAACCTGTAAACTTTACCTCCAGAGTATTTGAATTAGGGGTGCTAACACTGATACAAGGTATGAATGATAATTCCATAAACTAATCATTAGTGTGTCTTCATTACTAACAGGTGTTGTGTTTGGTTGAATGCAAATCGAATCATCAATCTCTTCTTTTATCCTTGGGTGTTGAGCTTTGCCACAACACATTGGTGCATCCTCTCTAGGAAGAGCTACACTGCATGCCAACTGATAACTATGATCTGGAAAGAAGCGTTTAGAAAGTCGTCACTCAGTGACCTCTTGTAATAAAGGATTTACATATGACAGAGCTTCTTGCTTCTTCCTCTGACGCCTCCAACATAAAGGGCTGCACTTTGCTGTTTGTCACATGTGCTATTAGAGCCTGACACATGCACATCAAAACAAAGGAGATTGTCAATCAAAGCTTGTTCTGACAGGCAAACACATAGTCTTGAAAAAGGGAATAATGAGCACAATGAGCTGCTTTTAAAAACGGTCCTATTTCTTGTACTTCTCAGGGTACTTAAAGAGATTTCGTATTGCAGCATTTTTACTATATATGGGTTGAATGTAAATATGTGTGTGTGTGTGTGTGTGTGTGTTTTAATGATTAAGAAAGGCAGTGATTCATATCATTGTATATCATCATGATTAATGAAAACAATCTAAGCATGATGTAAATGTTTTGAGTATTTGAACCAGGCAGGAATTGAAAGCCTGTTATTTCCTGCTTGGGGTCTTCTGGTTGTAAGTAACATAGCCAGGCACAGGTCATGTGTTTACAGCAGGTGTAAACATGTTTCCCATCATATGTACTGTATTCAGAGCCTCAAGAACATTTCACCGAGGCCATCAATGAACTTTTGAACCATGACATGCAATTACTGGCCCTTCACTGCAGATTTAATGAGCCTGTTGCTGGCACCAACATCTACTCCTTGCTGAAGAAAATAAAAGCGCAGTCCTCCTCATATATCACAACCCATCGAGCTGTGGTGATCTCTCTGCACTCTTTCAACAGCTCTGAAGACCCACCACCGCCTCTACGCCCAACCTTGCTTCAGATGGAGGAGGTTGGGGCTATATTAGAATTAAATCAGTGCTGTGGAACCGGTTCATTTCAGCAGTCTTTTGTAACCTGCCGCTAGTTAACAGTCAAGGCCTGCTCACAAAAGCAGAAGAGAAAACTCCCTGCTTTCATCTTCTTCCAGCTCTGTCAGCAGGAGGACATGGTGGAGTTCGTGAGATGAAGGCAGAAGTAGAGATGGAGGATGAAAGGGTTTGGAGAGAAGAAATGGAAGCTAAAGGGGTTAAAATGAGAATAAAGCAGGGCTGGGAGAGGAAAAGGACATGCCTGGTGCTTTGGACAGAAGCAGTGCAATGTGCTCGGAGAAGGATGGAGGAGGGAAAGAGATCCCATGCAAGGGTGAGAAGGCGGATGGGGGGGGGGTTTGGTAGGTGTTTTTTACTCCCTCTGTGTGTGCCATCAGAGCAGTGGATGGAGCAGAACGAGAGTTGTCGGAGCGTTGTGTGCCAGGGCTGCAGATGGCATTGCATTACTGTCATGTGTTCGACTGGCACTCCCTTTACTGTACCACTCACACTGTACCCTTCCTCCCTGTGTTAGCTCACATATGAGAAAGAGGGAGAGAGATTTGGTGGGGTGGGGGAAGGGGTGAGCCAGTGGAAAAGATGCAGTGGGTAAAATGGGGGATGGGGTTAAACCAAGGGAGCTAAAACTGGACAGAATTCTTAGATATGACGGGATTGTATCACAGAGGAGGGAGTGTGCGGCTGTAGAGGAGAGTGATATACAGTAAGTGAGGATGGAGACGGGGAAAATGCTTGCCTACGCGACTTCTAGTGAAGGAACAGTTTGGGGAGTTTTTTATACATTGTGAGGGGAAGGATGCTGAGAAATCCAATCCAGACCAAACTGATTTATATCAGAGTCCTGACAGACCCCAATGACTCCTGTCACAAGAGTAAATAAGATTCAGTCATCTGTCAGGAGGAAAAGGAAAGAGAGTGGACAGGCGAAGTCTCAGGAGAGAGAGAGAGAGAGAGAGTGAGTCAGAAAAAGAGGACATGAAGGCAATAAGCTAATATTTTTATTCTGCCTTTTGTCTCATCTCATTTTAAACAGAAGCTGAGTTAATGTCCACAAAGTTGGTACAATTTCAGTTTTGTAACAAAATTAAGCCAGGACAAGAAAAAAAAACTAAAAACAGTGAACCACAAGAACACAACGTCAACACAATCCAGATCAAGCAAACAGAATGAAAATAGAAGTACATGCTGACGTCAGAAGGCGTACAGTGACAGTGATCAGATGCTGATGCGAGGCAGAACTCATGTTTATAGTTTTGTTCACGTTACATACAGTTTAAATAAATAGAAATGAACTTTTCATGTAAAGTTTGGTTGATTTTATCAAACAGCTTGAAGCAGTGGATTGTGGATCAGAGCACATCAGTTTGAAAAAGGTATACTGAAGATTTTACCACAAGGAAATGATTAGATCATGCTCCTTAAAGGATTTATTTAAATGCTTTTTAGTAAAATTAACCTTCTTTCCTGTTTACATTTGCAATGTGTTATGAGGAATGCATTAGATTTTTTTCCTGGATAATTATTTGATGTTGCCTGACAATGCAAAGGAAAGGCTAAAAGTGTCTGTCAAAGCTGTTTTTAGCTCCTAGTTGAAAGTCATGGCATCAGCTGAGAGGAAACAGAAACAGATGCCCTTTTCTGACACCCTCAGAGAGAGAGAGAGTCAGAGAGCATGTGAAGGATAGAGTGAGAAATGCAGAATATTTATCCTCTGTAAGCCATCAGTAATGACAATTTGCTGAAGCTGTTTGCGCATATCCAACACCCTTGTCTCCGTGGCCACTGCAGAGTAAACCAATTGGCTGTTTATATTTATCCACAGAGCCTCGTGCTGATAAAGAGCCATGTTGGTCACTATCTGAGTTCTCCCTACGCAGCCTGCTTTGGCTTGACACGCTTCATTACATGCTCAGCTGGGGGTTGACATTGAAAACTCATAAGCGGCTGTGAAATAGAAAGATTGTGTTCAGCATGTTTGGCTGATCCAGTTCATCAGAGATGCAGGGTTACCTGTACTTTGATGACAATTTTGTCAAATCTGATCAAACAAACATTGTTATATTTTACCTCTTCTATAAGAAAAACTCATATTAACAATGAATGAAATGACTCCGTGTATATTATTATGGTCACATAAGGATGAACTCACAACTAAAAGTCATCCACAGTTACTTTGAACTCTTTGAAAAATGTTTTTTTTTTATGTAAAAGCAGCACACATTTGAATCACTTTGTCCAAAAATAAAATGCAGATCAAGGCATGTTTCCTTTCACTGCTGTTCTCCAAATGTGACAAGTTGTTTTCATCTCAATATGACATCTGAATGACAGCCCGCTCCGAGAAAACACAAAACTAAACTAGAAAAAAAAAGTGACTTTTAAATCCCAACAACTGTAACAACAAGATAACAACTGCGAACATATTTAATCTACACGCATGTCATGTATTATTTTGATTTAGGACCCATATTTTCTCTCTTTAGTGGCATTGCTCATGTATGTGATGATTGCATTCCCATTTTTAACTTTCAACTTTCCCATCTAAACCAACACTTACAGATTTAATTTATTTGTTTTTAAATAAGTGGATAAATTCACTTCCTGCTTTAAACAGCAGCTTTTTTACAATTTACAATTTCTGTATTCGGCAGCTGTTTCACTATGAGCAAATACATTGTTTTAAAGGTGTCGATGTAATGACGGCTTGTTATCATTGACTCAACTGATCAGAAATCCTGATTATATAGATTGATGGTTGTCCACTCATTGACCTGCATCCTTTTTTGTTTTGCAGCCGTGACTTTATTTCACACACAGAAAGCTGCTAACACGTGGCTGTATCATTTCCGCAAATCAGAATCAGTTTTACTGGCCATATATGTTTAACACACATGAAATTTAACTTCGGTAGACTGTGCTCTCGCTGTACAATGTAAACATTAAATAATAACAACTAGAAAAAAATAAAAACAGTAAATTAAACACTAATGTGTACAAGACTGAATAAGATAATAGTGCAGTGGTGAGTAATGTATAAGGATGATGAAGTAAACATGAGGTAGTTATTTTTACAGTATTTACATATTAGAGTGTGCATAGATGATCATTTATATTAAGAAAGTTCATGCTTTAGCCATTCATTTTCTTCATGCACTTATAGGAAAGGTTTACTACCTTGCAATAATAATGGCTGACTTCATAAGAGTCTGAGCCAAACCATTTGGCACATTTCTCTGTTGACCTCTCCAGAGACCCTCTCATCAGTCTTGTTACCAGTTTAATGCACAGAGCATGTTTCTCACAGCTATGCCACAGACAAATCATCCAAAGAAACCTGAAAAAATGCAGTAAGTGGATGAGTATTAGCTTTAACTGCCTTTTTACTTTACTTATACCTTCCAATGCTCCGTACGATCAGACTTGATCAAAGAAATAGAAGACAGAGGGGAAGCATCGACAGAGCTGTGGGCAAAAGTCTGCTGAGTGTCCAAAAATGACCGCACCAATCAGATTAAAGCCCATCTAAGGGCCACAATGACATTATGTCTATGCCTCAATAAAAGTCTATTTTATGCCTTATGAAACTGCACTTATCTACTGTATGAACGGCTGTTTATACTCATGAGAGCAAAAATGATCAAGAAAGTCTTCCTTGGACCACGGAGACAAAAGGATATGAAATGAGAATATAAGTCGTAATGAGTTCAATGAAGTCACGAGTTCATGGACAGCTCTTCATTCTCTTTAGTGTATCAAGAAACCTCACAACGACCCCTCACCCTCAGCAGCACAGACTTATAGTACAGCTTAAGGTCTGAAAACTGCAGAGTGCAACAGAGAGCATTAAATGATCTCATCTTTGGTGAACTCATAGAGACGATGGCTTCCTCACTTGTATTAATATTTAAGTAGATGAGCATTAATCCTGAGTCAGCGACTATTTTAGGAGAGCAGAACAATGAAGTAGGGTGTGTACCGAGGAAGGTGAAACATGGGACTTGTGGCAGGTTGACAACTGAAGTAAGAGACTACTGAGCTATCCTGACTGTATGATTCAAACATCTCCGCTCCCTCGGAACCAACATGAGCTCTGCCTAGACAAGATCCTACAACACAGAAATTAGACTCTATCTGGCTTCTTTGTTTTCCTTCACTCCCAGGATCAGTGGTGTCCATATCTGAAAGCCTGGGTGTCAACATGCCAACCAGAAGGTAGTTGAAAGAAAAAGGAAAATGACATAGAAGTTAGAATTACAACCGTACATTAAAAGGGAAACTTTTTTTTTTGTCACTGTTGACTATGTGGCTTTAAATTCACAGGATGCTTTAGCTGTCATAGGTTACAAGCAGCAGGTTAGTTTAGAAATACTGTCTTCATCAGGTTTCATTCGGACTTTAACTACAGGAAACTGAGCCATTAAAAAGGTTCATCTCTCCGTTGTAAATTTGAGTTGGAGTTGTAATTCCTTTCATAGAAACTCCTCAAATCCCTGATTTTAAGTATAACTGTACATATACAAGGAATGGTATCATCCTCCCATCCAACCTGAATGTTGTTCTATTTATTTAACCCAACTCTTGCAGTATTAAAGAACAAACAAATGTACATTATCTACTATGAACTACAGACTCGACTCAGTGGATGCTCTTAAAGTCTGTACTCCTCCACAGAAGTCAGACTCATTGATAGTAGTCAGTGACTAACTCTGTCCCTGTACTTTACATTTCTGACTCCCCCATAGGGGCCTGTGGAGGCGCTCACAGTCAAACAAGAGTGAGTAATTATGAGGCTTTCTTTGATTTGACACCATATGGAGCTGCATTAGTCTTCCGCTCCAGTGACACACAAAGAAATACTCTTTATCGCTGGTTTTAAGACATGAGATGAGCTTTTATCTGTGTAATAATAAATCAAAGCTGTCATCAAGTAGATTTCCTCTCAGGGAAAACAGAGCCTATTTTGTATTCCTCATGTCACACTTTGAGTGATAAAAAAGACATTTAAAGACTCATCTGCTTCATTACTGGAGTGGCAGCTTCCACAAATCAACATTAGGTATAACAAATCCCTTCAACAGCTACAAAATGAGGTTTAAAGATTGAAAAAGAAGCTCTCAAATGGAGAGCAGCTGGCGGCAGGTTAAGGTTGAGTAAATGCTGTGTCATGTCAGTGCAGACAAGCCAGGAGTCGAAGCCCTGTCCCTGTTAATAACAGAGAAAATGCTTTGGGTGGAGCTATTCTTAGTGGGCCTGGAGAGAGCCGCCACACTGTCCGAGAGCTGTGACGTCAGCGTGTGGGATCAGACGATGTTTGTTACGTCATGTTTATGAGCGACTATGAAAACATATCAATTAAATTGTCTTCACTGTTGTCCATCTGTTAGTGAAGGGAAGACAGTGACAGGTGAGAGGAGTCATGTAGGGTGTAAGACCAGTGAAGGACGAGGGTCAAAGATGGAGGCTTGTGTGTGTGTGTGTGTGTGTGTGTGTGTGTGTGTGCGTGTGTGTGTGCGTGCGAAAGAAACCTGTGAGAATGACGGGTCTCTCCATCTGCCATTATCTTTCCGCAGAGCTAATTACAAGTTGATGGACAGCAGACTAATCAGCAGGGCCACGAGTGGCTTTAAATTAGCCGGATGGTGGTGTCGTGCCTGGTGTGATGAAGAAGGACAGGAGAGGGGGGGTGGTGATGCGGGTCCTGAGGGAAGATGAGGTGATGGAGAGGCAGAGTTAAGAACATATGCCTTTGGAGAACATGTAAAGTGTCTTTATTCACCTCAGCGCTGTTTGAACTTTATTATGTCAGTATCCGTCTCTGTCCTTTTCCTCCCCTCACCCGTCTTTCTTGTTTTGTTTCAGCTTCCTGTCTTTTTCTCTCTCACTCTGTTGCTCATATCTCTCTTTCCTTTACTCCCCCTCGGCTTTGGTGCTCTGTCAGCTAAATGAAAGCGAGTCTATGTGCAGGATCTGTTTTTACTGACATGACGCTTCAGTCCATCCAGTGGGGTTCCTTAGCATGTGTTAACCACTTCTGCTCACTGCACTATTCGACGTACGAGCAATGGAATCACGCACTCTCATGGAGAGTTTTTATACCTGGATGTTTTTCTTCTCCCCCTTATAGTCCCACACAAAGTCAGTATCCCAGTCCCTGTTCATTGTTCTGTCCCTCACTGAAACAAATCTGTTTTATCTGCACCACTAATTTCCTTTGTTCTGTCACATCCCATTATTCCTCCTCTCTCATCTTGTGTACCATTGTACCAATAAAAAGCTGTGGGAATAACGCGTTTTATTCAAATCAAAATCATCCCATTTTCTTTTCATATCACAGGAGGAATCATTCTTATACAACGAGGAGTCCAAGTGCAGCTGAGCCATGAAGCTGGCAGGGTTTCAGGATCTTGTTCGCGGACACTAAAACAGCAGTGATATGATGCACTGTGTCCTTAATCGCTGTCATTCCTCATTTTATTAAGCCTGTGGCTGTTTCTGCAATTATTGCCCTGCTTAATTGCTTTATCATTTTGTCTAAAAATAAGAAAAAAGTTTCATTATAATTCCCCAGAGCCCAAGGTGGCATTTGCTTTCTCTACCCAACCATCACTTAAAAAACCCCAAAATCCAAAGATTGAACATCAGTTAACATTCATATAAATCCTCATATTTCAGGAATTGGCACAAAAAAGTGTTCAGCATCAGATCCTGCTTGAGTTGACGGACAGTTTAGTTTTCTGTTTATGTAATATTAAGTTATTAAAATATTGTTGCTAAACTTTGGAAGCCTTGGTAAAACGCTATCTGTTTCGAATGTCAAGTGCTATACAAATCAAATTTGTTATTATGAATTTTATTATTATTATTACCAGTGGGTGAATACTTGCTGCTTCTGTAAAATGTCTGCAATAGACACGTAACACATCCTCGCTCTTCGCCACACTTCATAAAGAGCACACCGTTTCCAGTCCTTACGACTCGTGTGTCTTTGTGGGACAACTTGGCTCCAGAGATATTGTTGGGCTTCTTTTTTTATGCAGCCTCTGTCTGTCTGTGTCCCTGCCCCACCAGCTCCCATGATCCCGTCATTATCACACCCTTAATGCATCTCACCACACACTACATTTCCTCTGGCACGCCATCCATCTGCCTAATGGGCCAGAAGGGGTGCGGCCGGCCAGTCATCACTTGTGCACACTGCTTTTTTTTGTTTGTGTAAGTGTGTATTTTGTACAGTCATGAATCTTTATAAGCATTGTTTCATCAAAAACCTCATTCGAAGTCCTCTTGTTTGTGATTCTGTGTCTAAGTCGTCTTTTGTCAGCGTTCATCCATCCTGTGTCTACGCCCGAATGTTTGTTTTCCTTTAACTGTGTTACTGTGGATATGTGGGTTCCTACTGCCCATGGTAACTGTGTATCTGCTGTATGCACTGTGTGTGTGTGTGTGTGTGTGTGTGTGTGTGTGTGTGTGTGTGTGTGTCTCTAATACCAGGCTTGTGTGTTAGTGTGTGAGTGCCAGTGAACTCTCTAACTGCGTCAGCCATTAAGCCATTATGGACTGTAACTGAATCCTCTGAAAGCTCCTCTCAGGTCCACTGCTGCAGGGCCAGGACTGATGGGCGAGAGGAGGGAAGAGAGTAGTCAGGTCTAAGCTGGACGGTTGTAAAAACCAATGGAGGAGTGGAGTCTAAGTGGAGAGGTGTGCAGGAGAGGTGGAGGCCATCTGAGGTGATTCCCACTGTACTGAAGACAGGAAGACAGTTTGACCTTGCTTCTCTGGTCTGAGCTGAGTCATGAGCGCAGCAAAAAAAAGGTTGATTATCAAGGTTTTCATGTTGTGTGAGGAGATCAGTTTGCTGATCATGGTATTATTATGTAACTATTTTCACAAAGAGAATCTGTTCAGACAGTGGTACATGTTCACCTGAGTACAGATTCAATTCGACGTGTTGTTTTTGTGCATTTTTTGTTCCATTTTTCTCCTTTTTTTTATTTTCTCATTATCTGCCATGAAACTTCGGTTGATCGTGGGCCTTTAAAAATCACTGAAATCAGCGTTCACAATCAAAACAGTAACCTGGTTTCAGAGTGCTCCAGGTTTCTCCTTTGAAACAGAAAACCTAAACCCAGAAAACCTCTGCTCATGAGACCACACTCCTCACCGTTTACAGGCACATTTGTGTATACGCTTTTTTTAAACTTTGCTAATAATATTGTAAACGATCCTTTTTTATGAAAAGACATAAAAAACCTTTCCATTAAAAAGTGATATGATTGTTTTACCTTCATTCTGTATTTGTCATAAATCTAAGGAGCATGTTATTAGGATAGGCCATGCTGTCCCTTGATAGTTTTGATGATTGTACTTAAGACGTTACGGATAATAATAAAAAGTATTTTTTTAATTACTTGAGGTTTAGTTGAAGACGGTGTAAATGATGTGTCTCCAGAGAACCATCCCCCCTGTTTTAATTGCCTGTTTCAGGTTAAAGTTCATGAGTACAGCTGTGAGGCCGGAGGCAGTCACTCACAAACATACAAACAAACACACAAACAACACACGCAATATTCTGCCTGCACCCAGCAGACACACGAGCAACTTCAGCCACTACACACCAAAACACATTGATCGTTATTGAATCGCTCCGGCCCCTAAAGTCCACCATGAATTATTTAGTGTTTTGCACTCGGCTTGTTGACGGGCAAGGCCCGACCATCCACCGTCTGTTTCTGAGGTTCGGGGTGAAAGGACACCTGAAGGACCACTAACTGCTTTTCAAACACTCCTCACCCCTTTAGACTCCCACAGCTCACACCTCCTCTTCTCCACACATTCATATTTTCCTCCCCCTTCTACTGCAGCCATGCCCCCCCCCCCCAACCTCCCCCAAATCCTCCCCCTCTGTCTCTCACTCCTGACTCACCCTGCCTCTCGGCTAATAGTGCCTGACTCATGTTATTCACAGAAGTGTCTGTGTAACAAGGGCAGGCTCAGAGAAGAGAGGGAGGGAAAGGAGGAGACAGAACAGGCAGGAAAGGGCAGCAGAAGTACAAGGAGGGATAAAATGAAATCATCTTTGATAAATCCTCTGATAGATGGAGACACTGCAGGGAAGGAGGGAGTGATGACAAAGAAAACACTGAGTAGAAGTGAAGAAAAACCTGGAGTGCTTGTGATCATCAGAAGATTATTGTTTTAGGGATCAGATATCTGATCCATCAGCAGGTTTTTTTAAAAGCCTTGGTGAACTGAAAGCTCCTTGTGTGATTTCGTTTGTGTGTCTTTACTAATGAAGTTATTCCAACCTAAGCAAAGTGCTGCTGCAAGACGCGTCGATAGGATTGATTATGACAATAAAATACAATTTTGTGGCACTTCTTGGCCATTTCTAAGTACCACACTGCTCAGGTTTCGACTCTCTCTGACTCAGTATCTGTCGCTTCGCTCACTCTGTCTCAGCATCCTTCTTATTTTTCTGGTACTTTCTTTACCCTCTTGCTTAAAAAAAAATATCGCTAAGTCAGAGGGGTGCAACTTAAGCACCCTTGCAGTTTGTAGTCCACCATACTCAGGCTGTGATTTCTCCCATTCTTCTGTTTTTGCGTGTAGAGACATTACGCTCCTGCCCCAGGGCTCAAACTGCTCGCACGATTTTTTTTTTTTTTTGTGTCGTCTGCACACTGTGAGACATTAGAATTGGCTATTTATAGTCAGCCCACTGCCATCCTGAGGAATCACTGTGGAGGCTAAATTACACTGAGGCTCTATTAAAAGGCACAGAATGAGATGTCAGCAATAAATATCTGCGCCTTTGTTTCACACTCCGGGGACATGCTCAAGGTGTTTGAGCAGAAAAAAAAAAATAATTTTAACCTTACACTAGATTTGTAATTCTTTTTCAAACAACGCGTTCCCTGTCTTCCCTCCTGCAGCGTGCCTTCTGCAGTCAGAGCTGGTGAACTACGAGCGTGTGAAGGAGTACTGTTTGAAGGTGCTGAGCCACCAGAGAGACCACTTCAAGGCCATGTACCGAGCCGGCATCGCCTTCTATCACCTGGGTGACTATGAATGTGCCCTGCGCTACCTGCGTGATGCCAAGAACCGCGAACCCACAGGTGAGAATTACTTTGAACGATCAAAAGAGAAAACAAGTGACTCTTTCTTTGAAAACCTGATCCATTGTAAAGCTCAAAGTCATTGACTTTTTTCTGACATATACTGGATTTAACATCATCGCCAGAAGAGGTTTTTTTTTGATAAATTAAAGATGCGACTGAACCTTTCTTCCTCACCTCTTGTTTTCTGTCTCATCACAGACACCAATGTGTTACGGTACATCCAGCTGACGGAGATGAAGATAAGCAAGAGCGGACAGCGGGAACGAGAAAGCGGCAAAGAGACCCAGGGCTGAACCTCCACCTTTTCACCCCCAAAACCTTTGACCCTACAAGTCCCCTCCATGAGCCCCCTTTTTCTCTCCACCTCCTGTAAAAACGCCTGACAGCAGCACAGCCCGCAGACAGAAGAGACAGACCCGAACACCCAGCGAGGGGAAACAGCCTGGGACATATCGAAAGCCGTCTGCAAACCGACGTCCTTCCTTCCTTCTTTCTCTTTCCTCTTTTCTCCCCTCTTCCTCCCTCAGGTGCTGCGCTTCACCTCCCAAGATGCAGACAGTCAAGCAAACATAAAAAAAAAAAAAAGAAACAACAAAAAACATGGAAAATGCTGTATTATACTCATGCAAAACAGTCAATGTGGTGGAATGACAAAGGAGCTTCAAAACATACATATGAATATGGACATTTGCGTATTTTAGTTAATGTTTTAAAGACATAAGATACATTTAGTTTCTGCTTTTCTTGCTCTTGCTTTCTCTCTGCCTTCTCTCTCTCCGTCTTATTTGGAACTCGTGATGGGGTGGGAAGATTGACCACTCCAGGAGGAAAGCAGGCAACAGTGAGGGGTATGTGTGACACATATCATAGCCCAATTTGATTGTACATCTTTCTCCAACTGGGCTCACTCAGAACCCTTGCCCAGACTTTGGACGGACTAGCATGAGAAATCCATCATTACATTGAGAAAAAGCCTCTACACTTGATCCATCGCTCTGTTTTCTCACTTTATTCCTGGATGACATGTTTCTTGTTTTTTTTTTTTTTTTTTTTTTGTCAATTCAAGGGCTACTATAATTGCTTGTTATCTGTTTTTTGTGGGTTTACTTTGCTTTTGGTGTTCATTGTTCTCTGTAGTAAGTAATCAGTCGTTCATAGCATCATCATAGCTTGCAGCAAGCAGACATCCAGCGGTTCTCGCTGTATTCAAGTCTGCTAATGTGGAAACTTCTGTCTTCAGTCTGTTGCCCCTCCTGAGTCCTGTGTTAGTGTTGTTTGGACTATCGATGATCCTGCCTCCCTCTCTGCTCTCCTGTTAATGATGTCACAACGGAAAATAGCCAAAGGGATCAGAGTTCCTCCATCGCAGTTGGCTGGATGGAAATCCACTTCAAAGTTTCATAGCGAGAAACACTTTAAGATTTCTAAACGGAGGTCCAACCTTTTATCGTTGATGCCGTAGGTTTCCGACACATCGATAACACACAGAGGAGTCTCTGGGCAGCAGCGTTAATGCAGGGAAAACAATCGCACACATCTGTCCTGGACCCTGGCAGTCTACACCGCCATGTTTTAGCACTTAACTTTAGTGCTCTTCAACAAGAGTGTGCCATTTAAGATTTCCTCCTTTATTGTGTTTGAAATGTGTTACCCACATACCAACGTAATGTTAGTACAGATCAACTAAGCGTTAGTGTTAGAAACACTATGAGAACACATTTTGCTGGTATACATGGCTAGCTGTCAAAAGATACATATATCATTTGCTGCTGCTTCTCTTGTGACTTGTGAAGCCGAATTATTTATAATGCCAACGTTACTTTTATGACAGCTTTACCACAGGCTGTTCTGCAGAAGGTTGGACTGACGATTTGTGATGGCATGACCTAAATTTCCCTTCTTTTCTGATGCTATGAAACTCTTTCCCCTCCTGCATGTGACGTGCGGCTGCAGAGAGTTACTTCAGATGTTTGGGATTGGGATTATATCCACTCTATTGCTTTTCCATCATGGCATGCCGCCACGCTGTTTGCTCATGCCTCTAGTTTATCTCTCTGCTCTTTATAAACACAGAAGGTGGTGACAGCCTGTGATCGCGAGCAGCACAAGCGATATCAAATAAATAGAAATAAGAGATGTTTTAGAAATTAGGGTGACCTTCTTCCTCTGCAAGGTGAGAGATAAGAGATAAATTTAATGCTTGAGAAATTCAAAAAAGGGGGAAATCGAAGAATTGTGCTGTAGAAGATTGCCCCTCCCCCTTTTTCCAGCGACCCACGAGGTGGTAAATAAGTACCTTAGTGTGTCAGTTGGACTGTGGAGAGACAGCACCATGTGTTGAGGAGACCGGCATGATACAGAGAGGCTCCAGAGGAGGGAGAAGTAGGCCAGCATCAGCAGCTGGAGCTCCAAGTAACTCCGGCAGCAGACACACCAATCAGACTTTAAGCACTCATCAGCTTCTGAAACAATCGCCACCGTTCTGCGTGCGCTTTTCTCAAGATTTATGAGCCTGAGCAGCAGAGATTTGCTCCCGCCCCGATCGCTTAGTTCCTTCCATACAATGTACATCTGCACCAAATAATAGTTATAAGCTTATTTGTCTGACAACCTTGTTAGTTGGAGTTTGACATTTTGAGGACTCAAACCATTTGCTCTCTCAATGAGTCAGCAAAAACATCTTCAACATTCTTGTCTGTATGCTTGTGTGAAGCTACAGCTAGTAGCATGTTAGTGAGATATTAGAAAGACACAAGGGGGAAAAAAGCTAAAGTGGTCAAAAGGTCAAATATGAAAACAACATAGCTCTACATTGTGTAAACACAATGTGTATCTGTACTAAAGGAACTTGTACAAATTAAGCCGTTTTGAATATTCTCCAAATGCAGGGTTTCATAGTTCTTGCTCAGTTAAATACATTATTTCCAATTGTTACTAGACAAATTCTCCTTACTGAGAAAACACTCTCAGAGAATTAGTGAGAAAACCCCTGTCACTTTAAGGATAAAAAAATGAAATTTTATCAGCACCTCTCAGCTGGAAACATCAGATGCAGAAGCCTTCCTCGCTCTTAATGTGCCTCTCTACTTCTTCTTCTTCGCTTCCTCTGGTGTCCCAGAGCAAATAAAACACAACAACAGCAGTGAGGAATGGCACCTGCAGGCTCTGTCTCCATGGCTGCCTGGGCTGAGTCGACTCACTCACGAGCCCCTCGGGGATCGGTCTCCTCCCGTGGTGGTCTCTCCACGGCACCAGTCTGCCATCTTGTTTTTGTCTTGTTGGGCTATAAGTCATTCTAGCTTAGCATGTGCTACGGGTCGACTAGGTGATAAGTAGCTGCACTTAAAGAATAGGTTCATGTCAGGCTCATCAGTTCTCCCTTAATGGCAGAGCTGGAACCATGCTGTGTGTGCAAAAAAAAACAAAACAGAGACACCATATCTCTCCTTGAGTGTAGCTTTGAAAACAAACAAGAAAAAGCACAAAAAAAAAAGAAACAGAAAAGTCAAACTGGCTGTGTTATTTTGCTCTTTTTTGCTTTGATGTCATTTGAGGTAAATGTTTGTCAAACGTCAGAGTAGTTTTTGTGAATATATGATACAAATGTACAAAAAAAAAAAAAAAAAAACGAAAGTTTAATGGTTGTGAAAAGCTTTACTTCACTTAATAACTTTATCACTGGAGAAGAAAAGCAAGAGATAGAAAAGAGAATTTTATTAAAAGCTCCTCCGCAGAGCTGCTTCGTGACTGTCTGTATTTGTTGGTATTTCTATTGATGTCCCTTTCCGTCAAAGGGATCAACAACCGGCTCTTCTGTTTCTGCACAGTGAGACGCAGGAGTGGATGAAAACTCTGAGGAACTCGTACCAGAGCGCAGAGCTGCTCCTCACAGCCACAGATCTCCATCATCCTCTCAAGGAGAGTAACAAAAAAAAAAAAAACAACAGACATGAAGCTGGGGACGTCAAAGCTATGACTGCGTTTTTGTCCCGCCTCGCTCCCAAGAAGCCTTTTTTTCCATTCAACATCCAAACATCACAGGCCTCCATCACCGGTTTTACTGAACTGCTAGCCTGGGAATGCACTATTGATTGGTGATTGAAGATTATGAATAAAGTTTCAACAAAGAGGAATGCTGCTTTTGAGAAAATGTTTTTTGTGGCTCCAAAGAGAGAGAGTTATATGAAGTCTCAAATGATGTCACTTCAGTTAGTGTTGGAAGATAAATAGTACAACTTTGCTTATAGGTGAGTCTAAGGGCTAAGCTATACATTACTCGTATGAAGAAATTATTTATTTATTATTTAAGCTGCCCTTCAAACATCAGGCACTTCATCCAGGTTCTCCTTTAACAGCAGGACCAAACCATCAAAGTCACTTCTGGACATATTGCCAAATTGAGATCCAAATTCTTACAATATAAAATAAAAAGAATAAACCTTCCTCTGTGCTTGTTATATGTAAAGAGGTTTAGTGTAAAGACAAATAGAGATTTTCTGTATAGATTTAAGGACACAGCTACTGGCATGCAATCTAGTTATTGATGCCCTTCTAAGTTAACAGCAAACACTTATATCGGTAACTCTCCTCTTCGTCCGCCTCTCTTCTTACACCTCCTCTCCACGATTACTTCAGAGTGCCAACATCTCTGTCACCTCCTGCATCTCCCCATCTCTGAAATATGAAATTATTGCTCCCGACGACAAAGGACAAGGAAAGAACAAAATTAGCAAGTAAATAAGAGCAAAATCTGTGGAGGAAGCCGTGAAGGGGAAAGATGGAGAAGGTGATAAACAGGTGAGAGAATAACTGCTGCTGTTCAGGAAAACAGGCAGAGAAAGAACTGTGTCTTACAGCAGACAAAACACTCGGCTGGCTCTTTAACACCTCTCTCACTCTCTCTTTATCGCTCCAGCTCTTCATTTTCAGGCCAGTGTTCCCTTTTCTCTTCTTTTCTTTGTTGTTGCTTTTAATAGCATCACCATGGAAGTGAGGAGAGGTTGCTAGGTAACTGGCCGGCGTCTGGAAAATGGTTCTTGATTGGCCGACGCAGAGACAGACACAACAGTGGAGTGTGCGTGTTTATACACTTCTGTCCATAATGGTCGGTAACATTAATGTCATGAAATAAAACATTCTGTATGTCACATTTTAAGGATTTCTCTTCACAGTATCATCTTAAATTTGATGTCAGCACTCTTTATCTGCTGTGTTCGGAGGAACGAGTGCAGCATAAAGGCCTCTTTATGGTCACTGCAGTCAGAGAGCAACTGGCCTGTACGAATTAATTGCTTGAAAGAAAAAAACAGCAGAACAGGCGATATTATGACATCATGGGGCACAGTGGTGCCACCTAGAGGATTCTATCAGTCACTGCACTTTCCTTTGTCTTGTTAAATGCATCATAACATAGGTATTAAGAGTTATCTAAAGCACTTGTACCTCACATTCATGTTGTGATATTTAGCTCCCTTATATTAGTAACCCTTTCAAGTTTAAAGGGACAACATGTACATTAAACTCCACACATGTATCTATATAAAAGACATGTAGTTTATGAATATGAACTATTGGAAAAATGATGTCCAACATTATTTACATATTTCAGTAAAGTTTGGCCAAGTCTGGCGCCATCCAATGAATTTCAGATGTCAACAAGTAGATATAACTAAGGATTTTTTTCTTTAAACTAAGCCCTGACGCAGCTATACATTTAGTTTCCATTTTTCTGCTTAAGAAAAACCTGTTTGAATTGAGTAGATTAAAATAAAGCACACAAACAAATTAACCAAATTTAAATAAAAATATTAAGTAAATGTCACGGTAAAGAGCTGGCAGCAGAAGCGCCACAAATATATATCGAGCATTTGTCTTGATCTCTGGCGACGGGTCTGATTGGAAGTAACAAAGCTTGTTTTCTTGTAATAGAAGGATCATTTTCTGGCAATCACGAAAACCAAACAATAGGCTGATCACCATGTTAGGTCTGACCCAACGTGTCAGGCTGACATTACCCACACTAATGATCAACATTAAATGGAGCCCTTTTTCATGGTTCAGTTTGTGCTTTTGCAGCTCTGATGACAGAGGATAAATAAGTCGAGATCTCAAGAGAACAGCCAAGAATTACTTGCTATCACAGAAAATGGAGTCAATTAAGCGTTGCATGTCCACTTAGGGCTTCCATAGGGAACTGCTAAAACTCCTGTAAAAAAAAAAAGTGGTTAAAAGTAGCTTACCCTAAAATACACCTGCGGCAGTTCTAACAATAAAAAAAACCACACAAATCAAACAGAAGAGTACGACAGTAATTAATAGAGTCCCATTTTAGTGCAGAGTAAGCACTTTCTTCTTCTTAGCCTTAAACTCAGCAGTGAAGGCATATGGTCTAACAGTCAAGAGAGACCTGGTCAGTACTTGTGTCGCTAATTTAACTTAAATAAAACTTCCCTTTGTTCTTCAGATATTTCCTGATACAAATCCAAACACTTCTTCACAGATATAATAGATGGACAATAATAAAAATACATTTACAACTACAATGAATAATCTTTCTTTATCATTTATTTGTCTCTCATTCATCACATTGCACACTTTTTCCTCATTAAACCCAGAAATGTCACAGGTTGAGACTGGAGACAACATGGAGGTTTCAGTTTCTACGGTTTTCTTATTTTTTTTTCTTTCTCCTGTTATATTAACAAATATATACAGATATCCCAGGAAGAGCATTGTAGTAATAATAATAATATTTAATCCTTTCCAATAATAACAATTAATTTAATAAATACTCAGTGTTCTTAACCACACAAGGAGAATGAGTTTGGGCTCACTCTTTCACCGACAGGATTGTCATCCTCCCATACAAATAACAACACACATATTCAAACTCGTACACACATACTCACATACTCACCTAGAGAAATTTGCACTGTCACATAAATACCTCAGTCCAATGTGTAAAATCAATTTTGCAGATAAAGTTGATTGGTCAGCCATGAATACAGTCAACAGAGAGACTTGTTACGTGCACAACATGGCTCCAAAAGTGCCACTGAGGTTGAGCACAACAGGTCAGAGGAGAATACAAAGTGTCAAACCAGTCCGAAGTGAAATCCCCCTCAGACTCCTTGTCTTAAGTGTCCATTTCAGTGGCATGAACGGCATCCAAACAGAGTGAGGAATGTTTATGTCCTAAAAAGGACTAACAGATGAAAACATGAAAGAGTGAAAGAGCATCCACACATAAAACAACATGCACTGACAAGCACCAGCACGCAAATGATAAAAAAAGCCCAGTTTTGTTCTTCCACACATGTGCAGTAATATATACACATTCACACAGACAATAACACACCTGGTCTGCCAAACCAATAGAAAAAACATTTTTGCTAACAGATCGCCACGGGGAAGGTGCGAGCACAGAGAAACTAAACTCTGTTTTTTTTTAACTGTACAAGGCTGAGGAGAGAACCAGTCCAGCAGAGCTGTGGATAGAGGCTTTGTCTTGTCTCAGCCTTGTAAGGAAGAGGATGATGACCCTCGTGTAGAGAGATGAGAGAGAGAGCGATGACACTGTATGAGGATGAAGGCAGAGGCTTCATGCACTTGCAGAAGATACTGCGCGCAAAATAACACACACAAAAAACCCGCTCTCGATTAAGAATTCCAAGCAGTCCAGCTCCTCTTTTAGTTAGGAAAACACTCCTGAAGGGATGGACATTTAGATGAAATGTTGTTGAATGTGTTTAAGTGCAAGCACAAAGCGGACTGGTAGAAGCACACAAGCAGGTGAAATGAACAGTTAGCAAAGTCAAAAAGTGACTTGAAAAAGTACTTGAATGGCTTTTGAAGGTCTTAGGTAGGAAATGCAATTGGGTCATGAGAGCACTAAGAAGAAGGTTAAGATGGCTTCTGAGGAGGGAACAAAGTGCTGGGTTAGGTGGGTAATAAAAGGCCTGCAGGTCGCTCAGTGTGGTGCAGGTTGGAGAACACTAGCAGGTAGCTGCTATCGCTGGAGGGTATCACACCATATTATTAGGACACACAAGGTGAACCGCCTAAAACGCCCCAGAAACAACAAGGGATGTTTTTTGATTGAGTGCACTTTGCTTGGCTCAGACATCAGTAGGCATTGACGATTATTATTGATTGCTGCCATTTTCCTCTAAGGCCACACTCAGGTTGAAAGCTGCTGATGCTGTTTTATTATTATATGGCTGTGTTCTGAGTTCTAAGTCATATTTAGTCTGATTCTGTTAAACTTTTCTCTCTGTCTTCCTGATGGATGGGTAACTGGAAAGACACAAAAGTAACGTCAACCATGGGCTTCATGGTGGTAGCCATTTTGGAAAAGCTATCGCTATGTAACTTCTGATGAATCTTGAAACAGGAAAGAGGCGGGGCCTTTACCCTCCCAGAAATAAGCGACAACTCTCCCATCTGTCAATCAATTAGCTATGACCCTAATTATTCAAATCTATGTTGAACTCTCAGCCTTAATATCATCCAAACAGAAGTTAAAGTCTCTCCTTGTACAGTTTTTACCAATAAAGAAATAAGCTACAGAAAAATAAAACCATGTGTTTTTATATATGTGTTTATTTTTGCTGTAAAAGTAGTTTTCTATCATGGGACCTAGTGCAAATCTTTGGTTTTAGGAACCAGTGTCAAGTGAACACTTAAGGAACTGCAGTTTTTCGCACTAATGTATTGTCATTATATTTTCGACATTGGCGGATGCTCATTTGTTGAAAGATAAAATAACACTAAGCTAATAGCAATGCTCAAACAAAGGCTAATGTTAGCATCTAGCTACTTACTAGATAATATGAGCGTCAGTAAGACAGTAACTTAAAAAGTTAATATTATTCATAGCTTGGTAGCTTGAATAGTTAGCTCTTAGCTAACTTTAAATGTTAGCTTGAAACAGAAAACTAGCAAACATGGGTAACCAAACACCTTTTTACTTTTGAATATTGCCAAATTTCCAATTGCCAAGTTTTCTTTATCAAATGTCTGAATGACTTCAAAACTGGAATAAAACATCTCTGGAGCTTCCCACTCTGAGCGTGACGTCAAAAGGAAATGGCTTTTTACTATTATTGTAATTTATTTTTCAGCTTCAGTTTTTATGTCCTGGTTCTGGTTTGGTGGTAAAAACTTGAAAAACGTTCACTTGCTGTTTTTCCCAATGACTACTCTTGTCCGCACAGAGTGGCCAGAGGGACAGTGCGGTCTGAACTCTGGCCCTCCACGTCCATATCCATCAGGTTGGGTTTTGTGGTGCCGGCACTGCTACTGTCCCCAGAATCCAGGGGGCTGTCACAGCTGCTGCCCGGAGATGAGCTGACAGTCCGAGAGAGAGAGCCGAGCTTCCAGGGGTCTGCTCTCATCCTGGCTGGAGTGGGCCGAGGCCTGGGTGCAAATTCAAGAGTCTTGGGTCTCTCCAGGGGGCTTATGAGGCAGAGAGGACGTTGGTCAGGTATTGGTGGAGCTGGGGCTTTACGCCGTTGAGGGATCGGGAAAATGGCAGAGGGGTCAGGAAGGCGAGGGAAGTTTAGGCTATCCGAGGTTCCTGAGTAATAAAAGAGAGAGAAAGTAGTATCAGTATAACTAAAAAAAAAAAAAAAAAAGAATGACAAAAACATGTCTCTCAAATATATAGATTAGTTTTTTGGATCTCTAAATATGTTCAATTTTATCAAACACTTATTTCAGGCTCCGGCAGCGAGGTTTCTGAGGCGACAAGCTGTGCTCTTGTGTAGAGAGTTATAATCCAGCTTTCACTTGTAAAAGCAATACTTGTCTGAAGAAACTACCTAGTTAAAGACAATGGTTGAATAAAAACAAATCCCAGAATTTGTCTAAGCAAATGTTGGATTAATTGTTGTTAAACTTTGTTCAATAATAATAATAATAATAATAATAATACATTTTATTTGTAAAGCACTTTACATTTTTAAAATCTCAAAGTGCTACAGAGTTTAAAAGGGTTCAAATGAAAATGGTTAAATGAGTATGATGAGCAATCAGATATGATGCAATATGACACGATACAGTTTATTATCCCCTTTAGGATATTTTTCTTGGACTC
Organism: Symphodus melops; assembly: GCF_947650265.1. Classification (NCBI taxonomy): domain Eukaryota; kingdom Metazoa; phylum Chordata; class Actinopteri; order Labriformes; family Labridae; genus Symphodus; species Symphodus melops. The sequence continues at coordinate 6,941,449 of NC_136700.1, read as the reverse complement.
AACAGCAGCAAACATTTATCTGCCTCCACAGGTAAAATCAATAAAAAGGACAGGGCAACGCAGCCGTATACATTTGTCCTTATACCTTTGTTAGAGGACCTGTGTTGTACTCCAGGTGGAGGAGGCATGGGCATGCTCCCGTCTGATGGCGTCCTGTGATGTCCCATAGTCTGAGCTCTAGGTCGTATTGCCCCATCTGAAGGGGTCCGCCTGTGTCCTCTGTTCAAGGCCATGGTTGCAGACACATGGGTTGGCGTGAGCGACTGGTTGGGTTCCTTCTTGAAGCTCTCTGCCCGCAGGTCCAGGAGTGGGTTGAGGGCAGGAGCTGGCGTTGCTGCTGGAGTTTTGACCCCTGTCATTGGTGTCAGGGGGTAATCGTCCGGGTCAGAGGGGAGGAGGGATTTGGTGGAGTTGCAGTCGGACAGAGAGGACAGGGAGAGGAGTGTGACGGATGGGGAGGGGTCAAGGCTAGGGAGGGTTGTGTCATGATGTCTGGAGAGGGAGAGGGAGAGGTTTCTGCTGGGCGGTGAAGTGCTGCGTCGGAAACGTCCTGTACGCTGGAAGAGACCCTCTTTTTTCTTCCGCTGCTCCTCTTTGAGGTCCTGCTCATCCTGCAGCACCTGAACACAACATAAGCACAGGTAAACAACATGTTTAACGTAAGACTTTCATTTCCTTATAATCACTTTACTGACCTTCTGAAGCAAAATAATTTAACACAAATCATAAAAAGCACACGCATAGCGCATAATGCAATCACCAAACATAATCCCTTAAAACACAGAATCTATGAGGTGCTGGAAAGCGTCTATGCAGACCTCGATCCATGCTGACTCGACAGCAGCGCTCATTTCCTGCTGATAATTTGGCAGCTTGTTCATCCTGTTTCATCTCATCCTTAAAGTGACCCATCAGTCTGAGATCTGGAGACTGAGCAAGTGATCTCAATCACGTCACTGTTACTTTAGGGTTCAGTTATAAAAAAAACCCCAACATTTTGTGACTATGTATTTCAAAAAGAATGAATAATCAAGAATGACTTTAATATTCTCCATATCTTGTTTAAGCCTACAGACAAACTTGCAAAATAAAACCTGATAATAACTCAACTCTTGACATTTCGACATTCGAAACCCTTTCAACCTTTTTATTTACTTCATCTAAAAATGAATGAGTTATCATTGTTTGAGCTTTTTGTATTCATATTAGTAGTAAAGGTTAGTCCAAAGACACGTATGAGAGTGACTATGACAAAAGCAAAAAGGGGAAACAGCGTCAGTAAGTGCCAACAAACAGCTGTTTATTCCGCAAGTACCCAGACAGACCAATTTATCAGAAACAGTATAATTTTTTTTGAAGGGTTGTTTTATTGATTTTAAAGAAGTAGATTTTTTTTACAGGAACTTTTTCCAGATATTTATACTTATAATCAACAGTACTGAGGTTTTAATGTCTAAATATTCTGTTGTGGAGGTATTTGAGGTTCTACACCAAAATGGAAATTTCAATTTTTCTGGCTCCAGGAAAACAACATAATGCATTCATTTTCTCAAAGAAATTGTGCCAACATTATGCTTTTTAACATGTATATAACTGCTTGCCATGCAAAAAATATAAATAGGTCTAATTAATACACAAATGAAGACTTCAACTTCTATAACCACCAATAACAGTATCATTTGAATGATCAGTGTCTTTCTTTCTGTCTGTCTTTCTCACCTGTAGTTTTCCGAGCTGCAGCAGGTCTTGTCCGAAGCCGACAGACGCCAGCAGAGAGGCACAACCCAGCAGCAACATGTCGCTCTTCTTCCTCTGGCTGCTGCGACGGAGTGAGTCTTGGTAGCTTGCCCCTGACCACAGGCTTGTCCCGGATCCCTGGCAAGAGCCACCGACAGCAGTTAACGTGTTGGGGCCCAGGCTGCTCCACAGGGACCCCGAGTCCTCCGTGGCCCCGTTACTGCTGGTCTCTGAGGGCTGCATGGACCCTGGAGACTCCTCAAACTCACAGCACTCCTCTGTTTCAGCAAAAAAGCATGGGTTAAGATGCATTTCTCGGCATTAAATTCATGCAAAAATTCAAAGTGAAAATTGAGGACTTACCCATTTCATTGAGGCTGGAGAAGCCGGCAGTCATAGGTGCATGTTTGGGGGACTTCCCAAGATTAGGTGCGCTGGACGACCACACTTTGCTTCCTTCACCCAGCGATTTTAGTCTGCAAATACACACACACATAAGTAATAAAGCGCTACAATATTGTCATCAGACTGAGAGAAATACAAATCCAGAAGCCTCATGTCACATGAGGACAATCATCATCACAACATGGATTTTTTTTGGTCTTATTTTCTAAAGATAATAAAGTTGCTTTACACCGAATTACACTCTGTGATGAGAAATTGATTGAAATTGTTTTTTTTTCTGTGTTAGGAGCAACAATCTGTCCAAAAATATACGAAAAACGGTTGTTTTCTTATTGTCTGTGATTACTGCGATTACCCACTTACTGTGGGTGAACACAAAACAAAGTTGTGATTTAGAGACTCGAGTTTGATGAGGTACATTTAGTTTGGAGGTTCCCACCTTTCAGAGATCACTGTTCGATTTGTTTACGCTGTCTGCACAGAGTGGTTGCTGTGTGTTTGTTTCACTTTAATCAGTGTAAAGCTAATCATATGCTCATAAATGTAACAACATAGATTCAGACTAAATTTAATAAATCCTGATGTGCTCTTCCAGACAAATTATTTCACAAAACATACAGCTCATTTTCAGCTCATAGATTAAACTTTAAATTGCACAAGAACAGCTGCAATTAGATTATAAAAAAGAAATGTAATTTTAGAATGACTTTGTGTAAATTAGTGCCATACTTTTCCTCCCCACCGACTCTCTCTTTCTGGTGGGTGGAGCTCGGTCCCCAGGTGCGTCCCTTCTTCTTGCTGGTTGTTAGGTCTTCCTTCTTGCACACGGCGCTGCGGCCCCATGTTTTACTGCCATCACTCGGCGTCACTTATGTACACAAAAGAGAAAAGGCTTAAGGCCTCCAGTCCTCTCAGGATGGATACTAAGTGAAAATTTTTTGACACTTTTCACTCACGTCTGATGGCTCTCAGCCGGGGTATGACGCCCGGGCTGGCAGGTGGGGTGGTGCTCTCACTGCCCTGAGTCTTCCTCTTGTCTACACTGGGAGACGCCTGGACTGTAATTTTATGTTCAAAGCCTGCAGGTGAGAGAAGAGACGTTGTTTTAATAATTTTACATGAGAAACAGCACATTTAAACATTTATTTGCTGTAAATATGGAAGTCCACATACAATTTCATTTTCCACTTGTGTTCATATTAATGCAACGTGTGATCTCAATAAATAACATGGGGAAATCATTCTTTTTTCTGCCAGTTTGAGGCTGAAACACCTAGTCCCTTTGTCAATTAAATGACAGAGAGAACAAATATCCCTTTTCAATTGTGTTATTTAATGTGTTGTTGTAGCTAGTTAAGTTAAATACCAAAGCCTTTTCTTCTATATACTGGTTATATGTAACGATGTTTAAGGATGTTCCAATAATTAAACTGTGACACAAAAAATACTGTATGTAAAATGTCAATGTGATTATTATTCAGTGTTTGCGTATATTTTTATCAGAGAAAAAGAACATTAAAGAAAAGTTAATGGTGACAATGAACTTGTTTTTCAAGTCTCTAGCTCTAATTCCTCAGATTAAAATAACTTGAATGCAATTCCTCATTCACCCACCAGATGGCAGACTGATGCAGTTGCTGTCTCTGCCGAGTTTCAGCAGACGGCTCTTCTTAAAGTGACCCTTCCTCTTCTTCACACTGGGTTTCTCCTGGTACACCTGGTGGATGATGATGTTCAGCTCTCGCTCCACGATGTCGATCTCCCTCTCTGCCAGCTCCTGCTCTCGCCTCCTCAGCTGCTCCTCCTGCTCTCTCTGTTCCTCAGCGGCCCGAGCCAACGCCTCCTCCCAAGATCTCAGCTCCTGTAGACAAAAAGAAGAAGAGGGAGAGGAGTAGAAAGACAGGAGTAAAAGTAGACAAGAGAGGATGTGTTGGAAAAGAGAGGATGAGGAAGGGAGGAGATAGGAGGAAATGGGAGATTGAGGAAGTGATGAAGTGGAGGCAGAGGAGAAAGAGAAGATGAGAGGAATAGTGTAAAGACAAAAAGTAAAGATAGGAAAAATTAAGGAGAACAGGAAGATGATTGGGAAAGAAAGAGGATAAGAGACGGGTGAAGAGGAAGATGTTATTAGCACAGCAGCACCTCCTTGTCACACCTCCTCTGGCAGACGTGTCGCTAAGTTAATGTTGCCAGGTAAGTCTGATTTGAAAAACCTCAGAAAAAGGGTGTTATTCCTCCCACCTTTACCATGAAACTCAGAGACTCATTTTAAACCTTCTAGTAAAAAAGTTAGTTTCTTTGTTTTTGTCTGAATTGTCACCTTCTCTTTGGCCCGCAGCTCGTCAAACATCTGCTGGATCTCCAGCCTCCAGTCCTCTTGCAACGAGTGAAACGACTCCAGAGGCATCTGAAACATGGCCGACTGCTCGATTGCCACCAGTCTTCTCAGGATGCTGGTGAAGGAGGGTCTGCTGCGTGGGTTCGAACTCCAGCACTCTGCACGGCAAGACATGTCAGGGAAATTAAAACACGTTAGCGCTGCTGATAATGTCTGTATTGATTCCTTAAACCCTAATCAGATGTTACATGGTGATGGTACACTTAAAACTATTTTTTAAAATTGGCTATGATTGAATTCATAGGAATTTACAATAATAACATATTTTTCTTGAACTAATTTAAAATTAATTATGTTTCTGTCATTCCCAAGTCAGAAAACATTTGACAGCAAACAAAGGACAGAAAAAGACAGTTGTAGTTTACACTATGATTTATCATTTTTTTCTAATGATACCTCCATCTTTTTGTTCCATATCTGCCGCCCTCAGTGCTGAGTCAGCTCATCACAGTGAAAGATATCAATCTTTACAAATAGGCTTTAAATAAATCTTTTTTTTTTTTTAAAGGCTCCTTCATTATCTTAGCAGTTGGGCTCTAGTTTAGTTTTTAGATCAAACAGTGCATCACTAAGAGACTTTCAGCTTTGCACTAATGCACATTTATTGCTCTGGTAAAAACTTAACAGGGGTTTAGTTTAAATAAACAATGTGAACATGTTTTTCTTACTCTTGGGAAAATGATTCTCTTTTGCAAAAGCAGAAGAAGATACGAAACAGAGACAATGTTGTCATTGACAAACAATGAGATAAAACAGAATACGAACAAACTCTGAGTCAACTTCATTAAAAAAAAGTTTGAGTTGCTCTTCAAGATGCAAACTTGAATTTTAATTCATCGAGATACTTTAAGCTGTTCTCCTATTTTTGTATAATTAACAAGGTTTGTCATTTTGTTTGTCAAACACTTTACCTCAGGTAACACATTATATTCAACACCATGTTTAGGGGCGTGTCCCCACATTTGTGACTGAGTCACTGATTTGACGAGGGTGGGACACACGCACACAAAAGCATTCATTTATTTAACCTTTTTATCTCCACTAGGAATACCTACTTTAACCACAGACATTACAATATCAAAGACTGCAAATGTGTTCATTTTTGTTCTTTAAGGATTCAAAAAATGTATGTCCCAAGTTATTTAAAAAAAGGTTCTATTGTTGCTCAATAAATACTGTTAACGTTTAAAAAATGTAAAAGCAACAGTACTGAATACTAACTATAATATAAAAAGTGCTCCTGGCAGGAAAAGCGGCAACATGAGACATGGAGGCGAGCAGCACGGGACAGCATATGGCGACCATCATGAGCCAAACCCTGAGTGACAGTGTTGCAGAAACACGGTGCACACCTACAGTAATCTGCTGAGCCACACTCTGATCACTGCCGCCTCTCCAACACTTCACTGAGACAAGCCCCGAGAGAGGCAGAGTAAAAGTGCCACCAGGAGGGGCACATTTTACAGCAGGTAAGACTCTTTATGAGGTAAGCTTAAATTAACATAAAGAGTGAGGGGGTGAAGTTGGAGCGAGAGGAGATGAAAGTGAGATGATGACAGGAGTAAACAGAGTGTGGAGAGATTAGTGGAGGAACATGGATAGGATGTAGAGGAGGAAGAGGAAGAGGAGGAAAAGAGATTTAGGAGCAGAGAGGGAGAGGACTGAAGTTTTCCTGACAGTTAAGAAACAGCTCCTTTCCTTTTATTACAAGTAAAAACAGCTAAGCAGCATACTCATCGTTACAGAAAGGAGTTTTGGAATAAAGAATCTTTTTTTTAAGTGGAGTGTGTTTAAACAGAGACTTTAAACAAGAGCTCTTTAATATTCTATCACAGTTCGCGTTGAGCTGCTGGATTATTTGCAAGGTGAAAAGGAGAACTCTTGCCCTGGGGATGTTAAGGCGATAGGCTGCATGACGATGTAGAAAAAGCTACTTAATGAAGATGTTCACACAGATTCCATCCTTCTTGTGTGTAAAGACACCAAATCATCATCATCTATAACCTTCAGTATATGGCTGTATACAATAGCACCTTTTTCAAGGTGTTTCTGGTCATATCTAATGAAAGATGCAAGCAAAGTTTTTGTTTTTTTTCAAAAAGCCCCGAAAGCGTAAAGCTAAACTCTCCGACCCAGAATGAAAAGAACAAATTCCTTCGCCCCATAATATCTTAAGTACTGACATGATTTCTCAACGTTTCCAGGTGTACTTGTCTGCTTACCTCCCAGCAGCTGAGCAAAAGGTTCAGGGCAGGTTGAGGGGATGGGGAGAGTCAGCTTGTTCATGGCGACACCGTAAGCCACCGCCAGAGCGTCTATCTCCCTGTAGGGAACCTCGCCGGTCAGCAGCTCCCACAGGAGGACACCGAAACTGTGATGAAATGAAAACATTATTTGTTTTAAAGGGGATGACAGCGACTACCTGCCATCAGTGAGTACAGTATATAGTATATAAGTGACATTATAACAGCTTGAAAAAGGCTCACTCAACCAGTTGAAGAGGCACATGAGAAGTGTTTAGTAACAGCAGCTTATACAGTATAAAACAACAGCAGAGGTGTAGAGGTAAAGGTGTAAGCTGTTTTTATACCCAAACACTTTACACTGCAGGGCTTACTGTGACAGTATGAGTGTTAATGTTCTGTATTAATTATGGTGTAATCACATTTAATATACAATAGCATTCAATGTACAATACTCCTCAGGGTGCAATAACATTTCAGGAGCAATAAATTCCTTCTAAGGTTCAATAATGTTAAAGTTTAAACCTTACTGAAGAATGTGATGAATTCACATTGTCATAATACTTTTATGAATGGACATGTATGTATGTATGGATGAAACGGGTGCTGTACCTCCACACATCACTGCTTTTGGAGAAGAGGGAGAGCTTGATGACCTCCGGGGCCATCCAGGCGTACGTCCCCGCCGCACTCATCTTGGTCGTCTGGTGCCATTCTCTGGCCAAACCGAAGTCTGTGATCTTCAGGATTTTACAGCTCAAGTCCTCACGCTCCACCGGCTCCAGGATGAGGACTGAAGAGGAGGAAAAAAGCTCAATGTTAAACTAAGACAGAGCTGCACACAAAGTTCGAATGGCACAACAACAACAACAACAACAACTCAAACAAAAACTACGACTTCTACTGACACAAAAGCTACTTCTGTAACTTTCAGGTTTATAAATGCTCCATGGCAAGAGCTTAAAATGACACTCAGCTAAATTAAAATTACAATGCAGTCTTTAGAGCTAAAAAAGTCCAAATGTATGAAAGTGTGAATTTTCAGTGTTTTATGCAATATGTGACCACAGAAAATAGAAGACTTTACAGGTTTAAACATAATTCATGTGAAGGTGAGCAGCTTGAAAACCTTATTTTGATGATGGGAGTCTGTGGTGGACAATTCTCAGTTTGTTACGTGTTATGAACAAAAACATTATTTCACTTAGAGGAGTCATAATTTGCATTGGATCTAAGAAGCCGTACACGTTTAAAACGTGTATTAAAAAAAGAGAATAGGCTGGTTTAACATAATAATCAAACCAAATTCAAGATTTCCGTTTGTTCCGTTTCTCTTGTAGGATTTGATGCATTTAAAAGGAAGTGCTTCATTTTGGTTGGTTTCTTTTCCAGTTTATAAGTATTCAATAACTGTGAATGTCCACATTGAAAACAAAAAGAAAAAGGACTTCATGTTCAATAGCACTGTCATGTTTACATTACAGGTGTGGTTGCAATAGTGTGCTCTTCAGGCTTCTGCTGTAAAGCAAAAATATCAGCTGTTCTCCAGCAGTGTGCAGCAGTTCATGTGCACAGTATTTATACATGCAGTCACAGGTTTTTTTTAAAGAAAATCTTCTTTACAATATTCCTTGTTAATGTTGGTGTCTCTGGGTTTCTCTGTCCGACTTCCTCCTTCATTTCCGTGTGCGAGCTGGTTATGGAAATGTTTGGAGTGTACACAGTTCACAGGCAGGTGGGGGTGACTTTCTCTCTCTCTCACTTATCTAAAGGCTTATGCAAAAAGAGGTGGAGGGAAGGAGGCTACACACACACAGCGGTGTCTTTGTTTACACACATGTATGCTCTCTCACACACACACACACACAGACACACACACACACACACACACACACACACTCAACCTTTCACGTGATACAGGTGTGCCACTCTCTGTCCACAAGCTCACCAGCAGAGCAGGTTCACTGATACAGGACTGATCTCAGGCCGCTCCGCACATATTTCCATAGTCAGAAACTTTAATAAACCACAACTCAAATAAAAACGTTGCGTTTAAAATGTAAAAACTCACTTATGCTTATGATAATATTAATGATGCATTGACGTGTGAGCTGTACCTCATGTCGTTGCTGTTCAAGTGGTTTAGAGTTTAACTACTTTATATTGAAGCAAAAACAAATGGTTGATCCGCCAATAAATTGTCTAAATGTATTTTGAAAGCAGAAAATCAAACCCTCATTTCTATTTGTTTTTAGGTAAATATATGTTTAATATACTTTTGAAGTTAAAGTCTAGGTCCAGAGAATGGACGCTGACCTTACCCAAAATTCACAATATGGATAAAAAAATTGACATTGGAGCTTTGATCACCAAAATGGACTTAGAACATCCCTGATCCAAAGTCCATATTTGTGAAAGTTTTTTTGAAGGATATTATGACACCCACATTTTACCTTTAAACTTTTTGATATAAAGGTTCAACTGCCTATCATTTTACCCGAAACACAACTGTATACAACTTTCTCATGAAATTTGAATTTGAATATCTCAGTACCCTCCTCCAATCATTGATGAGGTTACATATTCATAAGTAGGTAGACGGACTGCTCGAGTGATTTACAAGTAGATCATGTCAACATAATGGCTCTGGCCACATAGTTGCCAACGCACACAAAAAATAAATAATCATTTTCCTTCATGAAGGGCATTTCAACAGCCTAAATCGGATATGTCCGTCACTGTGAGGGACAGCAGTCTTCTCTGGGCTCATACTCTGTCTCTGTAAAGATGGAGTTCAGACAGACAGAACAGGAGGATGAAATGTGTTTGCATGCCAAGATGGCTGTGTCCTCTGCCTCTACTGTTTCTGTGTGATAAATGTGGAGCACATCCACACATGGAGGGTGGAAGAGGGCAGGGTTTGGGAACACAGCGAGGAGGGACACGTCGAAACTGAATGGATTCAAAGACGTGTGAACGTGTAGCAGAACGTGCACCTGCTCCCACTCTGCCCCTCCTTCCTGGTTTAATTATAAAATCATTAACGTGTTTCGTCTTTCACACCTCGAGAGTGTACTTCTCAGCTTCTAGACACCACCTGAGCATGTTTCATTCACCAGGTTTTACCACAGCCAGCATTTCATCCAGAGAAGAAACACAAAGATCAACATATTTGTGTACGGCTGGCAGCACAGACCTTCAGTTCAGGTACACACACACACAAAATTGAGAGGATTAGAAGGCTCCCAGCTAATTTTAATTCAAGCACAGAAGAATAAATATGAGAATACAGTATAAATAGTATTGTAAATTGCTTCCATTTTTGTACAATATGAAGGCCCTGATGTCTAGGTTTTTAATAAATTCTGGATGTCAACATAACAAAAGGCCCCTTGTCTGATTAAATGTTTGGTGAAGGTGTACCCATTAGGACTGGCACTTTGTCGGTATACCTGTTTGTAATGGAGTGCTGACTTAGAGGGGCCCATTACACCACAATCCAGAAACTCTCGTTACAGCCAAGTATTACTGCTCGGCTGTCAAAAACAGCTGCTAATTGGCCAGACAGTCAAACTTTCAGCCCACAGGGAGCAGCAGTTTCCTCTGAGTCCACTGTGATCAAATGTTGATTCAACCTTTAAACCGCCCTTGTTCTTTCTGCATACCTGGACCCTGACCCCCGTTAAGTGTTCAGATAAACTGAGTCAGTGTTTGAACACAGATAGAGTGACCAGCCAGGCTCTAACCCGACTAATGATCCACAGGCTGGTTAGTCAGTGCAGGTCACATATTAGAAAACAACGTGATCAGATGTGTCACCACACAGGAATGCAATCAAAGGTCCTTCAAATGAGGGGATTTCCCCTCAGAGCCAATAACATTAAAGTATATAACACCTTAAATGAGACACGTAACAGGTTTGGCATGTGGTGGCTCTAATCTGGAAACTCCCTGCCAGTCCAACAGAAGAAAAGCTGCAGCTCTTACACTCAGCACTTGTGAACGATGACACGGATAACAATAAAGAAAGAATGTTTCGCAATAGTAAAAAGCTAATTGGGACAATAAAAAATAAACTGGATGTTTATACTGGCCTGGGTGCTCAGGGAGCGAGCAATTTAAGCATCAATTAAGGCAAAAGAGAAGGAATTACATTTTACTTAAAAAAAAAAAAAACTTTAATTAAAAAACTTTATCTTATTGTAAAAGTTACTTCAAAACATCAAAGCAGTTAGCTAACCCAAAACTGATAAATAAAACTAGATTTGCCAGATTCTGCATATGTTTATAAGCAAATAAAAAAATAAACATACAGTATCTGTTACCATTGGTCATTATGTTTTATTAAACTTTGAATTAATTAGCTACAATGACTGGAGTTGAACATAGTGCAGTTGAGCCACTATGTTGTTTTCACTCTGTACTGTCTCGCCTTAAATAAACTGTGTTGGACGGCGACCAATCAGCTGACAGAGTTTTGGGCGTGGTCATCCGAGAAATCAGCTGAGAGATTAAGTCAGTCCGATCAGCTGATCAGGATGCTACAGGTGGTGCAACCTGTCAGAGTCAACACTGTCACGATCACGACCCATCACAATAACCTCAAGGGCATGGTGTACTACACGATTTGTATGGGGAATTAAAGCCAGTTTAAAGCTCAAATATACCTTCAGATCTGTTTTAAGGGTGGATTAAACCGTGCACTGACACAAGTTAATCCACTTGTCGTAGTTGTAGTCCTTGTTTTTTTCAGTTGACAGTGTTTTTTTTGTGTTGTTTTGACTGTGGATCAGTTCAAGTCTGCTGTGTCATTAACTTGCTGTTATGGTAACAAGGGCAGAGGTCACAGGCAGAAAATATGACACCAGGAAAGAAGAGAATATGAGAGCCCCTATGAGAGCATTGTTTTCTTTTTCTATAGTTTAGTTTTTACAGATGTCTGTCCATTCTTTTGAAGGCTTAAGAACACTTCATGAGTTTTTTTGGTGCTGGAAGCATCCACAGCCTCAATTTCAAAATGTTTCTCAACAGTCATTGCTGTTGCTAGATTACAGAAGGTAAGCCAAGGCAACTCTGCAGCCCTTGGTAGTGACTGTTGAGTCTATTTTTAGTTGCTTTGTATGCTTAACTTAAGCTTTTTGTTCAAAGTAACTAAAAACAATTGTAATAGCTATTGGAAGGAATGATGTCCTGGCATTAGCAGCAGCTCTAAACCTGATAATTGGACGTCTAAATAAATGACTCTGGGTGCATGAGATGGATGTATAAGCCATATTGTTGCTGACAAAGTGGATATCAGACATCCTGCCCTTTCTTAATTTTGATTGGTCGGTGAATGAGGACGGGCGTCTCTTTCCTGGTTTGACCAGCAAGTGTTTGCTTGCTTACAAAGAGTATAATGGTTCTCATGGTTAACTTAACACCTCCTTAACATCAGCATGTTGGCACTGTGCTGATGTTAGTACTTCTGCAGCCTACAGACAGCTGCTAGCTTATTTGTCTGACGAGTCTTTATGCAGGCTACAGGGCAGGATTAACCCGCATGAAGACAACCAAGATGGCTGCCAACAAAGTCTAACAATGTGGATGAGCTGGGGGAAAAACTGGACTGAAGTTGACCAATGACAAATGTAAGCTCCTAAAAGATACCAAACATTTGTGCATATGAAGCTTAATGTAGAAGGAATCACATGAATCAGATCCTAGCCTGTCCTAAAACAATTCTTTATGGCTTTGGTTGTTTTTAGTGTACAGATGCATTTTAGTCTGAGTTTATTGATAAGGTCCCTTGGTGAAAAAAAGGAAAGTAAGAGGCCAAGGTGGATTTTAATGGCAAATCACTCAGATTGAAGAAAAAAGCCATCATCAGGATACTTTTAACAATTTCACTGCTTAAAAATGCCATCTTCTTTGTTTTCCCTTAGAAATCTATTTTACACCTCCCCTACTTTGTGAAGAAAGAGGTGTAGCCTGAAGGTTAGAACAGCTGTGATGCCAAGTCAGCAAATCAGATCAGACATTCTTACAACACCTGCTTCTCCGATACCGCCATCCAACTTTCTACACCTCAAAACCCCTTCACACTTTCTGCCACCTACGCCTACCTGCCAAGGGATGCTGCCAAACACAAACAACATGTCAGGGAGACAAAAACAGCAACTTGACTGATGTGGCAGCACGGCCACAGTTCATCAACACAGATGTGATTTTGGCCCATGGGATGCTGAGCAGCCTGCCCCCTCTCCTCCCAGTTCAGGCCCCAACATCACCTCTGGTTCTGCAAAGATCAAAACCTTGCAAACAAAAAAGCAACCTCCCCCTATATCACTGCTGCCTAATGACTGTCTCTCCATCTTTGTACCCCCCCCCCCCCCTCGGCCCCTTCCCCCCATAGTCATCCCCGTCTGTTCCTCCCTCTGTGATGGTGCCCACTGCTTCACTGTCTGCTGTTTCAGCTGTCGTCAGCCTGCTTGTGATCACAACACACCGTGGAGAAGAAATGGAAGAGATGCAGGGAAAGCCAAAAAGTGGATGGAGTAAAAAAAAACAAAAAAAAAAAACCTTTAAGTAACTGAGAGGTAGTTTGTGTGTACATAATGTAGGAGACGGGGGGGGGGGGGGGGTAAGAAGATGGGGAGGCAAAGCTGTCTGAAGACGAAGAATGGGGGAGGGGTGACGAGGAACAAGAAGTAGAAAAGAGGCAAGAGGGGACATAAAAATGACACGAGAGGGAGAGCTGCAGAAATTAGGCCAAGAGCAGAGAGTGAAATATTGGGAAGAAGCAGCTGAAAAGGACAGAAGAGTCAGTTCAGAGGAGCGAGAAAAAGAGAGCGAGATGGCGTAGCAAAGGAAAAAGCACAACAAGAAAGAGGGTAATAATGAGAGGATGAAAAGATGCGGGCAACTAGAGGTAAAGAGAGATGACTGGAGGGAGAGCTTTTGTCATTTTTTTCTTGGCAGCACATACCAGATGTCTTTGTATCTCAAAAGGTCTCTCTATCTTCCTTTGGCTTTCACACATCTCTTCTCTCAAGAGATTTGAAACACATATCTTCAAAAACACACAAGCAAACTTGAAGTTAAAATCCCTGTTACTTAAAACCCAAGTCCTTTTACTTTAAAGAAAGCGTGCAAATTTTAAACATTGACGCAAGGACTAGATTATAAGCCTTCAAAAACAAAACAGTTTGATTATTTATATTGGGTTCCAAATCAAAGGCCTTTTTGCTTCAGAAAGAGCATGCCAACACAAAATAGAAACAATTAAGGCAGAACACTGATGCACACAAGCAGTATGCATGCGTCAAATCTCTGGGTATCTTCCCTGATCCCCCGGTGCTTTTAAATGGAGTTTGGAGCAAGGAGCGAGTCTGCTCCCATGTCATTGATACTCTGGCTTGGCTCCACGTGTACCACCACAGGCCATGAGGGCTCTAATCCTGAGCCGCTCAGTGGCACAGTTTCACCCTGCAGCCATTCACTTTGTCTGCACACAAATGCAGCTGCCAGATTCGTGTGACCAGGCAGACTTTCTCTCAGAAGAGATGGAGGTATTATATGAGGCGGCTTTCTCTCACCTCTTTTTCAGGATGAAGTGTATGTATGCATGTGTGTGTTTTTAATTTCCTATAATTAATGGGGTGAGCTATTTTGCAAGAGGTAAGGTGACTTGAGGTTCAAATGCAGCTGTAATTTTCAGGAGAATTCAATGCAAGCAACGAGAAAGGGGGTGTCAGTGTGATGGATGTAATGAAGCTGCCTCATACTGTATCCTGCTTGACATCATGTTTTTTTTTCTATTTATTTATTGTGTCCAGTTAAAGATGCACTGATTTAAGGGCTGGCAAGGAAAATCTCCTGATTTGAGCGACGTGTACGAGAGAAACTTTAGAGGAAGGCCTTCCCGAATTGTTCTCGAACTTTTCAGAGGTGAATGTGTGGATGGGGTCACACACACTCACACGTACACTCAGGCACTCACTCTAATGCTGGCTTAGCAACTCAAGGGTCTTAATTTTAAAATGTTAATCACACAGGATGTAACTAACTCATTACAATACAACAATAACTCATTATAAAACTGAATAGAGTCCAGGGAGCCAATCACAACATGTAAACATGTTTCCTCTCCTGAAGTGTAAATAAACATTGATTATAATATTAAAATATTGACTTTTGACGTTCTTACATTGCAAACATGCATTAGCCTGTCTGTTGCCGGACTGAAGTGTCCTCTTGTTGACTCCACACTGAGGGTGGGTGAAGGACTTTCAGCTCGGGGGACACCCCGCGCCTTCTCTGCTCAGCCTGACGCCCTGCTCCCCGTGCCAGGCTGCTATCCAGCAACAATGGCCCTCACAGCTGAGTCTCTGAACATACAGCGGCCAAGGAGTTGTCAATGTAAGTGTAAGTTTGTGTGGCATGACTGTGCTTATCACTTTGTCTATATAATGTACAGCTTGCCCCCCAGACACACAAAGCCATCGTGTGTGTTTATTACTGAGCATTATTCTACGAGGATGTTTGACGAAAGAAACCAGAACTCATTTGATAGGCCTTGTAGTCAAATAATAGAGAAACTAATGTATTGTTTTAGTTTCTCTAGCCGAGTGTTTTCCCTCTCTGTGCACTTCTTTGTCATCTTGATTTAATATCAAACGACCTCTCGTGCCGCTGCTCCTCAGATGCTCGACTGACTGAGGAGCTGAGGTGAATTTGAGGCGATGATGAGGAAAGGGACTGCCGAGGGCACTTAACAGGGGTGTTTACTCCACTACTGTTTCCCTGTCTCCTGACTCTGAGCAAAGTGCCATAACTTTCAGGCCTGTTTTGCAAAAAGAGGTGGAAACACCAGGAGCAATAGGATCCGGCCTATTGTTGGCATATGCAAAATGTAAAGTTGTTTGCTTGTAAATGTGTGTTTGAGAGCATTTCAGGAACAAAATGGGACAAAATCTTCATGATCATTTGAACAGTGAACAAAATATCAGTAAGTCATCCAGACATGTGATACAGTTTTTGATTTTCTAGGGCTAAATATGTATGTTTTTATAAGCATAATGCTGAGGCGAAACCTTTCCACTGCTAAGAACAGAGGGAAAATGGCATCATTGCAATCCTGCACTGACTTATGGGAAATTTATATTCTTCAGTTAATCAGACACCATGATATATCAATATATGATTGTTTTCTGTATTCTGATTTCATGGGTTATGTCTCCAATAAGCAGTTGTATTGTGAGTTTCTCTGCAATTCCTGACCCTGGTGATCACAGGTAACAAATCGAACCCTCTCCTTATGCTTTAGCCCCTCATGAACTTGATTTGTTTAAAACTAAAGCTGCTATTCATAATGTCAAACAACATGCAGCAGTGTAATTGTGTGTCAGTATGTTTGGCAGGTCTACAGACAGCCGAGTTGCAATCCAATAAAAGAGAGCAGATAGTCAACACTGTTAACTGGCTTCAAATCAACATTTTATTGACCAGTGGAGAAAACTATTGCCATTTGATGTGTGTATGTGTGTGTGTGTGTGTGTGTGTGTGTGTGTGGATGCATACATGTTTATTCATTGTCATGCAGCAATTGACCAGTGTCACCATTTGGTTTAGTTGTATGATTGTATCTCTCTCTGTCTGTCTCACAGAGACGGACTGAAGCGCAGCAGTGCGAGGCGATATAAACATCTGTTAGCAGTGTGGCTGTGTTCACACGGTGCCTGATATTTGAAACTCGTCCAAAGTATATTTTTAATCATTTACGCTCTCAAGCTCTTTACTTAAAAAAAAACATAGTTGTGGACCTGCTTATGGAGCTAAAAACCAAAGTTACAAGAATTCTTTTTCTGGGGGACTGGAGTAAATGTTACAAATTTTACGTCATTAATATATATATTTGGACAGATATATGGATAATGACTTCTGCAGAGCCAGCAGAGAGAGAACGATATTGCTTAAAACTGCAGCCTACAGTCCATCAAGGCTGTTAGCCTTAATCTGTGGCTGGCTCATTGAGAGAAAGAAGAATGGTTTGACCTCCTCACAAACTGCCCTTATACTTCTCCCTGCCTCCATCTCTCCCTCCCCCTTACATCTCTCCATTCCCTTTCCTAGTCGAGCCTCCAGGGGTTTCTCTCCAGCCACTGCCACTACATTCCTGCTCTTCTCCTCTTCCCATCCTGCCTTGCCTCCATCCATCTGAATACTCTGTCATTCACAGCCTACAGTCGCCCCTCACCGCCTCTATCTCCCATCCTTCAACATCCTCCTCATTACACTGACTCTTGCCATTGTAAGTCTTGCTCTTGCTCCTCTGTCTTGGGCTTCTGTGTGAGAATGGGGTCATTGTTGCCCTGTTGGAGCATGTGCGTGTATGATAGTAGGAGGGTAAGTTCTCTGCCCCAGCACCAGCATGCCCTGATGTCTGACCTCCATGTGCACACAGGCCTACATGTCCAATGTTGGTGCCTACAAGTTTAAAACTAAATTATTTAAAACTATTGTTTTGTTTACATCATTAATCCTTAAGAAATTGTTAGCCTTTTAAAGGTGATAGAAGTGTAGTAAAGGTTCAAGTTACAGGTAACATCTGCAGCCCAAACAATGTTAATCCATGTTAATAACAGAAAGGCATCATAATTTTAGCAGCACACCTTAACAATGTGGTGGAAGAAATTATCCATAAAAATGTAATTCTAAAACCACTTATCAAACACTGATATTAAATGGCATATAAATCAAGTGCTAGGTCAGTTGTCAACTAATTTTACATTAGCTCTTTCATGCTTCATTCAAAATCAAGCTACTAGCATAATATGCACGCTAACATTAGCCTTGTCGTGTTTCCTGAGTGCAAAGACATATCATTGTACCAACATTTCTTGTTCCAACTTTTGCCTTCAATTTGTTTTTGATTTTCTTAAGCTCTTGGGAGATGTTTTTTTAATGAAGATGGCTTCCACTATGCATTTATACAAAGCAACAATTCATTGCATTAGACATAGATATTAAATTGTTAAACCGTTTTCTATGCTTACATGGTGATTTACATGGACATGAGAATAATCAGCCTTGGTACAGTTCTAAATTAGCATGAAATGTTACGCTATGCTAACTTAAAGCTTCTGTAAGAAGATTTGAAATGATACATGGGCTTTGTTGATATTTTTCCTTAGCAAAGATTTAGAGTGAGAACTACAAATGGCTGTTCAAAAAAAAAAAAAATCAGGTGGCATTTTTTGTCAGAATAAACAGTAACATGTCCAGCACAAGATCGGCAAGGATATTTGAAGTAGTGCTTTATTCACATGGAGCGCAAAAATCAACACAAAGGGAAAGGTCCACACAGGGGCTTTAATCAGTGCTCATGTTGTATTGGAGAAGCTAACGTTAACTACAGCAGGTGGTTCAGGTCACTTAAAAAAAAAGCAGTAGGCTGTTGTATAACCACTGAAGTCAGGTATAATCTCTATACACAACTAGGCTAAGTTTGAATGTGAAAAACAGTAACTTCTTGCAACTTCTTACACGTATCCATCATAGATATCATCATGCATAAATCCCAAAACATGAAATACTTCAAGACAACAGTCTAAAAGACCTTTGATGATAGCAGTCTTATCCTCTCCAGTGCGAGGCTATATCACTAGCTCACAGTCTAGTTAGTCACAGTCTCGGCCTCCACAGCTCTGTGTCTCTGTGGGATTAGCAGCCGACACTGGCCACCATTCTAATCCTTTCCTCAACTGACTCACACATACACACATAGAGAGATATAGGCTTTTCCATGACTGTCGATTTGCCATATTTGCTAATCTGGTAACTAGGTATTACAGCATGTATGTGCAGTACCTTTTGCTAATGTCATGTTAACTTGATTAACCCAAATTGAAAGAAAAAAAACAAAAGAATGTATCATATTCATTTGCAGTTTTCTTGCCTTTTGATAAAGGACTGCAAGGCAAACAGCAAACTCAACAGGCCTGCCCAGAGGCACCATTCACACGTTTGTTTACTGTGTAAACATAGCTTCTATTTGAAGCTATACAGCATTCAAAACAGCAGGTAATGTCACCAGGTCTCTGTCTTTAGCGTGTCTATAATAGCCTCTGAATCTACTGTACACTTAAACAACACATAGGCTGCACAAATATAAAACATTTCCACTTACTTGTCATTTTTGATTAGGTTGAATTAAGGTGGAGACATCATACATAAAATGTGTTCAAAGGGAGGATAAATACTAGCTGTACGTATACAAATGACTAAGTGATAAATTCAACCTATGTGACATTTCTGTAGTAGCAAACAAGACGTACCGATATACGACCTGGCCAGAAGCATCAGGTGATCAGATCACCTGTATTGTCTTATCTGCAGCTGACTCATGGCTTCTCTGGAGTTCTAAGGAAAGTTTCAGTGATTCTTCGTGAAATACGTCTACCTTTAAAGGGAGCCATGACTCAGTCTCACAGTCTTGTAGTGCCAATGAAAAAGGGCAGAAAACAACATCTCGATGTCCACTTACTCACAGGACAGAGGGGGGAGGGGGTGACAGAGCACAAAGCTGAGGTCGGATTGGAACCCATGGCTGCTGCTACAAGGGTAGTTATTGCCTCTGTACATGGGGCATGAAGCATAACTGCTATAGGCTATCGGGAACCAACCATCGACGGTATTCTACCAATGATTTATTCAATACGTAGACTGTCAATGTTAATGAAGGAAGCTTGATTCATGTCACCCATCGGATACTGCAGGCGGCTTTGGAGTCCCATCTATGGCAGAAGCCATGCTGGGAATTCTGTCTCACCTTAACTTCAAATCAGCCTGAGCTCAAACTCTCAAAACTTGAGCTTGAGCTGCGGTGGGTTTTCGTTGAAAGGAATGTGACACCGCGCCCTTTAGTCATTTAGGTCAGCTACGAGTTGTATTGTGAATCACATTTATCCTTTATAAAATCAAAACAGAAGAGACGACAGGCTACAATACCAATACAATTTTGCTGCTTTTTCAGAGTTGAATTATCATAATAAAATCTATGCCATAACTAAATTATTAATAATTGGAGAATGAATCATTCTTTTCTCAGTCATTTCTCTCACTGAGCACATTTTTGTTCATGAAATTATATATTGTTATGCAGCCTTTAAACTATGAATTAATAAAATGTACGTTTTCTAATAGTAAGTATCTAATTTAGTAAATGCAATCACCATCTAGTTAAACTCTTTCACAATAATCAACAATCAAGGTTTTTGTCTCATACAACAATACTGAAAAAAATAGGCTGTGTGTCTTTTATGTCTGTTGTGATTGAGAGCACTCTTAAGTCTTTTCAGTGTTTCTGCTGTTATCTTGCCAATCAAGAAGGACGGGTGCCCTGTGCTTTGGGACACAAGAGTGACAGGTAAGGCATTGACATTGGGGGGAGGGGGAGGGGGGGGGGGAACCTACACACACATTGTGACATCACTCTAAGGAGGTCATGGTAATCAGATTACCCCAGACTAAGTCACCACTGTGGGTCTGATGGAGAGCTGCACTCAGCAGATAAAAAAAAACAACAGAATATTGTCTCACAGGTGCACACGCCTTTAAAACGTTAACTTTGCGAAGATAAAATTAGATAAAAACATCTTGGAGAGCTAAAAATAAGTTCCCTTTGCTGTGAAAGGTTTGTAAAGCTTCAAACACACACTGATTCTAACAGCAGTCACGTTCTGCCTTGATGCCTGTTTCTGTGTGAGAGTGAAGACATTTTTGCAGAAGAAGTCGGCTGATGGGAGAGGGAGACAGAGGAGAGGCTCGGGGGCCTGAGCCGCTGTGTAACCGTGCTGATGCCAAGTGGTCGGCGGTTTGAAGAGGACACCTGAGACCAGCGCACCTGGACAATGAGCTGAGGTGTAATCCTAAACTGAGATGAACCGCTGTTTATCCCCCGTGCTCTTCCTATCTCACTGTTTCCCATCAGTATCCTCACTTGTTTCATGTATCTCTTCTCTCTCTTTGATGTAACTTGCACCCTTTTATTCTCCCAGAGTCGATAAGAAAATTAAGTATGCTGGGTTCTAGTATTTCGATTCAAAAACCCAATAATGCATTGTAAAATGTAAATTCAGTCATATAATCAAACTATTGAGGATCGCAACTTGTGTGTTGGTCTTGTTCATGTCTAAAGAACCGTTGAATCAAGTGCAATGTCAAGTTGTCAGGATACTTTTATAAAACGTATTCTCTAAATCTCCCTATCTCGAGCCTTCTTTCCATCACCAGGTTAATGCAAACAACCGTCAGTAAGAATGTAAGTCTAATCATGTACTTTATTATAAGCCCCCACACCTTTTTAGAAAGATTCATTAATCAGGGAAAAAACAATGATATACGTGCATGTCTTGCTAGCTATTTTCACACAGACAATACTCTAAATTGGGAGACTGACATTTTGCGCAGCAGCTCAAAGCAGCTAGCAGCTGTATGACTCAGTGACACAGAAGCAGAGCCCATGTCACCATGGAAAGGCAGCGTTATGGTGTTGTTGCCAGGGCTCTGCTGTCCAATACACGTCTGATCCTCAGCATCTCTTACACATCGCATAAGGGAGGAGGGAGAGCAGCAGATTCATGTGCTAAAGAGCGAGACATGATAAAAAACGTTTAAAAAAAGTTTTGAAAAAATGAGAATATGAGGAAGAAGAGGGGGTTTAAGATTAGGAAACATTTCGGAAGATCAGCAGTGACTGTGTTAGAGCCTCACTAAAAGGCCTTCAGTCAGCATCCTGCACACTCCACCCATATTTGTGCACTCCCTCCCCCATCACTCTTGTCACTTAGGATAAACACACAGTCTGACCTGCACTTGTACAGTATATGCACCCACACTCATAAAAATGCACTTCGATGTGCACTGTGTGTCATTTCTTAGATGCAACAACAACTGCAACTGTAACTGCGTCTTTAAACAGCAAGTAGCACAAAGGACCAAAAATAGCACAGTGAGTTGCAGAGCAGAACTGCTCTCCTTGAGGAGGGGAGGAAAGAGGAGGAGGAGGATGGAGAGCAATAGGAGGTGCAGAGAGTGATGACAGGGAAAAGATGGCAGAAAGAGACCAGCTCTCTAGGACTCAGGCCGTCCTGCTGGGTTCAATTTAAGTTTTGCATCCAGTGCCAGCTCTCAGAAAACCTCCATCTAATAATATTGAACTTGGTTGAACTTGTAAATCACAAGTGTGTGATCAATTATCATCTAAACTGTCCACTTTTTTGTGCCATTAGATTCACACCAATATCCAATCTCCTTGCAAAGCTAAGCTTAGCTAAGCTAAGCTAATTAACGCCCTGCTACAGCGTCAAATTCACAGTTCAGGCACGCAAGTGTTATCCATCATTTTGTCTGGCTCTGAGTCAGAGAAACATTATGCATTTTTCCTAAAACTTTATTTATAATGATGAATGAAAAACAACATTTTGAGTCTTTAAAGGAAAAATATGTAACTCTGTCAAGTAGTGTTTAAAATAGGTATAACAGTCCAAATTTAAAACATTAGAGAGAGCTGTTTCCCCCCCGCCCCCTACTACCTACGGTACTGTCAATGTGCACACATTACAAGTTGCCATGTCTTTGACACAGAAGCTACAGTGTTTAGCCAGCTCTGCATCAATCTTGAAGATGTTCTGCTCCTCTAACCGCTGAACTCTTCTTTGACAAAAACATGTCCAATGTCTCTCCTAGTTTTACCAAGTTTGTGGTTGTGGAGCTTATTAACAAAAATGCTTTTTAGGTCAGGTGGAATCTGTTATATCTGAACCAGTTATGGCTTTTAAAAAATGCCATTTCCATTTCCATCGCTGCAACACTATTGATTTGCAAGTTGCCTGGCAAACCAAGGGGCATCCAAATAGGCCTTGTAGGGGTGCCTTAAAACGGTCTGAAACCTTGGAGGAAGACATAGTGGCAACTGCATTGTTTTCAGAGAAGCCATCCCTTTAATGCGGCATGTTTCCTTAATGTCTGATGATACAGTATGGCCATTTTATGATTATATTAAGTAGAAATCTTACATATTGCTCCTTTAATTTATTTAGACTTGTATTAGACTGTCAATGGCACTGTTGCCATAGGCATCGTGTTGTGATAATATTGGCATATTATTCCCACCTTGTGTCAATATCTCTGTCACAAGTGCACGTCACCTGTAAGATTGGCTAAATATGCCCTTTCAAAGAATTACACTCTGCTGCCTGCTGTTTAACAATACACAGTAACCTGCCGTTCTCCAGGACTGGACATTGTTCGAAGATGTGGACTTGACTTTGGGCCTTGCTAGCTAGTTAGCGTTGTTGTTGCTATCCATCTACTGCATGACAAATTGACTTTAGTTTTGCTCAGCCATGTCAGAGATTTTAAAAGATTTAAAAAAAAAAAAAAGTACTCATCTCGAAACACATGATTATAATTTACATTGAAATAAAAGAGAAGCTGCTGGGCTAACTCAAGGTGCACACTGTATATCATATTGCATTAACCACAACAGCATTATATGAGCATCTGATGTCTTTCTCTTTGTGGGGCACCATTTGTTTTGAAATGTTTTTTTAATGTATTTGCGTATATATTAGAGACTTCATCACATAGCATGTACCTGATATTTAACCCTGGTAATCCTGCCTGAGTCTGAGTGAGTAAGATGCAACAGGAGTGAGCTTTAAGATTAATTATTGACCTCCTATGTAGTGTTTTTGCCTAGACAAAGGAGTTCAGGTTAAAATGTTTTATGAAAGGTTAATCTCATCTTTATCAATCCTGTGTATTACGTTTTACATACAAAAAGGGTTTCACTTTGATGACCTTTCAATGTATGTGCTAATTAACCTTTGAACCACACTGTTCTTTAGTGTCGTCCTCAGATGTTATTGTAAAAATCAGACATTCCATTTGCGATTTACACAGAGAAAAAGTCACAATTGTGTGTAGCACTTACTATTGCTGGACTTGAGGTCTCTGTGGATAATGGGTACAAAGGCCTGGTTGTGCAGGTAATCCATTCCTGTGGCGATCTGGACCGCCCAGTTCACTAGTACACGTGGAGGAACCTTCTTTCCAGCGAGCGCTCGGTTCAGAGCCCCCCCTCTGGCATACTCCATGACCAAGCACAGGTTGGGCTCTCGCAGGCAGACCCCCCGCAGAGTGATAATGTTGGGGTGCCTGAGCATCCAGAAGAGCCGAGCTTCCTGTCGAACGCTCTCTGCTGTAACACTAATATCCTCATCTGGGTCTTGCCTGGCGGCCTTAACTGCTACTTCTTCTCTCCGCCATACTCCTTTGTACACTTTTCCAAATCCTCCAGCTCCAATCACTTCCTCCAGGAGCAATTCTGAGAAGTCTATCTCCAAGGGACAATCACCAACCCTACCTGCCACCAGCCCTCCTGCAGTCAACTGCTGATAGTTGGCAGAGCCCCCTCTTGTGACGTAGTTGCTTGGAAAGATACCCACCTTGTCCTGGATCTTCCCTGTCCACCAGCCCTCATCCCCCGACACTTTGGAGTCTTTGGAGAGGACCTCAAGAAGGTCCCCACGCCGCAGGGTTAACTCCTCATCTGCTGTTGCTTCATAGTCAAACACCGCTGTCCAGTAGGGGTTGGGATTGTTGCCCCTGCAGCGGGGACCAGGGTGGGAGTCCGGAGAGTCTGAGGACGACATAGTGGAGGAGTTCCAGCTGCTCCCATTCTCCTCCTGTACGACAGGGGCCGGACACATTGGTGGCGGAGGAGTCATATTCAGATGCATGGAGGAGGTAGAAGAAGGGGGCCCTGGTGGGATTAGACAAGGGGGAGGAGGAGAGCAGCAGCCCCCACAGCTGGTGCAGGACAGGGGGGCTGCTGTGCTGCTCGCTCTGCCGTATGGGTTCATGGCAGCCTGACTGCTGTTTGACTCTGTGGGCCTGCCCTCTGTCAACTCAAGTGCAAAATCCATATAGGGCCCATCTACAGAGACGAGGTGTCCTCGACCACCAGTGGAGGGAGGGTTGAGGGTATCAGAGGAGGCTGCGAACGCTCCCCCCTGTCACCACATCCCCTGTTTAAAAGTGTTCCAAATCCTGTCACCGGTTGCCGCTGTGCTGTTGATACACAGTGTGTAAGTAACATGTATTCCCAAAGGCAGGTTCACTCAGGGACAATGCTCAGCAGGTCATATAGATCCATGAGTGAATCCCCCCCCCCACCCCTCACAAAACCCACAGACTGTTTCCACAATTGTGTTTTATAGAAAGCTGCCCAGATGTGTCTCAGGAGCCGCAGGTCTAATGATCATTCAGAAAGATGTCTTTAGTGTAAAAAGATCCTGGTTCCACAAATGTTTTCTCGCATTTTTTTCTCCTCAGATGACAAAAGCTTAACTCAGTGCATGTAGGAGCAGATCAGCTAAATTTGAAAAGAAAAACATTAAATCTGGGCTCATGATTTAAGTTCCTGAATCTTTTGACTCAATAAACACATCGCCCAATCAAAAACCGTGTCCACTAAAGACACTAAAGTGATAATAAAGCCACAACGGATTAATATGAGAAATATGGACTATTTAAGCTTCGAATTAAAACTGCAGTCTGTGTTTGAAATCCTCTGAGCAGGGGTCCTCGTTTTTTCCTCATCCAGTCCAGCGTAGATGCACCTCCCCCGCCTGCCATCTCCATGAACACGGGCTGATTCCTTCTCTGAAGCGTGTGTGTGTGTGTGTGTGTGTGTGCGTGTGTGTGTGTGTGTATGGATATATCCGCTGGATATTCGCCCTACATCCCCTGAACCCAGTCCAAAGTAAATCCTACATGCGTTGCCACACGTGAGCCGGTTCAACGTCCCTGAACACCTCAAAAGAAAAAGCCCTGTTCATTTTAAATAAGACAGCAGAGGGAATTAAAGAAAGAGGACGACGCCTGGGCGGCAGGTATTCAATAGAGAGCAGGGAAGTAGCACCATGTTCAGCATCCAGCAGCCGAGTCTCTCAGCACAACAAACCCGCCCCCGTCTCTGTGCAGCGGCCTGCTTCAGTCGCCTCTGCTGGGCTACATTTGTGATGGTGACGAGCCCTCGGTTACAAAAGAATCTCTTCTTTTCCGGAGACATTAAAGGGATGCCAGCATTTCTCATTATCCGACAGCCTCGAGAGAGAGAGAGAGCACGCGTGGTACAAATAAATCCGATACTTTAGCAGGGTGGTTTGTCCACGACTTATTTAAGAGAAAAGGACCATCACACGGCGGCAACAAGGTGGAGAATATAGTCAGCGAAGGTTTGCATGAAGGCATTGCAACATTACAGTAGCTCTGGTCCAGCCAAATAAAGGCGATGAAGAGATCCACACAGTCTCCATGTTTTCTTTATCAAAAGATGCGTACCGTGTCTTAATAATAATCAGTAATAATAATAATATTGCTTATTTATTATGACCGTACAATTTTGCAGGTTTCCAATCCTATGCTTTCATCTCCTTGCTCGAACAGCTTTAAATATGCACTACTTAATACTGTAACCTAACCTGGACACTGAAGGCAGCAACATCTAAAGACACCGTCGCTTGCTTGGGCGTGCAGTTTCATTCGCGTAAAGGAGACCATCCAGGTCAGTAACCCAATTTGTTGACAAACGCTCTCCCGGTAGTCCCAGTCCGTGCTGCTCGGCCAGCTGTCTGTAGTATTCAAACAGGCTTTATCTCCAAAAAAAGAAGTGACATTTCGATAAACAGAGGCGAACTGTCAGTCTGCTGGGGTTGACTTTGCATCCAAATACACCGGGGGTGCAGTCCGCATACATGCCTGCTCTTGCTTCCTCTACCGCCGATCTACACAACATACGGATGGTCGAAGCATGCAAGCTCTGTGCGCACTCACGCCCATCACGTGAGTGCAGATTGGTGTGCAAGGCGGAGAAGAGGACGGTGCAGACTGTTGGAACCTGGCTGGAACGAAGCTGAGGATATGCGGTTGCATTGTGGGTAATATAGTTTTTGAGGAATCTCCTGCTGACCTACATTATGACAGTCAATGAAAGTAAATAATTAGCAATATAACCATGAACAAGGAAAAGGATTAGTGTTACCCACGACGTAGAGCATATTATTCAGTAAATTGTCCAGTCGAATTAAGATTATCATTCATTGTTGATAATCTCTTTAATGCAATAATGTAGGCTATTACATAGTAAACGTTTTTTTCCTCATCAGATTGTTCAGATGACAAAGGTCAGAGCAACAGCCCCGTTGCTTAGCAGGAATTGAGCATGCTACGTTGTTTGACAATTTGTTGGTGATAAAATCATGTAACCTAAACAACAGCAACACCTCAAATGATTTCCAGATCAACACATAGATCCCTAACTGGTAAATTATTTAAAATAATCAAATTAACAGAACAGTTGTCTGACCTACAACATTATACAGCAAAGTCAGGCTTTTCAGAAAAAGCATTATAACGTGGTTAAAGATATGATGTTTTTAAATTGTATTTGATTTACTGAGACATGACATGAAATACACTGAGCAAGGGATAATTATGGTGTTGGTTCATACTATTGCTATTTCACCTATAATCATAATAGTGTGAAAGAATTGTATTTTGTTTAAAAATAAAATCAATCAAAAGGTAATTCAGGCAATAAAGGTCGCAGTGATACGCATTAATGTTCATACAATACTGACCCCTGGTGTCTAAAAAGTGAAACACGTGTATTTGGTGGTTCAACGGTTAAGCAGTGCTTCCACAAACAACACATACACAAAGACACATACACAAACAACACATACACAAAGACACATACACAAACAACACATACACAAAGACACATACACAAACAACACATACACAAAGACACATACACAGAGACTCCCAATGACAGATCCGTTTGTTGCAGTTCCAATGTCAGTTCTGTGCCAGGTATTAGGCTATATGCTCTGCAGAACATCATTATACTGTGTGGGTGAAAACAAACATTGAAAATAATATTAAAATGACTTAAAGATGAATATTATTATACAGGTGCTTTATTCCTTACCATTAAACACTTAACAGTCTATACATAAATGTTAAGTATCATGTGATAACTTTTTCCTTCATATAAACATATACGTTCTTTTTTTAATTGTGTAGCCTATGTATAAGTTTATTTACATACTGCCCAATCAATTGCCACATTATTTTATGGTAATTGTTGTCCCTGTTTTGTTTTTGTAGTAAGATACAGCACAGAGGAAATACTGTGCTAAATGTACCCATTACTACTGGAATGGCCCAGTATTCTAGATATTTTTACGAAACTGTTTGATATCCATCAATATCTTTATTTCCAGCATTGGTAAAAGGTAAAGATCGCATATTATAACATTTGTACTGTATTGTGAAAGTACACAATCAATTTAACCATTGTTGATTAACTTTTTTTTAACCTGATAATCTATAATAACAAAAAAAGGCAAACAATTTATTAGCAACCACAGGGCTGTGCTATTGACTAATTAGTGAGCGTCGCATATTGAAATGATGTTCATGCACACTGTACTATAAACGAACAGAGTGCTTCTCGTCATTTGGTTACTGTTTTTTCTCAGCAGCTTCCAGTTTGTTTGATATTCAAAGTAATCTCGCTTTTACCAGATGGTCATTGAATCATTGTGTAGCCTCTGCACACTCTCAGTAGGCTGATAGTAGTCTGCCGCCCCGTGTGTTACTATCAGTAGGTTGCACCAACTGGAGCTGCGCATGCGCAGTGATTGTGCGGGCGCAGCTCTCGCCGTGGTTTCGGTGAGCATTCTTAACAGCGTCTCGCTGAGTGAACAGGCACTCGACCGAGTGTTTCTAAAATGACTGGAAAGACGTTTTTAAGGGAATAAGAGCAGACTGGAAACACAAGGGGAACGCCGAGAAAGGTATGCTTTTCCGTTTTTGTCCGTAAACAATTTCAGTAGCAAGAGTGTGAGGGATTCAAAAGCGCTGAAAAGTGACGAGTGAACTGGAAAGAAATGCAAACACCGAGAGAGAGAGAGCCTGCCGAGCCGACCAACTTCAGGCAATGCAGAGAGCAGGCGCTTTACTGCGGCTCAGCGTTCATTCTGAGTACTCACTGAAACCGTGCACACCGTCTCAGAGCTTCACTCAGACCTCCGGTCATTCAACAGGGTTTATAACACGCCACTACTCTCATAAATGCATTAACTTGCAATTATTCCACAACCTTCCTGATCATTAATGTTTCATTGCGCATGCTCACACTGCTTGGAAGACTTCGGATTTGTAGTTTTTCGTACCTGAGTTAATCGCAGTTGTGAGAGCCAAGAGAAACCCGTAAGACTACAAGTTCCAGACAATGGGAGCTTTGTTTGGGAACAGTGCTAGCCATTTAGTTAGCCCGTACGAGCTTTGAATTTCGAGTAGTTGTGCTGCAAATCGGAAGTTGCCTTGGCAAAGGATTTCTTTAAGAATGAGATGCATGGGGATTTTTTTTTTTTTTTTTTTTACAAACAGGCACAGTTTCTCTTTTTTAAAACAGTGTTATAACAGTTGTCAATGAAACAGATTTGCTGTGATAGTTCATGCAACATGTTTTAAATATGTTCTGATCATGACATGTGATCGTGCATGGTGAGGTGGTTGGACGTGCAGACTCTGCACAGCTGTCATAAGACGTTTTGCACAAGTGGATTTGCAAGTGCGTAACGTTTGTAGGCATATTCGTTTGCGAGCGTGTGTGTGCAGTCGAGTGTGTGTATACTGAATGGGGAGGTGATGATGCCTCGGTGTGTCGTCTTCCTTTCATAGAGATCCCCCGTGTTGCTGCTGTATCCCCCCCCCCCCCCCCCCCCAGCCCTCAGGAAATGACACGTCGAGGATCAGGATGATGGATCTACCGTGCATGAGCTGCAGAGCATGGCAGCGCTGCACATATTCTGGGCACCATTTACACTCGTTTCCTCCCATCTGGAACTAATGGAATAATTATTACAGGGAACACCTAGGACTGATGTGTTAATGTCTACCACTGGTTATCCTTTTGCTTAACAGCCTGTAGCAGCACAAGTGTTGCACCTGGCAATGGCTAACCTTTGCAATCCACAGAGGAAACCCTGTGTTTAATCATACCTTTTTTTTAAAAAAAATAATCAGCCAACACAGTTTTGAACTGTGAGGTTAGTGCTGAGTGATTCAGGTATGGTTCTCCATATTGTACAAGTAGTTTCTTTGATAAAATGCTGTGCAACAGACAGGAAGAAATCACACACCCACCCTGTTTAAAGTTCCCACATCTCGAGATATTTGATAAAGCTTCAAATTAATCCCGCTTCCCACATGAAGCCACATTAAATGCTCCTCTTCTGTCCTCTCTCATAACTCTCTACCTGTCTGTCAAAGCAAAACGTTTTTTTTTAATAAACGGTTGACAGCAAAAGACTGCAGTACACTTGTATTTCAGCATGACTTGTTACATGAGTGACGGCAGCAGCCTGTCCCTGCCAGCTGTTTATGTTGGACATATTGAAAACAACTGGAGCTTGAGACTTTAAAGAGAGGACAGTGGATCTTGTTTTGTTGCACCATCTAGAAATAAAATGACGATTTTATAGTTTTACTGCACATCTGCATTTACATGGGCTTCACAGAGGCCTGATATGTGAGGCTGCTAGTTTTATGATAGCACATGTTAGTCAATGAGTCAACTAAGTTGGAGCTATCGGAATTAAATTGACTAATGTACGTTTGCCATCCCTTATTTTTTATTTGAATGTCTTGTTCCATAAGTTGCAAGCAACAACAAGAAAAGCAGTCTTGTCCGTTTTATTTTTTTCAGTTGTTTTGTTTTGCTATGTAGCAGAAAGGTCAATTTACCAGCCAAATGGCATTTTATTCTCCAGGTTCAACGCCTGAGGCAGATTCCCTCGAGAAAGCCAATGAAATACATTTAAAAACCGAACAGATCTATCAATCCTGAGCTTTCAGTTTTGGAGTACATTTCAAGATCCAGTTTCTCTCGTTTAACTGGACCTTTTTTCTTTTTCACATCAGAACGACCCTTTTTCTTAACCTCTAAATGTTTCATACCTTAGATTCTTTCCAGATCTTGTGCGGCTGACAGAACCACACACTTGTGGAAACCTTTGCCTGCTCCAAAACATCTGTCTAACAACTTTGATTTGTTTTGTTATTGTATCATATTTTTATCAGACTCTTTTTATATGCTTGGTCCTGCACTACAGTTGAAAGGCACCTACAGCCTCCACCCTGTTGTTGGACCCCCGGGGTAACTGATAACGATGACTTATGTCTCTGATCTGAGGACCATCTAAGATTGTGTGCTACTCTTTTTTTGAGACATCTGCGGGAACAAAGGATCCTGTCTTCAAAGACAGAGCCGAACATGGGCCACCTGAGTTATTCAGCCTGTAAACATCACGTTGAATCACCGTGTTTTATCTCGACGGAAGTGACTCATCTGTTGTGTGATTTACTTTCTTCTTTTTTTTTTCTGATGCTCCATCATGCTGAGCAAAGACCTTTTTTTGAAACACACAGGCATGCGCTCATCTGTTGGATGAAAAGAACATTCTAAGTGCTTCTGTAATGTTTAAGGAAAAGGAAAGTTATCGTCTTCCCCCGACTGCATCACCTTGGCAGCTGCTGAGCTGTTTGTAAGTTTAGAAAGGAAAAACACCTTTTTGACAGGTTTTCTATTTTAAGGTTGTTTGAATTAACTATTCTGTGCTCTCAGCGTACAAAAGAAAACATGACGACATCTCAAACAACACAGCCATCAGGTTTATCATGACGCGACACCGACGAGGAGAAGATGTCCCCTACCTCGTGTCATCTCGTTTAACGTCAGGGTGCACATCTGTGTTTGCGTGTTTTGAACATGCAGCATGGTCTTAAACTTGAAATGACAGATTCCAGCCATTGTGCTTTGGTCTGTCCGCTTCGTGCCGCTGACATTGATTTCTCATTGAGCTCTTCTCTCCGTCCTTGTTTAGTGCTGCCTCATTCTGTCGGTTATTCTCCCTTTAAATCAACACCGTGATGTGACGCAGGTTCAACCCGTGTCAGCGGTTAATCTGGGAGGGTCACCACGCGTCACCACACCAGGCACCGCAGTCTCCTCCTAGCTACTCTTAAATGCAGAACAGTTATGGACTGTGGGGAAATGATTTACTGTGTCCTCAAAGCTATTGTAATATATTTGTAATATTTGTCACGTTTTTTTTAATAAAATGGAAAGTTTCTAAATTTAGAACAGTTTAGAAACAAATTAAAATTGCCCTCCACCACCTTTGACCCAACCTTCTTTATCATCCTACAAAGCAAATCAAGAGAGATCAAGTGGATTCTATCATCTTATTAATTGAAATGCATTTACAGTTTTTAGAGTATCAAGTAGACCTACGGTACCTTTAAAACACAAGCAAAATGTTCAATAAGTTGAATATCTTTGATTTGTATTCTAAATGTAAATAAATGAAGCAGATCTGAAATACAGTCCAATTTCTGCAAACACTCCGGAAGATTTTGACATTATATTTTGTTTACAGTTCAACGTTTTTTCCCACTGAAAAAGAGCGAACGAGAGAGAGAGAGAAGCCTGGAAAACAGGACTGTGTGTGGGGGCGAGAGCCAGCAATGGATGCCGAGAGAAACTGAAAC
This sequence comes from Symphodus melops, assembly GCF_947650265.1. Taxonomy (NCBI): domain Eukaryota; kingdom Metazoa; phylum Chordata; class Actinopteri; order Labriformes; family Labridae; genus Symphodus; species Symphodus melops. The sequence goes on along the minus strand of NC_136700.1, from coordinate 6,908,992 downwards.
ATTTTATTTGAGAATTATGTAACAGTGTGCAGATCCATGTGGTTCTGTGTACAAGCAGCGCAGCATCAGAGGAGAGGTCTGAACTGACAAAGATATATCTGCATAACTGAAAACAGGAGCATGAGGTGACGCATTTTTGTATTCGGATGTACTGATGTACTGTTTACAACGAGGAACTGTGGTGGGGTTGTTGTAAATAGAGGTGAATGTACATTGAGGGTGTTTTTTTTTTTTTTTAAACTTTGATTCAATGCCTGAATCTCTGACTGGGTCAAACGAGGGACCTGCATCATGCACATGTATTTGTCAGAGTGCAGGTGTCCATTTCAAGATGAAATAGCATCAAACGCCGCCCCCTCCTCCTGAACCTGCTCTCTTTGATCTATTCGCCTCCCGTGAGGGTCATATCCATAAGTCAGCCCGCATGGCAGTGTCAAGAGGTCAGAGATTTACAGAAGGAGGAGCGCACTCCATGTCTGCTGAAATGACTCTCTGCTTTACGGCCTACTATGCAGCTATAAAACACTCGCTAGGTAGGCAGTTGATCTATCGAGGCTGCCTCTTCTTTATCTTCTCACTCCCACTGAGGTCAAATTCCCTCAGGGTGTTGTTTACCAACCTCTATCATCTCATCTCAGGGAAGAGGATGAATCACAAACTGTTGATGCTGCCAGCGTGCAGTTGTCTATCTTCTACAGAGGTTTGGATCTACTCCCTTTTAGCTGCTTTCTATGTAAAATGTCCAGCGCTGCGTCTTTACGCTCCTGATTCCTCTCTGTGATGCGGGCTATGTTTGACCTGGGTAAATATAGCTCTGTTGGTTTGAGCTCGAGGATAAACACAGATGTTGGTGGGGGCCTTTTCTCGCCACAGGTCACCCTGCGTTCTCTCTCTGGTCAGCGCTGGTAGCAGAGGCAGAGAGTCGGAGGGGAAGCCGTGTCGTACAACCACGACACACTTAAACGGGTCTGGATTTAACACTAGGCTTAAGACGGGGTCATAGCAGATGTATACATTTACTACAAAACCTTTAGACATCCTGATAAAGTGCTGTACATAAAGAGTGATTTATGCAGGCCTACAATGGCTGTCCATTTAGCAGGTTAAAGCAGAGGTCACTCTCCAGACTTCCAAATGGATTTCCACTTAACAAAATGTCTGTACTTAGCTTGAATACTTGGATGAGTGGTTATCGAAATGAGAGTGTTCACAGAGAATACTGTAAGAAAGCCCGTCCTGACTGTTTGGGTTATTTGCAATCCTCACACTGAAATCAAGGCCATGAAGAATAGAAAATCGCTGCAAAAAGTGGCTGCAGGCCCACTCAGTCCCTGAGCAGCACTGAATGTGCTCATTTCCATAACATTAAGAGCTCTTATCTCCTCCCCCCCCCCCCCCCCCCCCATATAATGTTTCTCTCGCTTTACAGCTCTTTCAAAGGGGGACTGATGGTGTTAAATGGTGTTCCAGTGCTCTGCTGTAAAGGACTGTTGCTGCTAGAACAAGACAGCATCCCATCTCCGGGGAACTGTCTTTTGTTCCAGAGACTTCCAAAGCATTCAGATACACATTCATTAATATGAATTGTCTTGCAGCTGAGAAGGGCAGCAGCCAGCATTCACTCTCTAATGTCTTCATTTCCTGTCATGTCATACTTCCTACAGCTTGTTTCCTAGGTCATGGGAGTTGAGTTTGTCTGCTGTTTTAAATCAAAGAGTGTGTTGCCACACCTGCTTCAAATCTGTCCTTGACTTAAGCTTCACACACACAGAGTGGACAGGTGGTGTGTGTGTGTGTGTGTGTGTGTGTGTGTGTGAACAAAGAGCTCTGTTATACACCAACATAGCAGAAATGCTCTGGAAAGAGGAAATCCGGCATGAACAGATAGAGAAACAGCTGATCCTGTATCCATCTGTTTTTTTTTTCTGTTTTTTTATGGATTCAGAGAAGTAATCAACCGTTTGAGCTTGACCACCACAAGTCAGAAACTATGTTGCTGTTAGCTTAGCTTAGCTGAGGTAAGACATCATATTTCAAGGGACAAGATTAAATTAAAGTGGTTTCAGACTTCTTATTAGATGCTGCAAATCATTCAAGAAGTCGCCACAGACTTTGACATGTCTCATCGTGCATTTTGTTTTACTCACTGTCAATATTTTACAAAAAAATAAAATGAAGTGTATTAATCAATCTAACACAACATTTGGATACATTTGGCACATGAGTGTGTTTCCAATCGCAAGCAACCGTTTTTTCAAGTTAAAATACACTATTGGAAGAGAAATGAATCTTATATTCCCTCCACTTGAATCTTACACACATCTTTCTAATCACATTAAATCAATGCATTGATTCTTTGATTACATTGAAATCTTATTAAGCATGAAAAAGCAAGTTACCCCACTGTCAAATATTAGTCATCTTCTCTCAGCTTGTCTGAAATTCTTACTCGATTTCAAAGATCCTGTGAGGGACGTTTGGTTTGTGTTCATGTTGGCGACCTCTGTGTGTGAATTTGTGTTTTCTGATGAAACAAAGTCTCGTCCTGCTTGATCTGAAATGTCTAATGTGCATCTTAAATCTTTGGCATGGACACATTGAAAAGGGAATCTGAAGGGAAGTATTGTGTCAGTGGCCTCGTTTGACAGCTGCCCTGCAGCAGGGCTGACAGTAGGATGAAATAACAGTGTAAAAACAATCAGTCTGCTTTGCTTGTGTAGCTCATATTAAGGCGCAGTATTCATTTCAGTCAGCTAAATGCTCCTTTCGTCCACTGACAGACAAGTATTGAAGTAATAGTTTGGAAACTTGATCTCGTACATTTGAACATACTGTAAGGAAAGACGTGAAAACGGAGTAAGAAGAGACACTTCAGAGCGCTTTGAATTCCTCTACTTTCACATCTTATTAGATTATGTGTGTGTGTCTGTGTGTGTGAGAGAATGAAATGACCGGATGTTTGAAATCATTCACCAGGAATGAGGAAGTTTGAAACCTGTTCATTTTGGTCAATGGCCTGAATCACCAGATCAACAAAGAGTCTGTAAAGATTCAGCCCACCACGTTTAAAGAATGAGTCAGTTCCTCATTGTCTAGTTCGTGTGTGTGCATGACCGCACTGTTGTGTCTTTCTGGAGCCGTTTGAGCATCTTCGTTGCCTCCACAGACACCTCGTGTGAAACTCCATCTGTGTTGTATTTGGAGGCGCTCTCAGACCTCTGTGCTGCTTGTTGGAGGTCAAGCAGTCGCATAGGAAGTGAGTACGCACTTGAGGAGGATGCGAGTGTGTGTGGTGAGGATGAATGTTGCTATGAATCAGAGAAGGGAGAAGTGGGCTCATACTACAGAGATCAGTCACGCAGAGGGACGACCAGTCATCAGCTCATGAGTAAAACCATTCTTTCAAAATCTCCCAAGAATGTCAACACCATTTTAGATGCAGCTGATACATCCTGGACTTGTCTTTGCCCGAGCGTCGTTGGGATACTTTAGTATTTGCTCATCCCTGTGACTGGAGAAGAACAGCTGCCTCTAACTGCTGTTGGAAAATGTAAAAAAAAAAAAAAAAAAAAGCCGTTGGAGATAAGGGCGTAACTCCAAACACCATCAGGAAACATGCAGATAGATTTGCATGTTTTCCCTTTCCTCCGTCACTCAGGATGTTTTTCTTTGAGTGACCTGCTCGTCTTTTGAAAACACACATGACCGCCTATGTGTGTGAATTTAAGAACTTTTGGAGACATTTTGGTTATTCCTTTTTCTCTCTCTCTCTTTCTCTCTCTCCCTCTCTCCCTCCATCTCATTGTTTAATAATGAAAAACACATCAAAAGTCAGCTTTTCTGTGGTATGTGTGGAGGGAAGCATGCATACATCATGCAGATATTCACATAGGCTTTCTGCCGCCCATTTCCTCCTCACAGCTCCGCTCTCTGGCCATGTCTGCTGACTGTGGAGCCATTGTTTTCATGCTAATTGAATATAGCATGTGGCCGCTCCGTGAATGCCTCTTGGCCCAGTTTTGTATCAAAATCAAAACCATGAATTGTGTTCCCTCCTAGTTTTCAGAATAGATTTAATACTGGGATGGAGGCTACTTTAAAGGCTATTTTCACACATGCTAATTTGGTCCACTTTTTACAAATTGCGTGGAATGCTAATGTGTTTATACCGGGACGAACTGAAGCAGGGAACATGATACATGAAGTCTCTTTATGAGCGGGGCATTAGGGATTTGGGATTGAGACATACAGCATACAGCTGTTATCTTTGGGGTCTGTTCAAATAATCATTTTGAGTTTCTGTGTGTGTGTGTGTGTGTCTAGCGACGGCTGTGTAAGTGTTTAGTTGTCTAAAGAGCATCGGCTGTATTTTGGGGCGTTTGAAGAATACAACTGAAGAGAAGGCGATGTGTTGTTTCAAACAGGCTTAGAATTGATTCCTTTAATAACAATGAAATAAGTCTCACATCCGGCCCGCGTCTCGATCGCACTACTCTGTTCTGAGAACTGAACTGTTATGGATGTAACTGTGTGTCCCCCCCCCCTCCTTATAAACACTTACAAACCCCTAAACCTGCTTTGCACATCTCTGTAAAGTGTTGAGAGGGTAACTTCGGGTCACTCCCGCTGCTCCGTTTGCTTCCAAATAAAGTTTCTGCTCATCCAGCACAACACGCTGCTTCTGCTGAGTCTCAGCAAAGATGCTCCCTGGGCTCCATCATGTGAGAACTCGCATGCCTTCCAGTGCTGTTTATTTAAGTGCTTGATTAAATTTGTAGTATTGTAATTAAGTCTGCTGATGACATCCTTTGAAACACTTCATAATAAGTGTCTCATTGGCTGTTTGGACTCTTCAGTTTTGCACACAAGGCTGCTCGTCGGGTTTCTCTCCGCTCACGCGCTACACTGCTGTGAAGCTTTTCATTCAGTCAGAAACGTCACTCATTAATGTCATTACTTGTTGTAGCCTTGGACCATGATGCACACTTCTGTCCTTCCTGCAGCGTCTGTCTGTGTGTGTGTGTGTGTGTGTGTGTGTGTTCAGCAGTGACAGCCTTGTTAACTGTCCCACAGGAGTAGCTCAGTGGAGGGGAGAAGGAAGTGACAGAAGTCTGGGTGTTTCTGCACACAACAGTAGAGCCTGTTATCATCGTGGGAGAGGAGGAGACGGATGAGCTGATAACTCAGAGGGGAGAGAAACGGCTCGACGGGGGGAGGAGGAGGAGGAGGAGGAGGAGGGAGGGATGGGAGGCTAAAAGGGAGGCCTGTTGGGAGAAGAAAGCCAGCCCATGTGCAACCTTCTCCTCTTTCACCTCCTTGACTTGGCCTCCCGTTTCTCTCCGTCTTTTCCCCCCGCTACGTCTACGGCCGAGATAGATAACTGTCTGGTTCAGTGTGTCAGGTAACGCTGTACCTGCTGATGATGATCAAACAACAAAAGGAAAACAAAACATAGTAGAAGGGAGCATTTACTCTAGAGAGAGGGAGTGGAGGCATACTGTGTATGAATCTTTTCAGAAAACAGGATTGTGTGGTTGTCTCCGGGGAGGTTTAATATGCAGAGTCAATCGCCTGTGGTGGTGATGAGTTGGATGAAGAGATGCAGGGGGAAAACAAGCTTGAATGAGGAGTGAATGAGCAGTTTATTTTGTTTTTTTTGCTTCCATGTGACAGCTCGGTTCAGCATGTGTGTGTCTGCTGAAGGTCACTGCTGTCTCTGAACCCCGGGTGACCCACTTTGTAGCCTAAAGGTGCTCAAACACTCGCAACATCTCTCTCTCTCTCTCTCTCTCGCTCTCTCCCTCCCTCCTTCACCTCTGACATGCACTTAAGCAACCTCTCTCTCCTTGTGAACTCTTGTCACTGCTCTCAGCCCAAACACCTCAGCATACACATGGCTGAGTCCATTAAGCACATTTAACCATGTAGCTACCACACACACACACACACACACACACACACACACACACACACACACACACACACACACACACACACACACACACACACACACACACAGAGGCTGTGTTTTTCCAGTGGTTCCCACTTCTTAAAGTTCACAGAAATGTTGACAGCTTGGTTGGGAGCCTCTAGGCTGCGATTTATATCCCTCCCTCCCCTTCACAATTTATAAAGTGGAAGGTCGACTTTTGAGAGAAGTACACTTTTTTGCCGTCTTCCTGAGACTTACATGAGAAGATGGATACCATCCTGCTGTAAGGCAAAGCATGCGTGGTCGCTGGCGGTTACACAGTTACCAGTGGTCTACACGAGAGCTTGATGTTTAATGAAATCATTCACCTGCGATGTAACAATAAGAATCGAGGTCTCGTCATAAAGCTGTTTTTGTGGGACATATTTGGCGTATGGTGTCGTATATGTTGTGATGACATGACTTCCTTTTTCTCTGTGTGTCTTTACAGTCTGACTGCCTTTATCTGCTGACATGCTTATTGGACAATATTACTCTGACTACAAACTGATTTTCCTGTGATTCTGCGACAGATCCACATACGTATACAGAATCTAATAAATAGAGAGGAGCTCTTTGGAGTTAAGAGAGGACATGTTTTCCTCCTTTAAAAAAAAATAAATAAATAAAAAAAAAAAAAAAAGGTGCACATTGCTGTCCTTTGTCCTCTCTCCTACCCTCCTTCCATTTCTATACTTTTTTTTTTTTTTTTCTTCCAAACTTTTTGCCATTAGTCAAATGTTTGCACTCAACACCACAGTTGTCTGTGCCTGAAAAACAACAAGGCCAGTGTTTGCTTTTGTGAGCACATGTGCAGCTCAGTGTGGGTGCACATGCATGCACGGCTGTAGGACCACACCCTGGACTCACGCCACGCTCTTAACCAAACACAGAAAGAAAGAGGCGACCTCTGGACGGATTGAGTTCGTCGTGACGCCGCTCCGTACTCGTTTGGGCCCAGACAGTGACGACTCTGGATCGCAGGAGTGACGGCTGTGCAGGCCTTCGAGCAAAACCTTGCCCCAAGTTTGAGGAACAAAGTGGAGATGATGTCGCGTTGCTGCAGTCCCTCTGCTACAGTTTGATTTTAAGGCTGCGTGGAGCAGACGCGCCTTCCACTCCACTGTTATTACGGAGCAAATTCCACCTCAGAGATGCTGCTGTCAGTCCACATAACTGGGATGTTTCTGAGGGGCTGAGATCTCTATCAGGGCGTAAAACTCCCCCCTCATCTCTCACTGTGATTGATACTGAGGCCTAAACCAACAAGCCGACACGAATGATCACCAACACTTCAGCTCCATAACCACAAACTGGTTAGAAGAGAACCAGGTTTCATAATAAGTCGAGGCTGACGTTGGAAGGAGATCCTGTCTCTCCATTGCACTTTCCAGACAGCTTAGAGAGAGACATACACACGCACACACACACACACTCGCACATGCACACACATAAAAGGAGGTTGAAAGAAGCCACACCTTTTCCATTTCGTCCTCTTTCAGTGGAGACAAACCCCTCTTTATAATATCTCCTGAATAGACTGTGTTCACCTGTGTTGGCGTCTGAAGCTTTTATTTTGAAAAGCAGACCCCCCCCCCCCCCCCCCCCCCACACACACACACACACCTGATTTCTGTTTTAAGGAAGAACCAAAAGAAACAGAAATAAAACAGTCAAATAAGAACAAACATCCTATGACAGCGACAACAACACTGAACTATCCACCTGAATCCGGCATATTCAGTGGGAGAAAAGTGAAGGGAAGCTGAGGTTTTTGTTGTTTATTGTTATAAACGCTGAATGTTAACGTCCCCACATTTACACAGAAATGAACTGATGAAGTTACCAACTTAGTTAACAGATCAGCAGGTAACAGAGGTAGATTTTTAATGAACGGTGCCCACCTGTTGTCTTTTTTTGATTTCGAAGGATTAGTTTTTCAGAGAAGGTCATTAATGTTTATTTCATGAGGTTGTTGACATTAGATTCTTCTGCAGCTATGCTAACGAACAGTGCTGTCAGTGAAGGTTGGCTGAGAGGGGTCTCAAACCTTTAAACAAGTCTTGATATGCCCGTAAATCTCTTCAAGGGAAGCTGAAAATCTCCAGTACATAGTTACCTTTGAGATTTACCGCTGGTTGTTCTTTGCTTTGTTTTAATTCTCTGACTCTTGGCCTTCATTCTTTGTCTTTCCCTCCTTTCTCACCGCGTCAGTTTGTACAGTACTCTCTGCAGCGCTGCGTTTCAGATTGGTCTCAATAGACCTACTGTACTGTGTTTGCTCTCACTCGTCAGAGTCCCGAAGGCAAACAGTGCCTGGTCTCTCTGGGGCCTGGGACTGTGTTTGAAAGGAGCCAGGCCCGCCAAGATTCAGCACTACTGTTTCACCAGAGCCTCATGTTACGACAGGCTAATGACACTCTGTGAGGCGTGTGTGTGTGTGTGTGTGTGTGTGAGAGAAAGTGGGCGTAAGGGATACCATTTTTTTGTAATGTTACACACTGGGTTCAAACAAATCAATCGAAACAACACAGATGTAAATTTCCCTCTCTCATGAAAATGAAGCGTTCAGGAGTAGCTGGATCACACATCACGGTCGGTGTGAAAGGAAGAGCAGCAGACCCTCGTAAAACAAAGACCCCCCCCAGGGTAAGGGAGGCTCAGCCATCGTCCTCCTTGTATTCCTGTTCCGCTGAAGTCAACATCGGGGTGCGAGTCTTTACCACTGTACGCCGACTCCCTCTACCTCAGATCTTCACGTATTCTGTGGGACTTGAAATGTTTCCCCTCGGCTGGAGTTGGCAGACAGAGCGAGGTGGAGGAGGGGGAGTCCAGAGCGATTATGAGACTTGGGGTGAGCTTTAACCCACTTAGCCTACCATCTCAGGGTCTCCTGCCAAAATGGTGAGCTAAGTGCTTTTAATCCGCCCTCCCGGTGTGAGCTGATAGTTTGTTTCTCGCGGTCGTAGTTTGTCTTGCTGCTTTGAAATATTATCTGCCACGATTTTTTTTAATGAACTGCACCAGCACATGTTTTGTCTTTGTTTCACAAGTGGATGCATATGTGTGCAAAGCTGTCCATTTTAGCACTATGTTGTGAGTGTTGTCAGGCAATTTCCTGGCCATAAACACACCAGTGAAAAAGCCTTGCTTTGGTCTGAAGCAAAGCCCCCCCCCCCCCCCCTTCACAGCCAGCCAGCCTGGCATGTTTATTTACCCCCACTCTAGACGGGTTTGTGCTGGGCTGGCCTCTGCCCCCAGGGGTCTGACCACAGTCCAGTTTGGAGTCCATCCTCTCCCTGCCTACTTCCAGCATCACATGCCTGCTTCCCCAAAACTATGCTTGGGCTCCCTCTCTTATTAAAACAGGCTCATAACGCCACGTTCCTCGCATTCTTTATGTGCAGCCTTTCGCTCCCCTTTGTTCACATGCATGGGTGGGTCGCACGGAGAAACGTAGACCACCATTAATGAAGCCTAAAAGTGCGCAAAGCTTTTAGTGTTGTATCTTTCTTGTTTGTTTGTTTGTAAACAACAACAACAACAGCAGTTTTCTCCACAACAGTGGAACAAGCTTCCTCTTTTTGTGTGAGTGGACGTGCAAAGTGAGGAGAAGCAGGAGGAATAAGTAAGGGCTGATTCAGTGGTGGAGTAGTGCATTGTTGGAGCAGCCCTGTCACTGTAGGTTTTCGTCTAGACTCCAACCCCCCCCCCCCCCCCTTCTAGCAGAACAGTCATGGCTGAATTGGGGTCAGCCACGCTTCTTCAGTAAGTTCCCGGTTCTTATTTTATCCCTCTTTCCCCAAAACAAACTCTCCTGTCAGGTTCTGTTCGTGTGACTGTCATCTGAACTCCTCCTTTAAATCACTGTCTCCCTTCTCTCTACCTCCTGTTGGTTCTTCCTCCTCGTATCGTCTTCTCTACCCGTGTGAGGAGGAGGACATGGTGAGATTTATAATTAACAAAGGATGATTTTAGCACTGAAAGGGAGAGCTGTCTGAGGAGTGTGTGTGTGTGTGTGTGTGTGTGTGTGTGTGTGTGTGTGTGTGTGTGTGTGTGTGTGTGTGTGTGTGTGTGTGTGTGTGTGTGTGTGTGTGTGTGTGTGTGTGTGTGTGTGTGTGTGTGTGTGTGTGTGTGTGTGTGTGTGTGTGTGTGTGTGTGTGTGTGTGTGTGTGTGTGTGTGTGTGTGTGTGTGTAGGGTGGCGATGGTGAACAAATTGGGCTTTTTAGACAGAATATCAAAAACATGCTCAGGAAAGGAAAAGAAGCTCAGTGGTGAGACACAATGATGGATGTTGTGATGTTTTTCTATGCAACTTTTGGCAGAGTCTAAGCTGCTTATCCACGTCGGACCTCCACTTTAAAAAAAACCCCAGCCTGCAGCACAGTGGCATGTAGTCCAACAGTGCATAAATGCACTGATGAGCTCAGGCAGGCATGAAGACTCATTACCATCTCATAGAAAAGTTCTTTGTCTTCCCAAGACTCCCTTATCTCTGCTGCAGTGAGAGCTGCTGCTCTGTGCTTTAGTGCATCCTTACACTTTGCTTCTGTTTGTTAGGACCAGAGTGTGTGATGTTATGAAGTTTAAACATTAGATCATGGGGACTATATGAGCACGCTGCGCTTTACTTTCTGGCACATCTTGGATTCTTGTTCCAATCCAACTTTATTTGATCAAGCACTTTAAAACAACCACAGCTGACCAAAGGGCTGTACAATAAATTAAATAAGTTAAAAGGCATTAAAAAAACATGACACATGGTAAGCTGTAAAAGAAATAAAATACAAATACATAAAATAAATAAAATCAACATCTTACACAGTGTCAAGGACCAGGGAGAAGAGGTGGTTTTAATCATGACGTGTGCCGTCGACTTTGCTTGGAGGAAGTTTGAAACCGAAAACCCAAATAAAATACAAAAAAAAAGTGTGCAGCTCTGAAGGATGTTGGCTTGTTATAAGGCCTGGTCTCACAGTCTTCTTGGTTTAACAGGTGGCTCAGTGTTGAATGAATCAGGAATGTTTTCTCTGACACGACTGATTTTCTTGCTGACACTCATCACGTGGACGGGAATGAACGATCCACTTTTAAAGACGATACGTGTAGCCTGTCTGTGTTTGAAGCCTCGCTGCTAGCACGCAGCTGGAAGTCGTGATGTGACACAAAACCTGGAAACAAGTGGAGCAGCAACAGAGTCCACAAACTCCCCTTCGAATCTCTGAAGGCACAAATGAGCACTTTATATATGTGTGTTTGTCCTGTGCAAAATCCAATGTGTTGGATCTTTGTGCCAGAGTTTAACGGGCAGCGTAATTATGAAACGAGACTCCAGCAAGTCACGCAGCAGTCCTGCACATAAAGCCTTTAATTGTCCTTACCAAGCTAAACTGTCTGCTGCTTTCACTTTGTATTGTATCGACAACCGTGAGACTGATGCAGCTTTACTCAAAGTCAATCATAATCAAACTGAACCTTTCCACCTTGGAATGAGCTTATAAAGGCCACAATTAAACAAGAGTGTCAGCATTACAACAGTTACCCGAAGACCTCATGTCAGCCAACCCGTTTACCCTGAATATAAACAGACTTACACTACGTTGCATTGCAGGGAACGTCTACAACACAGACTGTGAATGACTCCACGACAGTGTTGTTTGAATCGGCGTCGGCTTTACCGGCCAGGTTGCTCCGGTTTGAATGCGGTTGCATGTGAAGGCTGAAAGATGTATGGATGACGTTGTGGCAGTGTCCTGGTGTAAATAGCTTCTTTTTTTTTTTTTTTTTTTTTTTTTGTTACAGCTTCACAAAAGTAATAGGCAAGAAGTTCAATCATTACGCTGACGTCACACTCGCAGCTCCTTACTGTCCTGCCAGCTTCCCCCGCTCACACACTTCAGCTCGGCTCTTTGCTGCTGCTTTATGAGAAGAGCCATTTTTCTTTTCTGCACCCTGTCTGCGTATCTATGATACACAACAATGATAGAAGGATCTAGAGTTACAGGGTATGGACAGGCTGTGTAAAAAGGGGCTTCAGATGGCAAAGCATAAATCTGAATCTGTATGAGTCACTTTAAAAAGAATAGAGCTGAATGCACCTTATCACACATTACCTGGCTTGTTTGAACTAGTCAGTGTTTGAACTACTGCTTGACCTTCTCATACGTGATGATGACAATAAGCCTTTTTTTCCTCTCGGTGACTTTCTTAACTCAGACGGTCGGTGAGTAAGGCACCGTGTGTGGCGTGCCTCTGAACATGCACTGCAGCATTTCGAGCTTAAGTCCAAGGTGATGCGGTGCAGCGCCGAGGCAGGGCTCGAGCCTGCCCTCGGTCAATATTTGCCTCACTGAGTGTGTCGCGACTGACGGGAGAGCAAACTGAAATGTTCTGGCGAATGGTTTTTTAACGGAGTATTATTCAGTGTTTCAACCTCCTGCAGCTGCCACAGAGCATGTGTGACACCTGTTCCCCATGTTTTCCAGGTCTGTGTTTATAAAAAGCACCAGAGCAAAACCACAGCACTAAGTGGATGGTGGGTGGCTGCAGCAGCAGCGGCGGTAGCTTCATTAGACACTCAAACGCACAGCATTTGTTAGTGTGTGTGTGTGTGTGTGTGTGTGTGTGTGTGTGTGTGTGTGTGCGCGCGCGCGCCTCTTTAGGCTTTACGTGCGCACTGAGCTGCTGTTGTGACACCTTCAGCACACAGCTCGGACACAGGCCACCCAGCCAGAACTGGACGCTCTGCTGTTTGTCACCCACTCTCTCTCTCTCCCTCTGCTCCGTCCATCTGGCAGGCAAAGAGCGAGAGAGAGAAAAAAGGAGCAGCAACACACAGGTGGGAAGAACTGCCAGTATTACACGAAAAGAACTGAGAGAAAAGAAACAGCCAAAGATGAGGACGATGCCGAGCCAAACGGAGGGTGGACAGACAGATAGTTCTGAGCTGAAAGGGTTAAAAAGTGTGTGTGGGATTCAGCAACACATGTGGCGCTTAAAGAGGCCGACTCTTCTCATTAACCAGACCTTCCAGAGGCTTTGAAGTAAGTCACACACCCCAGTAGCTGAACATTTCCTCACTATGAGTTACAGTGCGGGGGTGTAAAGGAAGTCGTAGTCTTGTAAGGATCTTTCTTCAGAAGTTTCTTTTCGCAGATCCCCCCCCCCCCCCCCCCCCCCAGTCGTTTTGACTTCCAATATTCCTTTTTAATATATCAGGAGGATTTATCAGCTCTCTGCCTGGGAAAAGATCAGCTGACATTTAGACAAGCAAATCTCTCCCACAGTTTCTGTTTGGATTCAGTCAGGAGGTTATTGGCCGGCGTGCTTTCGGTACGACTGCCAAAGAAACAAATAGTTGGTCCTTGATGGCGGAGGTGTGCGGTGAGTCACTGCACAGTGAAACTCGATTGCCTGCTTTACTCACCGTCATCCTCACTACTGGAGCGAAGTCGTATTTCCTGTTCTGCGAGGAGTTCCAGCAAGCAGCCGCTTTGTTTGGGGGTTATAGTTTGGGCTGTTTCAACGTGTTTACTTGACACCGTTCAACAAGCGTGACAGACACGGAGACACAGACGAAATGAGCTTGATTGTTGTTTTTTTTTCAATCACTTGTGTGAAATGTTGATGAGTTTAGGATGAATAACTTTCTCACACGTTTCTGGATTCAGAAATCTCCCAGTCCACTCTCTGCCACTTTCTTCTAATCTTTATGTTTTTTTAATTGCTACTCTGAAGTGACACTGAGCCAAGTCATTCCAAGCACATAACTAATCATTGCTAACCGTGACATGAGGCAGAGCCCTGCGGTCATTGAGCATGTAGAGCCCCCTGACTCTGCTCGTGAAGTCACAGTGGAACAACCAGAAAGACGGGGATTTCACTGTACCTTGTTTTCAGTCAAAATTCACCGTTACTTAACTTTATCCTTTAAAAAAAAAGAATAAAAGTTATCAGTTAACTTTGTTACAATAGAAAATAACTGGTTGTTGTTTAGAGATTTCTGTATGGCATGAACTGTTGTTGTGTTTTTACCTGTGCAGACACTCAGCAGTTGATACTTTTCAGTCAGTCGCTCAAAGTTCGACTGAGTGACTGTTAAAATACACAGGATCATATTTTCGGGGTTCCCCCATGCATTTCTCTCTCTCTCTTTTTTCCATGTTGAGTCTGCTGAAATCTCATCCCAGACTTCTCTCACCAACCTGACCACAGAGCTGGAGAGAGGAGCGACAGTAAAAAAGAGTTACTCCGCCCGAGCTTGTTAGGTTATCGTTCTTCTGATTTTAGTTTTTTTTTTTTTTTTGGAGAAGGGTTTCAAATCTGAAAGAAAACCGAGTTAAGCAGTCCTGTTCAGCTGAGACACTGAGAGGCCGCACACACAGCTTTTTCTCTCATAATTTGAGACTCTGGGTCTGCTGCAGCAGTAAATATTCAAAGAGGTTTCAAACTTAAGTACAGAGACTTTAGCAGGAGGTACCAGTATTTGGCTTTACTCAAGAGGAAAAGGGAGGAACAGAGTGGTAGCTGTGTTTTTAATTTCCTCTAGCAGCTCTGAGCTGCCTTCTCTTAGAGTCCCTGTGGTGGACTGCAGGGGTCTGGGTCAGGATCACTTCAGGACGGGGTCATCGAGAGAGAGACGTGCGGTTAGGTTAAGACAGGACAGCCGAGTGAATTACATAATTTTTGAAGAAAAGTAAGTCTTCCTCGTTGTCTCTTCTTTTATTTATTTTACATTTATTTGATGTACTTTATTCATCCCCGAGGGGGAAATCAGGTTCACACTCTGGTTATTTTAGTGACATGCTTCTCACACACACAGGCCTGAATCACACGCACAAGCAGAACCTGGGGACATGCATGCATGAATTAATTAATGGAGAGATGTCAGTGGAAGCGCCTCATGAGCTAGTGGGGGTTCAGTGTCTTGCTCAAGGGCACCTCGGCAGTGCTCGAGAAGTGATCTGGCACCTCTCCAACTTCCATATTTTGCTCTTAAACTGGCGACCCTCCGGTTCCCAACCCAAGTCCCTACGGACTGAGCTACTGTCGCCCCCGATCTGTCTTTTGAAAAGTCCGACTGTCTGTCCCTTCACGACTCTTTACCCGTCATGTCAGCTGTTCTTTATGCTCATTATTTCCACCAGAACATCATAATAACACTTTATTTGGAGTTCTGTTGTTCAGGTCAAATAGTTTTCTTCCTTATTTTCCAACATTGGAACTTAAAAGTTTTTAGCACAGTCATTGAACACTGACATGACGGTACATGCTGCGATGTTAAAAAGGCCTCCCACTGAGAGGACAGGTTCAGACAGCTGAAGTCTCATTTTCTCTTTGGATGAACAGATGAAGGCATAACCGAGCAAACAGAGGATTTTGATCCTTATATTTTATCGGTATCGTTGCTGTCAAAAGATTCATGGCCAGTACAAACAGGAGGAGTAATTACAGCCAATCGTAACTCTGTCAACAACAAGCATATGATCTGTGAGGAGAGTATTTAGAGAGACCTGAATAAGTCTCAACCTGTCTTTTATTGGCAGCTGCTTTTAAAGCCATGGCAAAGACAAGGTCTAGGATTGAATATAATGATACTGATGGCTCTTTATAAGCAAACAAAAACATCAGTAACGAGTCTGGTTATTGCTATTTTATCATGTTTAATGCCTGAACCCACTGATGTGGGGTAGGTGTCACACACACTGAAAACATGCTGCTGAGTCTTTTTTTTTTTTTTTAATTTCCACATGAAAGATTCACAGTGAGTTATGATAGACTGTTTAAATAAAAAAAAATTTAGAAACGCAACCTATGCATGATCATGACAAAATATAGGCCCTGCTAAGAGGTAAGAGGTGGTACTTCTTTTTTTGTCCAAAGGGGGCGCCAAAAAATATTTACAAGAGCTTTAAAAGCGAAGAATGAATATCTACAAACTAATATTTTTTGTTGTTTTTTTGTCAAAACGCGCTCACATACATATCTCAATCCTTCAGACAGGAGAAGTGCTTTTTTTTAGTTTTCTGGAGCAATGTGCATTTAAAAATTGATTCAAAGCCACAATCCAGCACTCTCTGTTTCCCCACATTTACTTCAGGTCTTTCTCCTGCTACTTCCTCATTCAGCATCAACTCATTAGTACATGATGAGTGGAGAGGATAACATAGTTATTTTTTGGGGTCAGGTAAATAAGAGGCTCACTCAGGCAGATAACAATGCTCCAGAGCAGCCTGAGAGTCTGAAGTTTTCCTCCTGTGTGAAATAGGGAGGGACATTTTACTCTTCCATTGCCGGGATCGAGATGAACTTTGAGCCGCACTTTGTACCCGAGATAATGTGAGATGAATCTAAAGCCTTAAACTGTGAGATTATTCCAGAGCAGTATACTCTTTCCTCCTGACTTTTCAAGGCTCCAACAGTCAGTGTCAGGTTTTTTTTTTTTTTTCTAACAGGAATCCAATGAAAATAAGCCTCATTCTCATTTCACGGAGGAGGAACTGCTCGGAATAATCTCCAAATTCACCAGCGGTTAAACCCTTTTCAATTGTTCTGAGATTAAATTGACCTTACAGTATTATTCCAACAGTATGCCAAGCCTTTCCCACACTCTTTCTGGATCTAAACACCGACTTTGCTTAAAAAAAAATCCAGTTACACTGTGTACTGTTTGTATAGAAATCCCCAAAGGGGATCCATCATTTCACAGACATCAGAGAAACTATCATCTCTATCTCTGACCGCTATCGCTCAGGCCTGCCATGCTCTATCTCGTAGCGTATCTAGGCCATACAGCTTCATAAATGCTGGGCGGAGGCCGCTGCAGACGTACTTTTCAAAGCCTTAAAATCAAACAAAAGCCATCTAACAGTCCATTGTTAATTATAAATGTCTTGATTTCCAAGGGTAGGGACAATTTGGAAGCCATTAACAAACTCTGACCCCAAGTCTGTGTGAGTCCTTCATTCTGTAGAGACTGAGTCTGGGGGGGGAAATGATCTGCAACAGTCATGTTTATCCTGAGAGCTCATTTATTCCCTCATACAAAAAGGTCCCAACTGCCTCTTCTTTCAATGCAACCATTCACGGGAGAATCAAACAGTGACAGAGCGAGAGAGAGAGAGAGAGAGAGAGACGGTTTGGCTGGATTTGTGTCACAGGCCCTCTTTGTTTGACTACACTGTAACCCCAACACACTACACTCAGACACACACACACACACACACGCCCCTTGACCCCGTGCTTTTTTTGCCATCGCTGATGCGTCATGCAGCGTAGGTTGCAGAAAAGAGGGCAGCAGTGTCACTTCTGGTTAATCCGCCTTGTTAAATCATGACTGATGGAGATGTCACCCGCTTCATTTTCATCTCTTTCATTAAAAGAGGAACGTTAGCTCCTAGCTCCGGGCTGCATTTTCTTGTCCATGTAATTCTTTTTATTGGTAAAAACATTTTGTATGTTTCATCCTTTGCAAAGGACTACGACTACTTGTCGGTGAGAAGTCATGTTAAGAGTTTGGCTGAACACGTTTTACATTTCAAAAAAAGGTCATCACGTTTAGTACCAATACCCAAAACATAAACACAGAATAATCACAGTACAGTGATGCATGATTGAAAGCAAGACAATAATCTATTGAACCATCCAAATATCTGATTAACTGAGGGGTTGGACATAAATGAAAGTGCAGGATTCATGTATTTGTTCACTGATCGTTTGGCGTCTGATTCACCTCTTGTGACACATGGTCCTGTGAACGTTTCTCACCACTGTCTCACTTTGTCCCACTGTCACCCTCTTCTTTACCGACGAACTTCACTTCATGTTTCGCTCATTCATGTAATAAGCTCCTGTATGACGAGTCACGAGGAAGTGACACAGTGAGTCAGATTAGCAGGGAATTATGTTCAGAGCCTTTTTTTTTTTTTTTTTTTTAGATTAAAATATCAATATTTGGCTCCAGGTATTTAATAACTATATTACACCAGTCAGGACAAAGATATATAGCTGTATGATACGAGTACAGCTGTTAATGTTTAAATACACAAATTGAACTTATTCTTTGTTAATTCTGCGACCTTTTGGGAGAGCTGCTACTGAAATGCGGTTCAGAAGAAAGAGGGGGGGAATTAGTTTTTCTTAATAATCTCATCTGTCGCAGGTCTGAAGTCGGCACCACACTGAAGTGTCATTGAGCAAGACGTTGCATTTATACCTGAAGCGACAGGTCTTCATAGATGCAGCTTGATCACACATCTCTGTTGTGTCTGTCTGCGCCGGCTGACTGCGGTGTTCTACTCTTTCCCTTCTTGAGCGTGTCTTGAATATGTCCAGATCTTAGTCTTAGCTAAAAATCCCATTTCTGGCTCATTCCTGTGCTCGCACTGATTAAATAATCTGTTTTCAGTGAGGTGAAATGAGGAATGCGCTTTAGGAATTTTCTGATTGAGGCTTACCCCGAGCTTGAAACCCCCCCCCCCCCCCCCCCTGATCCAGTCACTGGTACTGGTGAGTTGGTCTCGTAAGTCTGTAGCTTGGCCTCCAGCATGGCGGTGCTGAATGAGAGCCCACATCTGTTTACATGACTGCATCAGCACAGTCTACATCTTGAGTTGAGCTCTGCAGCAGGGCGTGTACTTCTAGGACTTTACCCCCCTGACATCTGACCCTCCTTTTGCTTGGGCGGGTTAATAATGCATCCAATAATAACCATTACTTCCCTCTTCGAGGTTATATTTACTGTGCAGCTCTAACCGTAGCTCCCGGTGAATATCGCACACGGCCACAGCAGCTTTTCTCTGCCAGAGATAGTTTCTATAAAAGTAAAGCTTCCGGAGAAAAGCCCCGACTCCCTCCCAGCTGTTTGACACATCTTCTCTTCTCCCTGCTGGAGGCCTTCACTTCTTGAAGCCTCATCATCATTTAGCCTCATTAGTCTGTCACTGCTCTGATTGGGTTACAGGAAGAACCTTGAAATAACCGTATACACACACACTTTTTCTGTTGACGCTTCCCCGCTTCTGCTTCCTCCATGGATGGCGTTATTATAAAAAAAAACCTCAGTGTAGGATCTTACTGTGTATTATAAATAGTTTTTTTTTTATATTTAGAGGTTCTTAAACTAATCCGTTTATTTTGTTGTTGCAAAGCTGCAAAAGAGCTTGGCCTTTATGATATGCAGCCTGAAATCAGCCGAAGTGGATCAGAGAACAAGTTAAAAAAGGACGATGAACCAGGCAGCATTTAGATTTCAGGCTTTTTTTCTTTCTTTTTTTTTTTTGTAAAAGGAAAAATTGGCACAACCTCTGCTAGGATGCAAACTTGCACATTTGAAAGTGTCTGTTCTGTCAATAGAGAGTTGAAGCCAGCACTTTCTCAGCTTAGGATAAAGACTGCAAGCAGGAAGAAACAGCCAAAACTGACTGTTTCCAAAAATAAATCTCCACGTCTTTGATATTTTGTTTCAGTGAACTCACAGAAATAACAATACTGGAAACCTCAAGTAGGAAAGGATGCACAATGTCTGCTTGTCCACCGTGTAAACCTCTCTATCCTGGCCCTAAAACAAGACGTGGATTTCATACTTTCAGGAAATAATGCAGAAACCATTCTTTTTATTTCTGATGATCTTATTGTCTGTGTGTTGAGAATATGATTGAAGACCAGTGATAATAAATTCACCAAACTCAGAAATACGGTATTAGCATCAGAGTTGACCTCTCATCAACCATCTAAAGCTTTTTTATGGTCAAAATATTTTAATCTCTGCCTCTCCAGTTGTGCTTGTACTCATTATGGCTGCTCCATCTCCGTCAAGCTGTACTTGAAGAACGTGAAGGGGAAACACCAGCAGCCAATCACAGTTCTGCCTGACAGATTGAAAGGGACAGATGTATTTAGTGTGGTCAGACTTATCCCATGACCTTCATTCAGAACAGTCAGCTTGTCGACAGGTGAGCAAACTGAGATCCAACATTTCCCCTTCATAATGGTGAAGTGTGTCGCTGATGCGTTGCTCTGGCAGGTGTGTGTTCCCAGCTGCCTCAGACAAAGCACACTCATCATTTGCATAGTTTTGTTTGCATAATCTTAGCAGTGATGTCTGCGATCAGTCGGCTACAGAGAACCGGGTGGAGCCAGAGGACGGACAGGATTTGGATTTTTGTGAATGATTTTTTTGTTGTTTTCAAAAAAGTAAAAAAAAAAAAAAGAAACGTTTCATCACGTTACAGAAAATTTCCAGCATTTAATATCCTTTTTATTTTTCAATTAGTTGTATATTATACGTTATCTAACTGTCATTTATTTCACCTTCTCATATATTTTTCCAGACAGTAAGGAAGGTTACAGGGGATTTTTCAAGATATTAAAAAAAAATGTTTAAGATGAATTTAATTAAATAAATAAAACTCAAGATGAACTAAAAACATATTTTCTGCTGAAAACTGGATTAAAGTGATAACAGCAAAGTAAAGCACACAAAGCCACCCAGGATCTCATCCCGTTAATGAAGATGAATCATTCACAGTAATGAGCTAAGTTGTGTAGTAGACATGCAGCCCTGCTTCTGTCTTCATGTAAATGTGTGTGCGTGAGACTTTTCCTCAATGATCCCTTTGCACAGCCCTCTGGTTAACCCGTGTGGAGCAGCAGCAGCAGCAGCAGCAGCAGCCCGCTGCTCTCCCCTGAGACGTCTCTGTGGGAGCTGCAACAGCTGTGACGGCGCAAGTCACCCCGAGGACCTGCCCTTACTGCTGCTGCACGCTCGCACGCAAACACACCCAGTCTCACCACACGTCAGCCATGGGGACAGAGACTGAGGCCAAGAGCAGGAGCTGAGGTCTCGTAGCTTACTCTCGTCTTTGCGTAATTTATTTCTGCATCGTGAGCTCGACGCCATCTAGCTTATCATACTCTTTATATATGTTTGCATTTTGCTTTTCTTTGGTGTTTATAGATCAACTGTAGATGGCAAAGTAATACTCAACATCTGAACAGTATGTTGTTATTTGTTTCAACATAAAACACTGAGGTATGAAAACAAGGGTGGAGGTGTTGAGTCTCCACACACGTGAATGTGATGAATTTGCCCTCTGGCCTGAGTTGTGATCAAAGCGTCACTGAAGCTGCTGTGATAATTTCAACAGGAAGATGTAATCTGGTCTCGTGTCTGACCGCCACGTCACTGCTCAGGAATGCGTCTGGCAGTTTTTTGTTTTTTTTTCTACAGTCAGATAAAAATGCAGGCCTGGTGGTTTGCAGCCTGCGAACAGGTAAGCTAGCTGACAGAAATCTAGATGGTAATCTTGGCTCTTAAAGCCACCTGACGCCAGCTGATATGTGATGAGCCAGAGGAAAGGCTGTGTGTTGAAACAAAGAGCTGCGGGGTCAGATTCCCCCCTTTTTATACCTGAAGCCATGCAGACCTGTCCCCGCTAAATGGTGTTTCATTCATTCATGTATCTGTCAAATATCCATAGAGATAATAGCCATTTGTAAAGTCGTTACAAAGGAAGGGCACAAACACTTCCAGTCACACAATTAAGTTTTCCTGCCGCTAATTCTCTTTACTCACCTTGTCACCTGCTCAAGCCTCGCAGATGTAATTGAAAAGCCTGTCCATGCAGCTGGCTCTGAAGCTCGACATATGGCCGGTTAATTCACCACAAATGGTGAGATAAGATAACCATGTATGGAAAACTGGAGGACTTAGCGACACCAGATTATACTATGGAAAGAAAAACAAGTAACAGATGCTGTAAGTCTGCTGATGAGGGCACTTTTTGCAGCCCTGAGCGTTCTCGTGTGCTTAAAGAGTTTAGAGGCCAATTCTAACATGCTTTGATGCTCGGTCGTGGGTTCAGAGAGAGGAAGGGCAGCCGAGCGAGGGGGACATCGACGGCTCGAATGAACCACATGAGGGAGAAGGAGCAGATCTGAGGACAGCTGGGTGAAAGTTATTTTGAAGACAGAGAATTAATTAGAAGTAAAACAAAAACGGGTAAAGAAGGGCAGTAAAGCTCATGCTGTGTGTGTGTATGTGTGTGTGTGTGTGTGTGAAAGCTTTGCTGCATTGTGCTGCAGTGACATCACAGGCACGCTGCACAGTGACCAGCTGATGACGGTGTTATGGAGATTAGTGGGTCTGAGTCCTATTATTTATCGCGCTGCTCTCGGCTTGTGTGTCCTAATTGCCTGTGGCCTGCAGTCCACATCGTATCGTCTTTTTTTTTTTTTTTTTTATAATGTCTTTTTGCCTGTGCACCTTCTCGTTCCTATGGCAACCTTCTCCAGCTTAGCCATCAAACAGCTACAGCAGCATTTCCAAGAGGTTTGGTGAAAGGGGCTCTGTGTGTAGCGCATGACTTCATCAGTGTATTTTCCCTTTACGATGCCCAGAGATTTACTCCCTGCTTTTATGAAACTAAGGCATATGAGTTAGAGATGTGTTTTTGTCTGCAACTTCTTAGGTAATGATTTAAAATATGTATAATCCTTGATTGGGAAAAAAAATAAATAAATTGTGGAAAAACGCCAACGCACAGTTTAGAGTTGTTGTCAAAAATGCTTCGTGAGCAGATAATTACAGCCTGTAGCGGATAGATGGATGAAAGGATCGTAATTTGGTGTTTGATGACTTACTGCTAGAAAAGAATGATAAATCACTGCATGACACTCATCAGATTTGCAATTGGTGTACCCCTACTTTGCTTATTTACCGGAGAGCCATTACAATATGATCTATCTTACATCTGATGGTGAGCTTTGATCGATCAGCACATCTGGTGGTGTACACAGAACGGCCATATTCTGCTTCACACTTGTTTTCCGGCACGCAACCCTCCCTCTACACCCCGACTACATCTTAAGAGCCGCGTGTCGTTCACTTCTGTGACTTGTAGGAACCCAGGGCTTCATTTGAATTCCACTGGGACGCGGTGGCAGGAATCAAAGGGGGAGAAGAGAGGGGCGTGCAGAAACACCAGATGAGAAAGGGAGGAAAGTGTGGCCGTTCCCACCTCCTAGTGTTGGAGTGTGAATGGGGCCGCCCGCCCCTCCCTGCAGGGGTTGTCCTCCCTCTAGTGTAGTTTGTTAGAGACCAAAGCAAAGTATTTAAAGGACTAATATTTACAGGGTGTCAAAGGACTGCTTGTTTATGAATTACTGTTTTCAGCTTTAGTTCACTTAAAGAAGTTGCAAAGTAAAAATAAATCATCTCAAGTCAGCAAGCTTGAACTAAATAATATTGGAGTATTAAATGATGAGTCGAGCCCACTCTAAAAGCCCAGCACAGACGACCAGGTTTAACATGAGTCTGATTCTTCTCACAGTTTAAGGGAAGTTCTTCCTTTCCACTGTGACTTTATTGAAACGTTTCTTCGGACTAATGTTGGCTCTTTGTAGATAATATCTTGTGAAGTTTCTTAACATGACGTTGGTCATGAATTGATTGATGAAGCCTTAAATAGGGCTGCAAATGGCATGACTGTTTTATCTATTCTTTGCTTCAAACGTGCCTCAACTGTTTGCTTGTTATTAAAACATGTTATGCAGGAAGGGGCCGGGGTTGGATTTGAACCCTTGGCCCTTTGCTGTGTTGAGGGCTATAGCCTCCATCACTAGCCTATCAGCGCCCCCCAATTTATACTTTTCATAATCAGAAAAAAATCGGCAAATCCATAAATTAGAGAATAAATGAAACATGTTAGCCATGTTGCGCTTGAAAGTATAACTTGAATATTTTATGGTATTTAAAACAAGCCACTAGTGTTAAAACATTAACAGACTTAATTTTAAAAGGTTTGAAATGTACTTCTTTTTTAAATTGGTCGAAGTATCAGGTCTCACTCTCCTTTTTTTTTTTTTTTGAGAAGAGCACTAATTCAGTGTGTGTGAAACTTTAGCGGGCTGAACTCTGGTGGAGTCCTGACTCAGCGACATGCTCTGAAATATTCATGCATCAGAGATGTGACAGTAATCCTGTTGTAATCACGATGACGGATAAAGGACAGAAAAGTCTTTTTTTTACCCCATCAGGGCTGCTTATCTTTGATTTGCACGTCTCCGTGCACAGTTTTATTTGTTTGATTAAAACAATATTTATGCAGAACTCATGCTGTCCATGCATATGCACAAACACGTGTGCACACACACATACCCACACACTGAGTAAGCCAGCTCTGTTTAGGCTGTGTAACATGTAGTCTGTCTGCAGTAAATTAAGATGTGGAGTCATCCGCTGTGGCTCAGACTCCTGCCAGAGTCTCTCCACAGCCGGGGAAACGCAGACGTCTGCTCTGATTCCAGCTCTCAACTTCCTGGAGCTCTTTGACCTCTTCCAGCCTTTTCACACTTCCTGCACCTTGATAGTTGTTGAAGTTGTGGCGGAAAATCCCGCTCTGCTTCTTTGCTTCCAGAGGCCACAGAGGTCATTTGTCTTCATCCCGGTGCTCATAATCCCTCTGTCAAAGTTGCTCGCTGGTGTCTGAGAAGCTTTTACTGCAGTGGGACCGTTCACGAGTTTGTCATGCTGCAACAGATCCTTTCACGTCCATATTTTTGCTGTCATAAGAACATGTTTAAAAGAACTTAAGAGTCATTTTACAGCTTCTGTACAGGTGCGAAGCCAGAAATCCCATCATTCTGATCCTCATCCCAAACATTAGAAGTCGAGCCTGTGTCGGAGAGGTGATGATTCAACCCTGTGGCACTTTGTGAGCCTGCATTAGTGTGCATTTGGTTTACCAGCTATGGTATGTCAGTATGATTCCCTTCTCTAATGTTGTCAAGCTCCTGACAACTTTGCCAGCTTTTTTGTGTGTGTGTGTGTGTGTGTGTGTGTGTGTGTGTGTGGCTGTGCTTCTTAAGTGAGGCGTCATCCAGCGTCTGAGGAAACGTTGAAATGCTCGAAAGAAAGTGAAAACAACGGTGGTGCTGACATGACAGCCAACCACGTGTGCAACAGTTTATCTGAAGACATCAGATAATAACTAAGGAGATAACTTGCCAGAAAGCACATATATCACCATTATCTTTTATTTAACCTCTCTTATGCAGAGGCAGCGTTTTTTGTTTTTCCTCAATCTGAGCTGACGTGTTGTGTCTTCTTCAGAGTTCAGTGGAAAACCTCACCCAGATTCATGAAATCTTCTGTATATGCATTTTTAATCAACATTATTCTGAATGATTTAGTGCTTTTTACCCGTCACAGGCGACTCGTTTATATTGAACATGTTTAACTACACTAATGTCTTGTAAGGCTTTTTAGTCTGTGTCTCTGTTTATTTGATTTCTGAGGAGTAATATGTGTACTTATGTTTCATAATGACAGTAAACGGCTGCTTGACCGAAGGTTGTACTGCACATTATAATCACTTTGAGGCTGGAGTCTGTGGCACGGTCGGCCATGCATCAGAAGTTTTCACTGACAGTTTTTAATTTCCTCCTCAGAGCAGTGAAGTGAAGCAGAGCTTTAAATCCACACTGACTCTCCTGATTTTTTTTTTTTTTTTTTTGAAGCACTGACACGCTGCTTTTGAAAAATTGACACTCGCTCTGTCACTAACATCTAGTTTCCATCCTTCCCCCCCTCCCACCCACCCCAAACACACACAACCAACCACAAAGACAGTGTTATGATGCAGCAGGGTAGGCGGACCCTGATTGATCAGAATTGATTAACATTGTATATGTCAGACAGTGTGGGCCTCCCCCTCGGGACATCATGTCTGCTGATTCCCACCAACCCCCCTCTTCTGGCCTCACTTCACCCCTCCATGTCCTACTTATGCCCCCTCTCCCTGTTTGTAAGGCCGCATGACCTCTAATTACTGAGCAGCCTTTCTTATTTTTACCTTCTTCATCCTCACGTTCAGAGCTGTGGCGTTGAGGGAGGGTGAAGAGGTAGATAGACACTACATGCGTGCAGATAAAAGAATGGACTGATGAAATCCTTCTGTTTTTATTCTTCAGCTAATGTGAGAACAAACAGAGGAAATATGCTGGATGATGCGTTTGTCGTTGTCGCTGTCTTGCGTGCAAACGGGTTTTCAAACGTGCTTACAGTACAGATGCTGCGCCGTGAGACAGCCCGGGG
This sequence comes from Symphodus melops, assembly GCF_947650265.1. Classification (NCBI taxonomy): domain Eukaryota; kingdom Metazoa; phylum Chordata; class Actinopteri; order Labriformes; family Labridae; genus Symphodus; species Symphodus melops. The sequence continues at coordinate 6,882,925 of NC_136700.1, read as the reverse complement.
CATCTTCAGTTCAGACTCCTCACAAACAAGAGACACGTCTCTGTGGGTAACATGGGTGAACATGGAGCTGATTACAGCGGCTCAGAATCTGTGCGGACTATGTGAAACACTAAAGGTTAAAGGTCATCTCGTCACGATACGAAACTGCACCAAATACCATTTTTTAAAAACATCTCAAGTTTAACACGTTTCATGTTTAAAGCAGGACTAGCTTGAATCCGTGAATTAGCTGTAGAATGTTTATTCCCATGAATGATTTGATTCCTTTAAAAAAAAAAAAAGTTTTTTTTAATGAAATGTGAATTTCTTCTTCTTTTTTTCCCTCCAGTTTAAATCACTGAGCCCTCACTTCCTCTACTGTGACGTCAAACACCTGCTTCTCCGGCAGACGGCTTTGCTGTAGGCAGTAAAGGTAATAAACGTACATGTTTCATTTAGCTCATTTGTGTGAAAGAATATTAAGAAGAAACTTTAAAGTTGATTTGAATCCAGAGTACAGAGTCGTCTCTTGACTCTGTAATCTGCACACTGTTTTCTGTCAGGCTAATCGAGCGTTTGTCCGGTTCTGATTTGCATTTCTGTTGGCGAGTGTGTAGCTGTAGTCGTGTGTAAAACCGGTTTTCTTTGTCATTGCCTTTATAGTGTAATCTATGATGGTTCATTTAACTTCCATAATAAGGTTCTCTCTTGCTAAAGTGAGGTTAAAGGACTTGATAAAAGGCTAATTGACTTGATGACCTGGATAGTTTTCTGCAGCGTCTGCTTCGCTGTTTGGCAGATAACATACGTCCTTATCTGCATTTAACAGTCAGAATAAGAAGAAGGTCACTTTTTGTTCACTCTCTTTTCTGTCGATATAAACTCTCATAACACAAAGGCCGCTGTCCAAAGTGAAGAACAGCCTTTGTCTTTTCCTGAACATGAAGTTAAAAACTCGTGAGGATGTAAAAGAGAAAACTTCAACTCTGAGGACGCTTATCTGCTGCAGTGAAATTAAATTCTTTCTTTATGGCTCCTAAGGTCCTCTTCTGTCACTGTTAGTCAACTACCAGCTTATAGAGCCTTTATGTTTGTGAAGGGCCCATAGACTGTTTAAAAACAGGGATGTAGTGATGTCACACGTTGGCGGTGGAGCTGGAGGTGGCCTCTAAAGGAACGGCTCCAACACGGCCACCAATCAGAGAACTCCTTGCTAATAATACACTTCATAAACAACTCTTATCTTTGAATCAAAACAGAAAAATCACAAAAAATGCAAACTGTTCAGTTTAAAAAAAACAAAAAAACATTACACAACATTTCTCTTATCATCTGCCCGGGGACAACAGATGGCAAAGCATCTCTTCTGTTCTGGGACTAATGCATGTTCTGCACACTGTCCCTCATTCAAATAAACTAAACTAAGGGATTGTTTTGATTTTGAAGCTAAAGTTCAAGTAGCAGAGGTGCGTCAGTCAGAAGTTGTTGCCCCAGTGTCTTACTGCTCTGTAAAGTAAAAGGTCCTGTGTGAAAGGAGAGAATGAAACATTTGGAAAAACTAAAACCTGCTTTCCATTTCTCCTCTCCACCTCCATCTCATCAACTCCTCCTCGTTCTCTCACCACCACTCCTCTGTTACGTCTCCTGCTGCCAAACAAGTGAATAATGATGAATGTAGATGTGGGCTGTGTGATCCTTCAACTTGATGCGAAACATGGAACGGGTCACGTGGATTCCTGAGTGTTTGTCTGTTTCGATCTTTTCTTATTAAAAGCTTCCTGCTTTTTTCGTCCCAAACTCCTGTCCCTCCTCCTCCTCCTCCTCCTCCTCACAAGCTGCGTCGGTATCATGGGACAGCAGCCTGATGGACGGACAGGCAGATGGAAGTGACAGTGGCAACATCAGCGCGATCCAGCATAACAATGCAGACGGAAACGAGTTGAGACAATGACATCAGGGTTGGGAGAGTCTTGAGGAAACGGTCGAGGAGGAGAGGGAAGGAAAGCAGGGTGACGAAGAGAGCCACGGCTCAGTGAGCGGGCGAGAGAGAGAGAGAGAGAGAGAGAGAGAGAGAGAGAGAGATGTCGCCGGCAGATTAGCCTGACAGACTTAAAGCCCAATTTAGACCAGAGTCACAGGCTTGTGTTCCCTTCCAGCCCCGTGTTTTATTCTGTCAGTTTTATTTCTTGTGGAGTTTTTTTGTTGATTGTGCGGTAAGAGTCTGGTGATAGTTTGTATATCGCTCATGTTTTAGACTTCTAGGCTAGCCTGAAGGATATAATTAATATTTTCCACAGTGCAGGACTCTTTGTGCTAGCATTATTTATATTTGACCTCAGAAGACATCTCGTAACTTTATTTTTATAACCCGTCACATGAACATTTGGCATGCCGTGATTTAGTCAACGACTTTGTCAGTTTGAGTGTGACTCGTCAGTTTTCTGACCTTTGAGCACATTTAGAGCGTTCCACATCAGCGGCAGCCATCTTGGTTGTTAACCAAAAAATACATCTGCAATGCCTTGTCCAACCTTTCTGATAAATAAAAGACTTAAAAAGGCTGACCTGAATCAGGATCCACAGTGTGTGATAACATTTTGATAACGGTATAAAATGAGATAAAGAAATAATAAATGAAATGAGCCATATTACCTGTTCCTCAGGTGTTTGTTAAATGTTACTCATGAATCATAAATAAACTTCTATACTGGCTGCCATTAGTCTCAGAGTAGAAGATAGCTAGCCTTAGCTTCACTGACAACATCATGCTATGACATCCGGTCTCCAGTGATACATTTGAGGTAACTTTATTTGTACCAGTAGGTAGGTTTTTTTATTTTCATAGTAAAGTTATACAAGTTACTTGTCAGTGTTTAGTGTATTAGCCCATGGAGCACAAAGAAGTGCTTAAACAAAGTCGCTCGCTGAAAGTAAAGTAAAGCATGGAATATTTTTTCTAAAAATAGCACAGACTGACATTGTCATTGGTTTTTAGGTCAGTTTTTCTTAAAATAATCTCAATTATGTGGTAAAACGCTCTGCAGTGATGTAGTGCCTCGTTTCCATGCCAGCACTCTTTCTCAATAAAAAGGACATTTCTGACCAAGATCTCCTGTGGCTAATCCCCTTAAAATAGACTCCTAATATAACTCTTCTTACAAAAAAATGGAAACATCAAAGGTACCGTTTACGGTTAAAAAAAAAGAGTTCTTGTTTTGTTAACACGTGTGCCTCGAGCTCAATTTGTAGTCTCCGTCTTCTCTGGTTTACTGATCCCAAAATGACACGCGTGTCGCCAACCTCACACTCCTTACCAACAATCTTATGTTGCCTCGGGCTATTTCTTCTGATTGTTAGTGGCTTCTGTTTTTTTATTTATTTTTTAATATCCAGCAAACTTGATTTACACATGCTTCTGACTTTGTACTTCAGATTGAGCCAAGATTATTCAGGTTGAGTTCAGGGTCACTGTGGACCTGATGCTCCCACCCCCACATGGTCTGCCCCCTCCTTAAAAAGACATCAGGGTGCCATAGATGCTGCCAGTGCTGTATTGTGTTGTGTTACAGTATCGTGCTCCTGTCTGCCATCTGCCAGTCATATGTAGAGCCATCTGTTCATCCAACCAGCCCATAATGTAGCGCGCTCTCTGCCCTGGCTGCTTCCTTTAAACACGTACATTAACTGCTGCTGATGTTTTTATATGGATTTGATTTGTGTCTTTATTCTTTTTTTAATCTGTTTTCCATCTGAGCTTCTGTGACACATTGTAAACTTAAAACGTCTACATGTTTGTCTTGCTTGGTTATTGTAGGTTTTTCAGAAGCCCTTTGTAGTGCACACAAACATCTTGTTTTTTCACTCCCCTGCTTTAATCTGTGATGCATTTAAACTGCTTTCTGCAACAACAGAAACAAACAGCAGGTCTTTCTTCTTCTCTGGTCCTTTTACATTTTATGACGGCTCCACACTGATCTCAGGTCTGCCAGCGCTGTCATGACATACCAGCGTGCAGTACGACAGCAGGCACCTTCTCCACTCGGAGCACCCTCATTCCTCTGGAATCTGCACTCCTCTACTGACTCTGTCATTACTACCATCTAACCAGCGTAATTACCAGCCTCGGTGTGTGTGTGTGTGTGTGTGTGTGTGTGTGTGTGTGTGTGTGGTGCGCGGGCCAAGCCTGCGTCATGCAAAACCCCATGTGAGTGTGTGTGCAGAGAGAGAGGGAGGAAGCATGAATGGGAAAGACTCAAACACAGGAGGTGTTTCCACAGCTGAATAATGACTATACGAGAGTAATTAAAAGGCATTAAATGTCTGCTCTTTATCTTGTGAAGTCTGGGCCAAAGCTGAGTGTGTCTGCTCAGGTCTTACGTGAGAATTAGAGAGTCATCTCTGTCATTTAAAGGGTATTTCCCTGGATTATTTTCAGTGGATTAGATTTATAACTTCTCATTTATTGTGTACACTCCCATTTCATCATCAAATAACTTTCTAGATAATTGCATATCTTAAAGGTTCTAACCTACTGCTGTTTGCTGTTGGGTTGGGCTTCTAGAGAGAGTATCAAACGTGCCATACATCCCTAGAATGCTACCATTCGTGTTAAACCCATGTCAACCATTTCAGTACAACCAACACATCAGCCTAAATCTACACATCTGTCAGACCACCGACAAACCAACAAGTGTGATTTACTTTCTGCCTGGTCATAATATTCCAACACTGTCCCGCTGCGTTAGAAAGGTGTTTGGAACCGTTGTATCTCGTCACTTTAGGATAACGTGTCCACAGATTGCACATCCATGCTCGTCGTGGGCAAACGTTTGTCTTACCTGAGCTTTCAAGTAACTTTGTTATCAAGACTCGGCGAAACCAAAGAGCTAGCAGAATCACATCAGCAGCCAGCAGCTGCACGAGACATAAAAAAAAAAAAAAGGAGGGCATTGATCAGCGGACACCTCTTTCGCCCTCGCTTAAGTACAGCCAAACAGAGCTTCTAGCAAATCTGCAGAGTCTTGGTTTGTTGTATTGATCATGTATTAGGGCAGTAACCTCTTTCTCACATAGTCTCATACAGTGGCTGTCTATAAGACGTATTTGGCGTAATTGTCAGTGATTGGCTGCGGGCTGCAGACACTCTGACAGAGGTCTCGTGCAGAGATCAGACCTCTCTCTATCCATTGCCTCCTTCGTCTGACACCTCAGGCACATAATGAAGCCTTTCTTGCAGCTCCTGCAGCTGGGGCCGGCTAATGTGGGACGGGACCTGGTAGTGGATCACAGGACAGCCCTGAGGATGAGGAGAGACTCTGTCAGGGAGCGTGATCAGAGCAGACACCGTTTGCCTGAAAGTGTCTTTGGTTGTCCTGAAACAAAGACGTAATTTATTTGCACATCTGTGTGACTATAGGGGGATTTTGTTTGCTGTGAATGAGTTCTGTTGATGGTGCCCATGTGCGTGTATGAGTGAATGAGTAATGCAGTCTTAGAGCCAAAAATGAATTCAGCGAGGACTCATAAAAGGCACTGTGTGTATCATAAAACACACAAACCACTCTGAGCTGCCTTGACACAATGAAAAGCTCGGCGGGATGCAAATTTGGACCTCATAATGAGATAGTCACCCGAGGAATCAGCGTTTTGTAGAAGTCACAGACACAGAGGCAGCTGGGGAGAGACAAGCAGAGATTTGTTCTCCTAACAAAAAAATGTTTTGAATGTCAGTCTTCTGCAGGCAGTCAAACTCACTGTAAAAAGTGAAATATTGATCTCATGTGTAGCTCCTGATATTAGACCCGAGTGGTTCCAAGTGTACCAGCTGTATCACTGGAAGAGGCTACATTTTAATGTGTCAAGATGTGAGTGCTTGTGGTTGAATCGAATGAGTATTTGCAGTTTTTGTCTGTAGAGTAAAAATGCTACCACTCCGAGCGAAGCAGAACTCGGTAATGATGAAATACTCCAATGAGAAGTGAGCGGTTGTATCACATGTTGTGGTGCAATAAAAGAATGATAAAAATGTTTCATATATCAGTCTGGAACACATGATTGAAAGCAGGGGAACATTTGGTGTGGGTTTAAAAAAAAAAAAAAGACTTTGGAGGTTTGAGTGGAGACTCATGAGGATGAAGGAGCTTAAATCCAGAAATGGAGACCTCGGTAGAGAATAGGATTATTTAGAAACTGGAGAATGGAAAAGGGGAATCCCCCCCCCCCCCCCCTCCAAAAAAAAAAAAGGCAGCAGCTTTGATACAGCAGAGATGGATTGAACACATTTAAACATTTAGCTGCAGCTCAATATATGAAAGTGTGGCTTCCATCCTTTGGTACTCTCGGTTGACACATTTAAGCAGTAGAATAAAGCAAAGACGCATACGGCGTACGTCTGTTTTGGACCCTACCAGAATGACGAAGTGGCACTAACCCTAACCCTGCAGTTTATGAAAAAGACTGAACTTGGCTTAACAATTTCCCAATATACATTATAATGCCTAGATCTGCTATGGCTGGGAAGGTGTCCGACTTTTTTTCTCCACCAGTGACATTAGTGAAAAGACTAACAGGGTTGAAAGTCAGATGTTCTGAAAGAATTGCTTCTCCTGTGTAACATGTAACGCCTCTAAAAAATCTTTACAATGAACCTCTGTCTCTGATCAAACAGTTTAAAGAGTCTTTACAAGCTCATTGGATTTGTATTAAACTTGATGCAGCCTGACTGTCACATCAAAGCATGCCACGGCGGTCCACTGAGCAACGCACTGCTCCTTCTTACTCCATGTTGACTCGACCCAACGGCTCTATTTCTGGATTTAGCCCACCTCAACCCTCCAGCTGTTGGGTCACTTTCTGCTTCTGCCCTTTTTTTCTGCCTCTCACAAAGTGCACGTTCTAAAAGTCATCGGGCTGCACTCTGACACAGAACACGGTCTGTCCTGCAAGTTGTTAAAGAGACACGAGTGTTTAAATCGTCGCCTTGTTTGGGTCAGAATTACTTTGAAGTCGGATGTTATTCAGGGAAATGTTTTAGTGGTTTTATTCTGCACACTGTGTTCCTGTGGGTGGATGAATGTATGTGTGTGTGTGTGTGTGTGCACCAGAATAAGCGTGTGATAATAATATCCCTTGTCAGCCTCCTTGAAGATTAGCCGCTACAGGAGAAATCCTCTGTCACATCCCCTCACCTTATTTTCCCTCTCGCTCTGTCTTATCAGCCTTAAGGGGTTTCACAGTTTACTGACTCGCTCTTTTCTGAATTTTCAGCGCTCAGCTTTTCTTCACACGTGTGGTGAAAATTTTAGGTCGAAAAAGACTTGTTTTAAATCTAACCAACGTTTGGATGTTCATCATCTAAGTGCTGATAATCTGAAAGGTGATTTGTTTCGATAACTGATGTTTGTTGTCTTTGTTTTTTGTCTTTGCTCAGATCTGCATCAGGCTGACAGAAGTGGGAAAAGAAGGAGCGGTCTCAACTCGAGCTGGTCCTCAATGGACCAATAAGTCTGTTCAAGCCTTCAGGGTAAAAGCGATGTTTTTGGGAGCTGGAGGACGTAGCGCTATCGGCAGAGTGTGTGTGGGGCCTCTCCTCTCCCTCTTTCCCAGCACCCCTCCTGACATGGGATGCCAGCCCCCCACCTCCCTGCCCTGAGCTCACCTGGGGTGTTATGAACAGCTACAGAGACAGAGGGGTCACTTGCACCTCCTCGGACCTCCTGGATGGAGGAGGAGGAGGGGGAGGAGAGTTCCCCCAGCAAACTCCATTTCGCCACACCCCAAATGGCCATCCAGCTCCTGGCCTCACGGACCCATCGATCCAGCCACGCATCTCTGTGCCCAAAATGGGCGTCCGGGCGAGGATTGCAGAATGGCCGCCACGTCGCGCGCAGTCCAGGGAGTCACTGCTTGAAAACGGACAAATCAACAACAATACAATTTTGTCATCGGACACCGGGTTGGTGCGGGGAGGAGTTGCCAGGTTGCCAAGACGACGGTCGAAGGATGTTGAGTTCAGAGGAGGAATGTTTGGCGGGGAAAGAGGTTCACCTTTTAGCCTCCGAGTGTTTCCTCCTTTGAGACAGCGATCCAACAGCGAGGTGACGCTCAGTGAGCAGGACGAGAACGAGGTTAGTCTTCAGCATGTGGTCACCTTCACACCAAAAGTTTGCTTAGAGGATAAAGGGATGTTGCCCCTCAGGTCTGTGTCTATAAGGCTAATTGACCTTTTTAACTGCTCTTATCTTCACACGTATTATTATTAAAACCCCACGCCGCCATGTTCAAGCATTGTGTGTAAAGTAGCATAAACATACAGTTTTTAAAGCTTTCCACTCCTATTGCTTCTGTTGATCCACTTTCACACCACAAACTGCCACTGACTTCAGGCCAGCCTCGACTTCAGTAAACTTTATTGTATGATTTGTAACCGCAACCTTTTCTGCCCTTCGTTTCCGAAGGTGGAGGTCCGTGGAGGTGGCGGGATGGGGACCCTTTTCAGAGAGTACGGCAGCACCTCTTCCATCGACATCCAGGGCATTCCCGAGCAGAGTTTCTTTGACATGCTCAGCCAGTTCCACCAGGAGAGGCCTGACCAGCGCAGCTCAGCACCCACACGCCTCAGAGAGCTGCTGCAGGCCCCAGACTCGAGCACACCCCTACCCTCCGCGCCCTCACCTGGTCCCACGGGGGACGAGAGAGGGACGGGAAAGAAAGACGGCGCTGACAGAGTGAGGAAAAAAAGCGGCGGGACGGAGTCGTCGCTGGGCACCTCGTCTTTGTTCAGGAAACTTAGGAGCGCCAGTCGTGTTGATTTGGATGGAGGGAAAGGGGAGACTAATGAGGATGGGGCCTCCTACAAACCATGGATTTGCCCAAAGAGCTTTGTCCACTTTGATGCTCAGAGTATCCTGTTTGACCTCCACGAGGCAGCGGCTCAGCGGGGCTACGCTGCCCAGAGGAGGAACACTGCCACCGGGGCGTCAGCTGCCTCAGTGTCCCTGTCTGTCTCCAGATCCTCAGCTGTGACCGACCCCGTTTACTCTAGCATTGAGGACCTCACCCTGAGCCTCGACCCCGGATCCACCACACCCTCCTTTGGCTTGGCCTTGGATCCTCTGGACGGACCTCCTGGAGCCCACAGCTCAAGCCCCCTGCTCCTTTGCTGCCCGCACTTCCTCAACGAGACCGGGGGCCACGGGGAGCGTAACATTAGCTTCCTGAGCTCATCAGCAGAGCGAAGCGCTGACAGAGGAGGAGACGGACTGAGGGGTTGGCTGAGGAAGAGTAACGCCAGCGTCTCAGTGCTGGAGGTTCCTATTGAACAGCAGGTGACGAGACTGGACCGACTGAAACTGTACAGCATAGAGCATGTCGACCTGGGGGCCCGATACTACAGAGACTACTTCCATGGAAAAGGTAACACTGAGGCATATCATCAGATATTTGTATTTAAACAATCATCATTATATCATCTAATAACTGATGTTGATTCCAGCTGTGTTTTCCTGTGCACCTTCTTAAAGCAAGCCAATTCAAATGACTTACATTAGACCTCGAAAAAACTAAAAGAAGGAGACAAGCTCACATATCGTTGGTCCAAAAGCACCTTCGACTTGAACTATGTGTTTTTTTTTGTTTTTTAATCAACCTGAAATCTGTTGATTTTGGGGAAGGGGAATAAATGATACTCTCCATAAGACCAAAGATCTGTAGATTCTGACTCTGGGATTCTCAGGGTTGGTTGTAGCCCTTTCTTTCATCATCAAAACAAGAGCACATAACAAATAGTGAAAAGAATCCTTTGTGCCCGGCTCTGTAGTGTATACATGGCGGGGGCCCTTTGCTGCTATCTGTATGTGTGAAATAGACACCAGGAATCTCTTCGTTTTCATTTCTCACATTTCCTCCTGCGGCTGTTCATATCCAGCTGGGCCAGAGGAGAGCGAGGGGCCAAGCTGGCAATGCTCCCGCAGATTTTATTACACATGTACCTGCCACCGGACTGTTGGCAAACTTTGAGCTGATGATACACCACCTGCCGCTCTGCACCATCACAAGTACCACTTAACCACAAGGGAAGCTTTGTCTTCCATCTGGTTTAAGTGTCAGAAGTCACACTTAACCTCAGAGAGGGATTGTGTGTGATTTTTGTGCCAGTTTGTTGGCTTATGTGGCTTATATATATAAAAAAAACATATCAACATCACCTCTTCAGACAGTGTGAATGAAACTTCCCCTCGGCAGGGCATCATCTGGCTGCACCCTAATTAGTGACAGATGCTGTTAGGAGTGAGTGTGTGTGTGTGTGTGTGTGTGTGAGAGAGAGGGAGAGAGAGAGAGAGAGAGGCCTGCAGCCGCACAGCTAAAGGTTATCGTTCCAAAAAATATGTTCATCTGCTCAGTCGTTTCCAACTTAGCTTTCTCCCAGAACAAAACTGTGGTGGTGCGTATGCGCGTCAAAAAGCTGACATTTACACCACAGGACGTGGCATGTGAGCCAAACAGGCACGGGTCTCCTCACATGTATGCCGACTGGGCGGGGGGGCGGGGGGGGGCTGAAGAAAAGAAGTGGTAGAACTAGATTCCTCCCAGAGCTGGTCTTTTACTCCCACTCTGCCTGCAGCGCTCACATGACTTCAGCTTAGTTTGAAGCTTAAGATCGGCACATTTCAGATTTTGAGAACCATCTCCATTTGTTTCGTTTAGATTTTCATTAAGATGGCTCGGGACCATGTGGTGTGGAGCACAAAGGAATCATAAATATTTACAAACCAAAGCACATGCCATGACTAGTTTACAACAAAGAGTTTGAACCTGCTTCACAAAGCACTGTCAGCCTCTGTGACAATAAACAAATAATCGATGCAAGCCTCGGTTGTTTAGAGGACACGGACACGTTTCTCTGACGTTCATCATGCTCACATTCTAACATTCAAACTACATTTCTTATCACACAGCTCGCACATCCTCTGATTGCTCTCAAGCTCTTTGAATCTTTCTGTATGACTTTATGAATTCTGCTGTCGTACGGATAACTTCCTCTAAATCAGCCACAAATGTTGTCTACTTGTGAACTGTCCCATGTTTAGTCCAGTGCATGGATGGACTGTTCAGACATTTTTGTTCCTTTACGGTTTGTTAAAGTGTTCATCGCTCCTCATACATCTCTGTGAACACTCCTCTATCTAGTCTATTAATCCTGCCTTTCTTTACTACTTGCGATCTTTTCTTTAAGGTTCTGCCTTGTGTCAGCTCTATTGATTTTCTAATTATGTAGGTATTGATGACTAGATAACATTGTCTTAGTCTTGTCCTTGACTTCAGGCCCCTCCTCCTCTTGTCAGTCCTGACTGCACGATCACTAACGAGGCTTTATCGGCCATCTTCTCTCGTTTCTGCTGTTGTCTGTCAAACCAAGTTTTAGTCAAGGTCTTATTTCTGGATATAGTTGACTTTAGCAGTTTTTGCTCTTCGTGTTTCAGCATCGTCAAAATCAACGGAAGAATATTAACACAAATATTGAACAACATTTCCTCCTCAACAAACTGAAATCAGACCTGTGATCTGTCCTTGTCCTTCACCAGAGCACTCAAACTACTTTGGGACGGATGAGAAGCTGGGTGCCGTGGCCGTGAGCATCCGCAGGGAGAAACTGGAAGACACCAAAGACCTGAAAGACCAGTACCAGTACCGACTCATCGCCAGAACCAACGAGGTTTGCACAAACTTGCTCGTGTTTGCTTGGGAACACTGACGAGTCACGATGATTGAGCATGCTTTTAGTTAATTCCTACTTAGATTTTACCCAGCCCTACCTGGGACTCTCCTCACCTTCTTTCTGCCCTGATTTTCCCTTCCCCCCCTCACCCCCTCTCTGCTAATGGAAAATTCCACCTGCCCGGTTTCAGTAGAGAAGGGCCAAACCAAACGCTGGCTGCTCCTCTCAAAACATTTAGCCAACTCTCAGAGGGAGCACACCCAACCACTTTTCCACTCTGATGGATAAAAACTCAGAATGCATTAAGTGAGGGATTGGTGTTCAAGGAGAATCAGTTCACAGTCTATGCAGTCCTTCTGAGGTCTGTTTAAAGACGTTACGAGAAACACATTATTCTCGATTGTTCATTTATAAACCACCAAACCTTTTTCCTAATCTGATCATCAAATACTAGTTTGAGTTTCTTTGGAAGTAAACAGCCTTTTTTAATAGGAATATTAAACGTTGTTCTCTTTGGATTTTGAAATGACCTTTCGAGCAAACACTCCTGGACTTGAACCAGCAACCCTTTGGTTGCCTTTTGGCCTGATCTGGTGCCACCCGTGTCTTATTCTTAATGCCTTCTAACCTCATTCATGTCACAATCGCCCCCATGAGGAGTCATAGTGTAGTGACGCAGTAAATCAAACTGGCTGACTAAACTGATCAGATCGTTTTTTTTAGTTTGTAATTTACAAAATTTCTTATTTTGCATCAGCAAATTAATAATTGTATCACACGTGTTGATCAAAAGACTGTTGTACAAGTGTTGTGCTTGATTTCTGTTTTTTTTTTTTTGGGGGGGTAGAGTGAAACCGAAATCAACTTGTCCTTTTATTCCAGGTTGTGTTAAAGAGGTCACACTCAGTTTGACCTACTTCACGTATCCTTAAACACCTTTCTATCATTGTCAAGGTCACTACTTAAACAAACAGTCAACGTTGCTGCTGTGCTATGTGTGCATGTAGTGTCTTGCTCTGTGTGGTTGGCTCTCTGTTGTTTTAGAAGGATTACATGGCTGCCTGGCCTCATCACCTTAGCTCTGCTTTAACAATGGGGCCTCTCTGCCATCTGAATACATAGAGCTCAGCTAACACACACAGCCAGCACCGCAGGCCCAACGTTCCCACACCGGAGGAAAAAAAAAAAAAAAAACCCAGATTGATTGCACACTTTATTCTCTCCCACTCAAGCTGCAGCTGCTCTCAAATATCCAACCCCCTAAAGTCTGTCATTTCATTCTGTACAGAAGCGCTGACACAGCAAGGTGGAGGGACTTCCTCTTTCTCCTTATCCTCCTCCCTCCATCACACATTTTTTCACACACATTCCTGCGCTTGCATGTCACAGCCGCTCGCTCCGCCGTCGCACAGAAGCCGACGAGCAGAAACGACAGCTTCATAATTCTCAGTCCAGTGTCAATCAGGCTTCATATTTCTGAGGCACACCCGCGTCTCTGAGGTTCGACTGAGTCTCCGGCCCCTTCCAGCTCCTCCAGGGTCCGCCATGCATTTTTAATGAGGCTGTGTTTGTGTGAGTGCAGTGAGAAGGAACAGCGCGCTCCTCCCTCACTGTATCTCAGGTTATTACAGTCTCACTGTTTTGAAGCAGGTCAATTTCCTCTCACCGGGGAGCTGCACTCTGTGGCAGCACAATACTGAGCAGAATATTAATTCACAATACCACTCAACATCAAATCCTCCACACAGAGCCCTCTCACACTGTGTGTGTGTGTGTGTGTGTGATGGAGTGAGAAAGTGTATTTTCTGGGCTGCAGGGAACTATGATGAGCAGCGAGACCATCCCTCATCTAATGGAGCCACATTAAGCTCCCAGGCTACTAATCGTCTCCCCTACATTTCCAGAGGCGTACTGTAGCTGAGCTCCACCTCTGATCTTATCTGTTATTTGACTTCATATGCTTCATCAGCTTTCTCATCCATATTTTACCTGTTAGTAACATGAAACAACCCCCCCCCCAAAAAAACATTTGCAAAGATGCTTCTATTTCTTCACACTTTCAGTTGTTTTGTTATTTTTTTCGTACTTGAAGTTGTTCAGTATGGTTCTGCATTGCTTCTGGTGTTACAACATTGTTCCTGTCGCCACATTTTAGCTCGTGACTCTGCGAGGTTCCATATTAGAGGACACGGTCGCCTCCACGGGGAGGCACGGCACAGTGCGGGGTCTGCCACTCAAGGAGGTGCTGGAGCAGGTCGTCCCCGAGCTCAACGTCTCCTGCTTGAGACTTGCGGTCAGCGCGCCCAAAGTCACCGAGCAGCTCCTCAAATTGGACGAACAGGGAGTGAGTTTTATGCCTTTCTTTGTGTTATACAAAATAAAACACATTTTAACTGCTTAAAAATTAAAAAGGTGGTCTTAAGAATTAAATGTTTATCGAGCAGCTAAAGACATAAAGCTTCTGCTACATTGGTATTTGGTATGCTAGGACAGTTTGTGTTAGGTTTCTGTTATCTGTATAATTTATTTAGAGACGGTTCAAAGTGCAAAGTAAGACTGAGAGCAGTGAAAGCTGAGTGAAGCAGGGAGGGTGTGGTGTGTTTAAGCATGAGTGTGCAAGCATAAAGGCTCCAATGATAAGCCATTTTATCGCACCTTCAGATTTAATGGAGGGTGAAGTACAAGGCAGAGGAAGTGTGATAAGTTGTTTTTGTTCGTGTAGGTGGCTCATAGAAAACGCATCCAGATCTCCGTTCTCACCTGTTACATCAACGTTGTCATTAAGTCACACGGAGATCTCAGACTGTTCCGTTTGACTGTGGGGATTCATTATTGTGAATGTTACCTCTCTCTCTCTCGCCTCGTAGTTAAGTCAGAAGCACAAGGTGGGCGTTCTGCTGTGCCGTGCGGGCCAGAGCACCGAGGAGGAGATGTACAACAACGAGGGGGCGTCGCCCGCCTTCTCCGCCTTCATGGAGCTGCTGGGGGAACAAGTGCTCCTCAAAGGATTCGCCAAATACGCCGCTCAGCTCGACACAAAGAGTAAGACCTGACTATTGAGCCCACTTTGAAACATGCACTAACTACAGTGCTTGGTCACATGTCTGATTTAACACCTGAGTCACACGTCCAGAGGGATGCTGCAGAGGCACAAAGTTAAAAATGCACCATATAAAGCTCTCTTTATAAATGAATCTATTATCATCTCCTGTGATTTCAGAAAATAGAATCAGTTTATTAAATTATAAAACCATGTGAGAGGAGCCCATTTGTTTTTGTTTTTTTATCATGCAGTCAGCGGTTAGAGTAAACAGCCAGATGCTTTGAATAAGTCATATGAGCAAATACTGTAGGAATCAAATAGAAGTAAAAACAATCTTGTTGATATTGTTCGTGCACTGTTGGATGTTTTAAAATTTGCATTGAGGGGATTTATAGAGAAATGGGTTTAGAGATTTAGCAGAGAGAGGCACTACATGTACGTTTTTAAGTCCTTGATTGATGCAGCCTGTGACGTCAGAGAAAAACAACCGCCCTCCCCATAGATCATTATGTTAAGGCAAAGAAAGTTTCAGTTAGTTTGACACACAGATGACGCCTCGTGTTTTCAGACTCGGTCAGGAGAAATGGTCAAGCAAAGCCATGTGTCATGATCCCTGATAACAAAAAAAAACCCCATCTGTTTGAAGTGTGTGTACTCTAAAATCAGCATCTCGGTGAACCCCGTCTCTCGTGTCTCCAGCGGACTCCACAGGCACCCACTCCCTGTACACCACCTACCAAGGCTACGAGGTCATGTTCCACGTGTCCACCATGCTTCCCTATATGCCCAACAACCCCCAGCAGGTGAGTGCTTATAAGCAACTCAATGCAGGAGCTTCAGCCTGTTACTTTAGTCTCACAGTGACGGCTGTGAAATCATCCATCCACTCAGAGTCAAAGCTGTTTGCTGCGGGTCGTAAACAACCGCAAAAATTCATCAAGTGGAAACCTGTGACTTGTGTCTGCCTCTTTATGTGACTCCTTTCCCTCTTTTATTTATTTTTCATGTTTTTTTATCTCTTTTTTAAGCTTCTTCGCTCTCTCTCTCTCTCTCTCTCTCTCTCTCTCTCTCTCTCTCTCTCTCTCTCTCTCTCTCTCTCTCTCTCTCTCTCTCTCTCTCTCTCTCTCTCTCTCTCTCTCTCTCTCTCTCTCTCTCTCTCTCTCTCTCTCTCTCTCTCTCTCTCTCTCTCTCTCTCTCTCTCTCTCTCTCTCTCTCTCTCTCTCTCTCTCTCTCTCTCTCTCTCGCCCGCCTTTTCTTTCCCCGTCTCTCTGCCTCTCATTCTTTGACTGGATTAGAGCTGGGTGGGGTTCAGTAGTGAGTAGTTTCTTTATTTTCTCCCTCCTTTTCTTCCTCTTTAAATAACGCAGCCTTCCCACATGCTCTTCAGGGTTTCGGCGTGGGCCGCATCGTGTGAGTGACCTATGTGTACGATAACGCTCTTCATGTGGGTAGATTTTAATAGTTTGCGTAAGTGTTTGCCGAGAGACTCACACATGTGCTCAGACGGGCCCTTAGGGGTCTTGTGGTTATTGTACACACTTTGAAATGTGTCAGCGCATTATCACAGAACAGTGCACGCTATGAAGGAGACATCAGTCTTTAACATTATGAGATGTTGTGGAAGTATCCTTTGTGCTCCTACAAACGGCAATCTTTTGTTTGGAATCGTAAAGAAGGTTTTATTTGACGGTGACATCACGTTGTTGAAGACCTTGTTGTGTAAACAAAGAAAAAGAGGGTGGGGATATTTGATGTGTCTCTACTAAAGTTATCAGCGCTGACATCATCAAATGCACTTTAATAAACTGCCCAATAACTCCATCCAGAGGTTGGGAGGCGGCAGCAGCAAGAAGGTTTACTTGCTCGGGTGAACCACTAGAGGGCAGCAGCTGACACTAAACATAACCCGCAGAAGAAAGAAGCAGCAGGAGAAATGAAAAAGACTCGAACACTGTGAGAAGCATTCAGGTTAGGAAAGTGCTCGTCAAGCGGCTTGAATGTTCAGCTAATAAAAGCAGGAATAAGTTGTATTTTTGAATGGATGCAAAAATGTAAAATAGGACATGTGTTCTCCAAATAGCCTTCTTCAAATTCATACTAAATATTCATAAGAACTTTTACAAGCACAATCATCCAAATCCTAAACGCTGTAGTCTCAGTCAAAGTGCAGGATGCTCCTGTGGCAGCGTGCTGCAGCGTGCGTGCATCACAGGCCCAACAGTGGGCTGGATTACATAATTGGTACTTTTGCACTTCTCTCTGCAGATGAAGAGGGAATTGGCAAGCAGTACAGCACAGACACACAGCCTGGACTCTGCACCATGTCTCCTACACAAACACAGATAGACTGACAAACCGGCACACAGACACAAATAGCCCACACAGAACCTGTCAGAAAAACATTACATAAAGAGCTGTTGTTTGGTGTCTCGTTAGCATCTCAATCTCTCTCTTTTCTCTTTTCAGACTTTCTGAGTAGTTCACGGAGTCAGTCGTGTCAGAACGAGTGATGTCATTTGATTAATTTGTCATTTTTTATCTCTCCTCTCGTTGCTCAGCTCCTGAGGAAGAGGCACATAGGGAATGACATCGTCACCATAATCTTTCAGGAGCCGGGAGCGTTACCTTTCACCCCTCAGAACATTCGCTCACATTTCCAGCACGTCTTTGTTATTGTGCGTGTGCACAACCCCTGCTCTGAAAGCACCTGTTACAGGTACATTTAAGACAAGCACATGTTCATTTAAGGTCTCTAAAGTTGTGAAACTGTTTATTACCAAGATAAAACAATACCATCTTCTTTCTTTCTACCATATTTAAAACTATTGATAGTATTGTGAAAATGACTGAAGCTTCAAAAAACAAGGACAGATCTTCAGTCGTGTATTTTACTTAAATAAAGACAGCACTGTCCAAGTTGCACAAACACATTGGCAACATTTCAGCATTGAGACGTTGCCAATATATTTTTGCAACTGAGACATTGTGCAGGAGTTGGCTTGCATTGTTTTCTAAAAATAAGAAATGATCTATTATTAAGTGCATAGGTCTTCTTTCATATTAAAGTTTAAAGTTCTGATGTCTTTACCATACTCACTCTTTAAATCCTCTCCCTTCAGTGTTGCTGTAACGAGAATGAAGGATGTACCTCCTTTTGGTCCACCCATCCCCAACGGTGTCACCTTCAGGGACCCAGAAACCTTCCGTAACTTCCTTTTAGCCAAAGTCATCAATGCAGAAAACGCAGCGCACAAATCCGAGAAGTTCCACACCATGGCGACACGGACGCGGCAGGAGTACCTGCGTGACCTGGCTGAGAACTGCGTAACCAGTACGCCCCTCGACACGGCCGGCAAACTTAACAACCTCATCTCCCTCGCGTCCAAAAAACGTGAACGCTCCAAAGCCAGAGAGGGGGCAGAGCTTGGAGCTGCGGGAGCGGTCGCCTGGAGGGTCCAGGCTCAGGACTTCAGCGGGGGTGGGACGGAGCTCCCCTGTGCCTTGGGTTTGTCAGCTGAGTACATCCTCCTTACGGACTGTTCCACCAAAGAGGTTGTGTTTAACTGTTTCTGTGCGGATGTCATTGGGTGGACACCGGAGCGGCTGGCACTGAAGATCTTCTATGGCAGAGGAGACCACATCGCAGTGACAGTACCAGAGGGCTGCGCACAGGACATCAGGGAGGTGGTGCAGAGGTTGAAGGTGAGAGCTTGTCATACAGATAGTTTCTACCAGAGATGAAAGTTCAGTGCTCGGTGGTTTTGTCCTTTTAGGCACTGACTTTAAGAGTTAACTTTGGAGTCCTCCTGTAAAAATCTGTCTTATCTAAAAGAACTCTTTAATTCATGATCAGCCACCAAGAAAGCAGTTCTCTAGCTGTTAGTGTTTTCTCTCTTTGGTGCATCTTGTTTGAATTAGATTTTCAGTAGATAAATTTGCATCCTTGAAAAATTGGAATTGCAAGACTCTTTAACTTTTGAAGATAGAAGTAGGGGTGATGTTTTGAGTGGGCTGAAAACAACCAGATTTTATAGATAGATAGATAGATAGATAGATAGATAGATAGATAGATAGATAGATAGATAGATAGATAGATAGATAGATAGATAGATGCTTTATTGATCCCGAGGGAAATTCAAGTTTATTCAATATATGAATGAACTTCACTTTTAATTTTAGGTTATCATTATATCATTATAGTGAATATTATTATTCACTTCCAAGTTTAGATTATCATTAAAGAATGAACACATGTAGGTTCTCTGTGAAACTATAAAACTCCTTCTTTTTTTTTCTCTGAAGTTATGCAACAGCTTCCTCTGGCTGATGAGAGATTTAATATGGTTATAATCCTGGTTAAATATGATGAATTAAATGCTAGGAACAGGAGATTTTCTGGAACTAAGTGAGCTCTTTGTTAATCCACCACAAAAAAATGAAACGAGTTCATCCTTCTTCTAAAAATAAGCAATGCATCCATACTTATATGTTTCAGAAGGCTAGATGAAAATGTAACAGGCTTTTGCATGCTGCTTGTTTGTAGTTACAGTGGTGTTTTTGTTTTGTTTTCTAATCTTATCTTTCCCTATCCTTGCCAGTCTTTGACAGTGGGATGTGAGACGGTGGACATGACTCTGAGGAGAAACGGACTGGGACAACTGGGCTTCCATGTTCGCCTGGACGGCACTGTGGCCGAGGTAACGACAAAGGACCATCTGCCGCGTTACATCTCGTACTAAAACAATATCTGTGAAGATCCTTGGCTGCACATGACTGGCTTGTTATTTATTTATTTTTTGGTGGTTTTCTCTCCCAGGTGGAGGAGTACGGCTTCGCCTGGCAGGCTGGACTGAGACAGGGCAGCCGGTTGGTGGAGATCTGCAAGGTGGCAGCAGTGACGCTGACTCACGAGCAGATGATCGACCTCCTGAGGACGTCGGTCACCGTGAAAGTGGTCATCATACCTCCATATGAAGAGGGCGGGCCTCGCAGGTGTGTTGGAGTCAGCATGCTGCGCTCGTTGGGCGCTGAAATGATGTGTGCGGTTGATTTTAAAACGATAGATGCAGAGGATGAAGCAGGAGCTGACTGTGCAGAGTAGGGGTGGGACAAAATATTGATGGAGCAAAATATCGTCACAGTAACTCCTGTGATACAAATAATGAATGTTAGTGGCACCGTGGTATTCCTGAATATTTTAATTTAAAAATAACACAACCATCCCACGGACATTCCTGGCACCTTCACTCACCGTGTCACCACACATGACCCCTGGTGCTATGACGTGAACTTCGTCGTATGGGACTTATGTTGGGAATTGGAGGGTCACCAGTTCAAGTATGGGTACAAACCAAGGCATAGTATTTAAGACTGGTTGTTGGAGAGGTACCAGGTAACTCCCGAGCACTGCCGAGGTGCACTTGAGCAAGGCAGCGAATGCGTAACTGCTTTGTTGTGAAGCCCTTCACTCTGATATCCTCTCTTTGTAAACGTGTGTATTCCTGGTTTCGGTAAATGACAGCCTAAAAACTGAATTCTCCCTCTGCTTTTGATAAGGCGTGTCTTCTTCTTCTTCTTCTATATGATCGTCTGTCTTGGAAAGAATTATCGCAGAATCGCTGTATTGTGTCATACCTATTTTTATCGTTTTGGTGGGTTACCCGCTGATTCCCACCCGTAGCGCAGAGGTAGGAGCAGAAGGACGAGCAAGCACTGGACGCTCCTCACTCAAACACACAAAAGCACGGATGAGAGAGTGGCTAGACTCCAATGTTCTGAGAGGATTTTGTGTGGGAGTGTGTGAAAAGAGGAAGCGAGTGAACACGGAACGGTAATGTGGTTCGGGAGGAAAAGGCAAAATGAGGGATAGAGACAAAGAGAACTGAATGGTTAAAAATGCTGGGGGGGTTTTTTCTCATCTTGTTAAGCTTACGGTAGGTTTCTCTCCCCCCCCCCCCCCCCATCTCCCACAATCAATTTCTTCTCCCTGCCGTCATCCTTTTCCAACCTCTCATCTGCACACAAACGGCCTTGAAAAAAGAATAAAGAGTCCTTACGAGGCGCTGCTTCTCTGTCACATAATGGTAACAGAGGTGAGGAAATAGCTACAGTGTGTGTCTGTGTTTCTGACTCAAACTGGGTCCGAAACAGTCATTGTGGCCTGCTGTGTTCTCGCACAGGCCTGCTGTTCTTCTCGGCAGTTTAATTACACCAAGTTAAATCCCTTTGACACACACGCATGCAAAAACACGCAGACTCGCCTTCTCTCTCTCAAGTAGCAGTTGATAATTAGAGTCTTGTATTTCAAACCCCCCCCCCCCCCCCCCCCCCCGCCTCTCTCTCTCTCTCTCTCTCTGTCCCATTTGTGTGCCAGGCAAGCAGATTGCATGAGATTAAGGCCTGAAATGTGCAGAGGGAATGGGGGAAAAAAAGAGAGCACCAAAAATAAAGAAATAAAGAAATGAGTGGAAGTGATTAATTAAAAATGCATGCCCCGTGCGAATGAAAAGGACTGAAAAGAGGGAGATAGAGAAAGGGGCAGGGATGAGTGTACGGAGCTGAAGAGGCAGAGAGACGATTGGTGAGGAGGATGTGTTTCAACACCAGAGAGAGAGAGAAGTGGGTGGGCGAGAGACGGGGAGAGTTGGAAATGCTTTTCTTTCACTGTTCTGAATCCACTGCGCACATGCAAGATGGACGCATACAGTGGAGAAAATGTGTGATGCTGAGGTGTGTTTAGACAGGTGTGTGTGTGTGTGTTTGGAAGCTCCAGCTGTGAGTCATCTTTTACGGTACAATGGAAGAAACTACATGTCAACATGTGTAGGCCAAGCTCCCTCTGAGGTTTGTACTCGCTTCTTGTGCGTGTGTGTGTGAGAGAGAGAGAGAGAGAGAGAGAGAAAGAGAGAGAGAAATGGTCTGGGCATGGCATGTACTTCTATGGATACTGATGTTCGCCATGTATTTTTCATTAATCAATATACCTTTAGACATGATGCTGTTTATTGATTTTAGTTATTGTACGGCTGTTGAACACACGTGTGTGTGTGTGTGTGTGTGTGTGTGTGTGTGTGTGTGTGTGTGTGTGTGTGTGTGTGTTTTATTTCAGACAGTTGCACTCCCATGTGAGCCTGGGATTAATCGAGATTGAAACTCTAAAGACACGCACCAGTATTTGTCCTTGAAGAGAGTTGTGTGTTTGTATGAGATGCAGCTTCGGTTGTGGTCATTGTAATTTAATTCATGTTACTGACAGAAAGGTTTTTAAATGATGATAATAATAATAATAAAATAATAATTTAATGAAAACTGAAAAAGTAAAGTGCACATTGTTCAACGTAATAAAAAAGCATTGATGTAAATATGCTGGAATTAGAACATTAGTTCAATTGTATCTGTAGTCTTAGTTTAAAGGGGGAGGGGACAATTTATAATGTATTCAATGGTAACTAAAATAATCTGCAACTGCGTTTTGAATAGTTAAAATGTGCATGTGCTCTGTGAGAATAACTTTACTGACTCCTTACATTGAAAACACTGTAATAGTTTCCTCCAGTGTGTCCTCATCTATTTGATTTACTCCTCTCCTGTTTGCTTTTAAAATGCAGTGATTTTGCTCCTCACCTTGACACCATCATCACCCCTCTCTCGCTCTCTCTCTTCCTCTCAGCATTCGTCTGGTCTTGAACACTTTCTCCATGCATATTTGATGCCTTCTGCCCAGCTGCAATAGACTGTCTGAATGAAATAATAATGATGTGTAAAAGATATGTGCTGGATATAGCGGCTGCTATGAGACTATGAGCATTGAGTTGCTTTGCCTCCAGCTGGAGGTGCGGTCACTTGCCTGCTATAGCCCACTTGTTGCTAACAGACCCGCCCTGTATGTTTGTTCAGGGGGTGCACGGAGGAGTATGAGATGAAGACCATGGAGCAGAAGCCAGAACCTGAGCCTCTGGCGGCAGGATACAGACCCTCTCCTCGCACCACGTGGAGGTGGGACAGCCCACCAATTCCTGCAGGGCTCCACAGTGCCCCCAATGCCCAGCGCTGGGCCCCCATGGGTCCCCCACCTCCTCCCCTGCCGCGCTCACACAAGGCCCTAATGTCTGTTGCCTACAGGGACCCCCAGCACCTCAACTCTAAGAGGTGAGACTCAGAGATGCTGATTTTTCTTTTCTTTTTGCACAATAAAATGACAGAACACACTGGACTGGGATTCTTATGACCTAATTCCTTCACATTTATAAAGAATATTCATACTGAAACACCATAAATAATGAATTTTCTTTATTAATAAAGCACATATGTACAGTTTAAAATCAGCTAAGAGTGATGAGGAGCGGCTTTGTCCACAGGGCGAAACAACCTCCACACAAACCCCAAGTTTTCACTAGATGATTAATTTATGGCTCAACAATGCATTGATCAAGATTAAACTTTAATAACATTTAGTTTTTTTGTAAGGTTGTAATGTTCTTGCTTTACCTTTTTCTGTCTTAGTTGCCAGTCAGTATCCGCACACACACACACACACACATTACTTTGGCCTCTACTAAAGTCAACAACAGCAACCACATCCTGGCACCCTCTATTTAAATAGTGTTTTTTTGGTTTGGTTTTTTTGCATCGTGCTTTTCACATAACTTCCGAAATGACTCTTGTTTTATTTTTACTGCCTAACTCATATCTTGCCTACTGGCTAACAGTCTGCCTCTTTGTGTGCCCTCCAGGCCTGTGAGCTACCCAGAGAATCACTATAGTCTGTCTCCTGCGGGGGGCGACAGATTGCTGACCTACAGAAACCCCTCAGCCAGCTTCTCCTCCCCCAGCTCAGGCCTTATGGGTCTGTCCACAATGGGGCCACCTGGGATCACACCAGGCCCCTTCGTACGCTACAAACCCTCACCTGACAGGTGTGTGTGTAGCCTGTGGTTCTCCTAGCGTTCCTTCTTCTCTCTTTGATCTTGATTGAACATGTTTAATGTAACTCATAGCAACTGTTTTGAGAACAAGAGTCAGATATCCTCTTTTCTTAAGACAGCCTAAAAAGTGTGGTAGATTCAGGTCTGAATTTAAACATGTACGAACACTGTGTCTCTGTGAGGAAGGATCTGTTGTGTGGGCAGCTCTTCCTCACAGTGTGGAGGTTGATAACATCTCACCCAACCAAAAATGCTTTTTCACCACCGTCAGGAGGCAAAACAAAAACTGAAATTCTCACTTTTCAGTCAAAGTGGAATTCTACATTTCAAAGGCTTTGAACGTGTGGATTTAATTTGACCCTGTCCTCTTTTTCCATGAATAACTGACATGTTCTGTGTGCATCATTGTCTTCATTTATCAACCCTCCATCTCTTATGATCCATCTGTGTAGATATGGAACAGGACAGCGCCCCCTGCTGCCCTATGAGCCCCATCTCAGTGTGGACATAAACTCCAGTGGAGACTCTTCCTCAGGCTTTACCAGTCAGGAGAGCACCATGGAGCGCTGCAAAACAGGTACATGACAACAGATGAGTCCTATGACTACTTGTGTGACAGAGTTAGCTGCTTGAGACTCACTTATTTCCCTCAGGAGATGGTAGAGTCCAAAAACAGAGCTAAAATTGTTCGAGTTCATTTTGTACTTTTAGCCATCAGGCGACAAAAAACATGACTCCATAAGAATATGAATGTTTTCCTGTGTCTACAGGATACAAACAAGGATCTGTTGTCTTAAAATAGGGGTAAAGATGTGGCCACAAAAAAATGTATTTCAGGTTTGAATGTAATAACAACCACTGTCTCTGAGTTTGAGTGTAAATGTGCAGAGCTAAGTTAACACAGTGTAATTTTGTGGGTTGTTGGCTGGGTTGTTTAAATGTGCTATAAGTATTTAATCCTCTTTGCTGATCATGGAGGGTCAGTGTAATTTGCTTTAATCCTGTGAGTGTCTGTATGTGTTTCTGTCTAGAGCCCCTCTGGCATGTCCCCGCTTCATCTTCTCGGGGTCCGGGTGTAGGAGGAGGGCAGAGGAGACAAACTAGACAGGATGTCCCGGGTAAAGACTCTCCAAACAGACACTCAAAGGTCAGTCTTATCATCGCCACGCTTTATTTGTTCACCTTCCTCGTCTCGTTGCCTCTGTGTGTCTTAATCTTGTCCTCTTGTCCTCTGCAGGGTGAGACTCAGTACTCCAGCCACTCCAGCAGCAACACTCTGTCGAGCAACGCCTCAAGCGGCCACAGCGACGAGCGCTGGTTCGAAGGAGGAGCCGGAGGAGAGCGAGGAGGCAGCGGGAGTTGTCTTATCGACCCGGCTGACCCGGAGCCAGATCTTCTGAACAAGGGGGGTTCAAACGACAGCGGCATCGACGCCTCAACGCACTACAACAACAACGCTCGTCACGGAAACGTGTCAAACAACCAGTCGCATAAGCCCGTGCACTCCTTCGTCGCCTACAGCGGCATGCAGGAGCTGTCGGTGGGAAGGAGCAGCGGTGGGGGAGAGGTGAGGAGGAGAGAGTCTTCGCCGATCATACCAGCATCAGCCAATCAGAACAAAGGGTACATGACGAGGACATTCCCGCCTCCTGGCTCCAGTGCTGATAAAATGGATGCTTTCAAACCCAGGTGAGAAATGATGAGATGCATCTTTTACGGCGTGTTTTATGAAGCTCTTAAGAACTCCAATTACGGTAATCTCAGATAGCGACAGGACACATTCAGCTCACTTTCCTGGGACGTTTTTCAATCATATATCTCACAGTTTAACACATACTCGTCACAACTTTAACAGGACAACTTAATGTGGAATCTTTAGGACAGATTTAGGGAGCAGCAGGTATTCTCAGATTATAGTGTGATGCATGAACATGTATAGAGGGGCACATTAGGGATTACAGCAGCTTTAATCCTTGTGAAACATACAGATCATCATGTGATCTGCTGGTGGACATCCCCCCCCCCCCCCCCCCCCCCCCCCCGCCACCCCCAACACACGAACATGCAGAGAGTCAAATCTCTGTTCGTTGGATTACAGATATGTGCATCTTAACCCTGAGTACCATAAACTGATGCTGCAGTCTGCGCCCGATGTGTGATGGACCGAGTAGGACAGAGAAGGATACATCACAGTTTTTCAAGTAGACATGCTCATGATGTAAGGTCCATAAGAGCTTCTGTCATTCACATGGCTTGTTTTATTGTTTTGGAGCAGCAGAGACGAGGACTAGAGAATCAAAAACATTTAAGGTTGTCTGATAGATGCTGGAAGTTCTTCTGGGAGTCTACCGCTGTTTATGGTTTGTTTTGTCATTTCAGCAGTCCTAGACTATCTTCATTATCTGATTGAGAAAAGGGGTAGATAAGGAAAATGTTCGCTACAGGAATTAGTAATGCTAACATGTAAACAAATTAATTTCACTTTAATGGAGTTGAGCATTATTTTAAAAACCTTTTGTTTTCCTTAGTTGAGGATATCAGCCCCACTGTCGTATCTGATGTTATTTGATGATATTTTATGAAGCTAAATCCATGCAGGTGGTTAGCTTAGCTTAGCTTCGCGACACCTCACCTAAAGGGGGTTGGTAGGCTGATTGTGTATCTTTAAATAAAAGTGTTCCTTAAACTTTCTTTGATAGAAAATGTTGACCCAATGAACAATAATTTAGCAAAGGGTTTATTATAAAACATTATCCTGTTAATGTAGTTTTTATCGATCTGTTGATTAGATTTTCTTGTTTATTCCTGTATTCGATTTTTTTATGTATATGCATGTCTTGTCCCTTCACCCAGGGCCTACACACCCCAGGGTTACAAGACCCCTTCAGCAGAGAAAGCTCGGCCTATTCGAGCGGCTACCACTACGCCAACTTCAGCTCAGTTAAGCTCCACCCCTCTGTCCAGCTCCGCCCCCAAGTCCTCCTGGACTGGGAAGAGCAGACAAACTGCCTGGCAGGGTGACGACGGCGGCCCATCAACTTTAAATGCAACAACATCCAGTTCAGACAGCAGCAGCAGCAAGAAGTGAGTTTCTGACGGAGAATATTTACGTTTAAACTTTAACTAGGAAACATGACTTTATAAATGATACGGGTTTGATCTGCACCTGAGCAAAGCTTTCACTACTCCCAACATCAAAAACAGTTTTAAACTACATGATAGAATATGATGTGTGTACGGACCACTTTAATAATGCATCAACAACTCGACCTCAGTCACCTGCAGATGAAATCTTTACAGATGAAATTCTTGCTGTGGCCTCCCTGTAAATGTACCGCACACGGGGAGGAATACATGCTGGATTTGTGTTTTTGACATTGATATCTCAACAGGCAGGTGGATATGAACTCAAAGAACGTGTTTGGACAACCTCGACTCCGAGCGTCACTGAGGGACCTGCGTTCTCCAAGACGGACGTACAAAAGCACAATCGAGGACGACCTGAAGAAACTGATCATCATGGACAACCCAGGAGAGACGCCACAAAGAGATTCAGTGAGGAACAGCAAAACACCCATTTCTATCAGTCAACTGTCCCCACTTCTTTAACTTGCTCTGATTGTTTAAATTATTATTTATTTTTCGTCCTCGCAGTCTCCGAGGCGGACTTTGCAGCGCACATTCTCAGACGAGTCGCTGTGCAGTGGGCGCAGAGAGGCAAGCTTCGCCAACTCTGAGAACCAGACGACTCCCACTGACTTACTGTTCACCTGCACGCTGCCCACTCGCAGACACGCCGCCTCCTCCAACCACATGCAGAGCAAAAAGGGTGAGTTCAAACTATAGCCAGGCTCTAACTATTCACTGCCAAAACTGCTTTGTTATCTGCTGCCAGCTTTCAAGCTGTCAGTATCAGAGACTGTTATGCAAGACTTCTGCAACCCGTTTTCCTCTCCCATCCTTCAGTTCCTCTGTCGGCCTCGGAGCTGTCTCTCACAGAAGTAAGAGACAAAGTCCCCCCCCTGAGGAGGCTGGACCCTGGGCTGATGCCTCTCCCTGACACAGCCTGTGGACTGGAGTGGTCCAGCCTGGTCAATGCTGCTAAAGCCTACGAAGGTGAGGCCGGAGACTCTTCAGGATTAGGTTTGTTCAGATAAATATTATATATGGTGGGTGTGTGGGTTTTTTGTTTTATTTGGTGTTTGGACAAAAAGATGTAAGAATAAGCAGCTTCACTCAGACAAACGGTGCAGGTGTGCTCTCTGCTGAATTTACCTTGATGTTTTTAAGTAGTCAAAAAAAGAATTTTCCAGGAAATACAATTGTTCTGTTGTTGGAAAGACTTTGCTCGGGTTTAAAGAATAGGCATTGATGAAAATAAAGAAACAGTTTGACATGTGAGTAACCATGGGGGTGTAAGTCATATTGTCTGGATGTCGAGGGTCGATCTGGTTCACCTTGCCTCACTCCTCTTCTGTCACATGATACTCCTGGGAAAGAAAGACGGACGTTTGTGTTCATCACAAAGACTCGAGCCAACACTTGATCTCTGAGTCGACATGCTGCCAGCTCCTCCTCTGTGGACGTGTTCTGTATCCTAAAGGACTCAAAAGTCTCCTTCCTGCAGCCTTTTCACCGACAAATGATGCAATTTTTTTATTTTTTTTTTACAGCGCAAAGAGCCGTCTCTCTCTTCTCGCTGAATGAGCAACAGGTTGGAGGTCCAGACATGAGACCAGCCGTCAGTCCAGTCCAGTTTCAGACTCCTCAGACTCCTCGGACCACGCCCACCTTCAGTTGGTGGGTCAAAAATACAGCTACTTTCCTTAACTCTGTCATGACTGCCCCCTTGTGGTTAATGAGTGGAACTGAACATTTAGCCCGTGGACTCCTTTTGATTTATCTCAATACAGCAAACTGTTTGACTTGACTTAATCTGTAGAGCTTCAATTTCATCAGTTTGTAGACGAGAACAAATGAACACGTCTAAAACCAACAATAAAACATATATTCTTAACTACCTAAATAACTCCAACAGCTGTAGGCTTGTTTGTGTTTGTGCTTGAGCGTTGCTGTTATTTGTTCTGTGCAAACTCATCTGTGCTGTTTGTTCACAGCGACGAGGTGCCCAACGAATTGTCTGGTCGGCTCTACCACCTGGAAGTGA
Organism: Symphodus melops; assembly: GCF_947650265.1. NCBI lineage: Eukaryota > Metazoa > Chordata > Actinopteri > Labriformes > Labridae > Symphodus > Symphodus melops. The sequence continues at coordinate 6,854,096 of NC_136700.1, read as the reverse complement.
TGCTGAAACAGCTCAACAATGATCTGGAGAGAGTGAGAATCATTTCTTTTCACAATTATGTCTTTACTGAACATTTAAAAAATGAAACCTTCTGGGATGAATTTGAACCCAGGACAGGACAAATTAAATTACTCTTTTCAGTAACGGTAGAAAACGTCTGTTCTTTGTGTCTTTATTGATCTGCCTCTCTCCCTCCAGGAGAAGCACGATAAAGTCGTCCTGCTCGCAGAGATGGCCAACCTGCGAGAGAACAACCAGCGGCTGCAGGCGGAAAGCATGACAGCCAGCGAGCAGCTCCGAAAGTTTAGTCGTATTTTCACAAACGCCAAGAGCGAGAGCGACCACGAGGCTCACTCCTTAACACACGAACACGGCTCAAAGAGGGAGTGACACCAGCACCGGCAGGAGGAGGAGAAGAAGAGTGAGATATTCAGGCCACAGAGGAGGGACGACCGTGAGAGAAATCCTCTTTCCGTGCGCACAAAGGGGCAGCAAAGGTCACAATGATGTCACCTCACGCAGCTTCCACTGGACTGCCTTAAACTGTAGAGAGCGGGAAAAAACAACGACCGGATTTTTATAACGCCACACTCCCCGAGCCTGTTCACACACAGAGGAGGGGGCCTCCCTCTCTGTAGTCTGAGCCTGTCTATTTTTATAAACTGAAGTCAAAACGTCTTACTGACCTGTCCTATGTTGAAATACTTACCTACTATGCCAGAGGAGCGAGTGCAGGAGGAGAACCTGACTGTTTAAGAGACACTACATCACCTGGAGAGGCCTAATACTGTTTCTGCAGCAAATCAGCCAAAAACTAAAGACTCATTATTGACTGCATCACCCAGAATGCACTATAAGTACGGAGACTCTACAGACATGGTACTGTAGATAGATGAGGTACATTTCTCATGTATCAATATGACCTTTACTGATATTGTATAACAGTCTTACTAAAGAGGTGTGTGTGTGCGCGTGTGTGCATGTACAGATGGTACGGATACTCAGAAGCATTACGGCACAAACGTTTTTGTGCGTTTTGTCCCGTGTGTGTGTGTGTGTGTGTGTGTGTGTGTGTGTGTGTGTGTGTGTGTGTGTGTGTGTGTGTGTGTGTGTGTGTGTGTGTGTGTGTGTGTGTGTGTGTGTGTGTGTGTGTGTGTGTGTGTGTGTGTGTGTGTGTGTGTGTGTGTGTTGGACTTCTGAGTGAAGAACAAATCAGTTTACTGTCGTACAAAAACGTTTGGGCCACATTATTCCTCTTTCCTCCGTTAGCATGGACGAAGCGCGGCCCCTGAGATGTGAAACAAGCCATCAGGGAGTGTAAACGGTCCACGTCATAAAACTTGGAGATCAAACTGAATTTAATCTTTAATGTACTGAATTTGATCCTCACTGTTTTTAGCAGTGCTGCTCAGACCTAAACGTACTGAATATTGATTTCAGCCCTGTGACTTTCTCTCACTACGTCTTTGAACTGATTGTTTTCTTTCTGACAGTGAAACAGATGTATGACATGTTAAGTCAAACGCATTATACGCTTTACAGGGAAGAGAAGAATCTATTCTTAAAAATGAAGCTGCTCTGCTTAGCTTAGCATAAACACTAGAAACAGGCAGAAGCCGTTAACTTTGCTCTGCCAAATTATAACAGAATCAGCTGTAAAGCCCTTCTAAAGGTCATAAACGCATTAAATACATACATGTTTGAGAGAGTTCATTCTAAATTCACTTTTCAAATTCAAGTTTTAAGTGAACTTTCGAGATCCTTCTGGGTAGATTTTGTCCGTGTTTGGGTTAGCTGTTCTCCCTTGCATCAGTCTTTATGCTAAGCTAACCTTTGTTCATTACCTGACATGAGTCTAATCCCTCTATCCCGCTCTCTTCCAAACAGAAAGTCAAGCCATTGTTTTTATTGCTTCTTCCCTGCATAGCCAAATGAACGACATGAAGCTGTTCATGAAACTCACTGGACAACACTGAAGCGCCCTCATATCTTAATTGCTGTGCGCGTGTGTGTGTGCGTCTGTGCGTGCGTGTGTGTGGATTTGTTGCAGTGTTCTGTGATAAAAACCCAGATGAACACAAACTTCACTATTTATACTGCTAACTTGCTTAATGATATTGTGTACTATATCTATTTTTCATACAGGAGTAGTGTGTTTTTTGGATGCTGGGATTGAAAGGACAAATCGTCCCTGCAAAGGATGAATCTTAGCTTTCTGTGTCAGAACGGATATTTCTGATCAAACTGAATTCAATGATCTCCTGCTCTGTAATTCAGCTACTTTTTCCTGGTCTGACTGGAACTGTTGTATTGTCACTCCCAACCTCACTCAGGTTTCTGAAAATGCTGTCAAAGACTCTAACCATGTGGACGTTTGGGCTGAGAAGCAGATTATTTGTCATTGTAGTTCCCCTTTAAATAGTTACCGGTATGCATTTTGGAAAACCTGTTAGTCAGGATTTTAAGAGTATTTTTGAATTTGTAATCTATTTCCATGATCGAAGTATTTAAATAGCTGGATTACCCTAAAATAGACCGTGTCCCTATTTATCTTCCCGAATTGACACCTGGACATGTGGTACCATGTGCCCTGAAGTTTAACACGCCCTCTCCTCTTATGAACAAAACCCTTTTACTGGCACGTGATGTGTCGAGTAAACAAACAGCCTGTCCTCCTGCTCCGCCTCAGCCTTTAACGTTTCCACCTCCTTTATTCTCCTGCAGCTATTCGCATCAACTTTTATAACAGTAGACTTTATACTTGAGCCTATTTTCACCTTTCCTAGTCCGTCGTTTTATTATACATCAGATATAATGAGGTTCGGTTCATGACTGGAACATTTCCTTGTCTTTGTGCAGCTTCGCAGGTGTAGCTGTGATTTTAGTATCTGCATCCCTCACTAGTTTGCTTTGTAAAACTGGCAATGTTTTCTTCTTTTTAAATATATATTTTGTTCATGTTATGTGTACTGTAAGCTTTTGATAGCGTACACCTGAATCCCTGTTGAACAAATGAATATTGCATTATGGTTAATGGTAATATTGTATGCCTAGGTTTGTTTTTTAGATGTTTAATATTTTGATAATTTATTTTTTAACACATTCCCACTGTTGCAGACAATAGTGAAGATAAGAGGGTACTGTGTTTTGTGTACGCATTCTTTTTTTCTGATCTCTGTACAAAAAAACGATTTGTATGATTTCTTTCTTTTTATTTTTTTGTTTCTATTTTCTCGCGTCGTCGTTCCTCCTTGTGCATCACTGCTTCCTGCATGCTGCAGAGGTCTGAGGTGCATAGACGAAAAGGTGTGGTTCCATATTGTTTTCTTTGGGTTGTAATAACTTGTACATTTTAAAGTGTAAATTATGTTTCCATTATTTTATACAAAATATATTAAAATAACTATCAAAACATTTTTAATGTTGTACATTTATTGTATATTATTCGCCTTGTCGTCGCTGACGTTTCACAAGTGATTGTAAACATGACGTGCTAATGCTGTTAATGGTCAGAAAAGGTTTTTACCTTGTTCTCTGTAATAACGGAAAATTCTCAAATCCTGAACTGGAAGGCGTCTTTGCTCACGTTTAAACTCCTGAATGTCACTTTTAACAGTAAAACTACATATTAGATAACATTTAACTTGTGACTTTTTCTTAATATAAAATACAAAATGTTTTTTCTTTGTCATGCATTAATGGTTTCAACTATCAAAAAAAATAATTTCTGATCGATCATAAATTTGTTTGATACAGTTTGTCTATTTGAGAATTTGTTTTGGACAACTCTAGATATTTTCTTCCAAGGAGAAACATTTCCTTCAAATCTTGACTGAAGTTATCCATTATGTGACTGTTATTCCTTTAAGATGACATTTCTATCATGACTAATTCTTCCCCGACTTTCAGGCGCATAAGTGTTATAAAACTATCAGATGAGTCAACAGCTGCAAACTACTGATATCTGCAGGAGAGCTCATCTGGGGACATAGTCCACAAACTCTAAATGTAAATGAAGCAGATAACATCCTGCTCCAATATTAAAACCATCAGCCCATGAACCATTTATATCCAGATGGTTTACTCCCTTCAGCGCCAACAAATAACTAGCTTGTAAAACTTTATTTTGTCACAAAGCTCATTTTATTTGCATCATAAAATACATTCTGTAAATACTTGAATTGTCATTAGTCAGTTGATAGAAACGCGTCTTTAATAAAATTAATATAATAAATTCTGAAGAGCTAACAGCAGTGTACACGAGAGTGAAAAATGCTCAAGTTGTTTAGTGGAAATGTTACAAATGTTTGTGTAACATGAGGCACACCGCTTCACCAATCAAGTCCCAGTAACACTTAATCCCCAGCAGCTTGCTAACCAGACTATAAACTGGAAGTGTTCGGATTTAAGATCCACACATGAGGCAGTCGTCTCGATTCTCCAGGGAACACACCATGGCCGCCATGTTGCGCTCTTTGATCTCCTCCTCTGAGGCCTTGACCGGCTCCTGCACCTCCTTCAGCTTCTCCTTGTTCAGGGTGAACTGGATGGGGTTAGCGGCTGGCTTCGTCCGCAGGTAGTACATTCCCGTTTTCAGACCCTGTGAAAATTTTTTTAAAAAAGTAAAATTTAAAATGCATTTAACACGATTTGAGATTTTTAGAAATACGTTCCTTCATCCTGATCCGTCTCACTCACCTGTTTCCAGCCGTAGAAGTGCATGCTGGTCAGTTTGCCGTAGTTGGGCTCTGCGATGTGGATGTTCAGGGACTGGCTCTGGTCGATGAAGGCGCCGCGGTCAGCAGCCATCTTGATTACGGTCTTCTGTGAAATTTCCCAAACTGTTTTGTACAGCTGCTTCAGGTCGTCTGGAATCTCATCGATATCCTGAAAAAACAAAACAAAATGTTGACATGTTCGGCAAAAAAATAAATAAAAGTGAACCCTAATGAACCTAATTTATTATTACTGCAGCAAATCGGCAGGTTCTAACATGAGTTTAACTTTTTTTTTTTTAAATTCTGGATAGTCTCTCATTTTACAGATAATGGAGAAACATACTTGACTAGCGGGATGTAATCTGGATGTCTGGTTTACCTGAATGGAACCGCTATGAGCGATCAGCTGATTCTTCATCTCCTCGCTCCACAGTCCCCTCTCAGTCAGGTCTTTGAGCAGATGAGGGTTGACGATCTGAAACTCTCCCGACAGGACCCTGCGGGTGTAGATGTTGCTGGTGTAGGCTTCGATGGACTCGTTGTTGCCCAGGATCTGTGCGGTGGAGGCGGTGGGCATCGGGGCGAGCAGCAGGCTGTTCCGCACGCCGTGTTTGGCGATCTTCTCCTTCAGCAGCTTCCAGTCCAACAGGTCGGTGGGCTTCTTCTCCCACATGTCGTACTGCAGGATCCCCTTGCTGACCGGGGACCCTTCGTAAGTCTCGTAGGGGCCGAGCTCGGCCGCCAGCTCACAGCTCGCCTCCAGGGCGGCGTAATAGATCGTCTCAAAGATCTGAATGTTGAGCAGCTGAGCCTCGGGGCTTTCAAACGGGTACCGCATGAGGATGAAGGCGTCGGCCAAACCCTGAACGCCGATACCAATCGGCCTGTGACGCTTGTTTGACTTCTCGGCCTCCGGCACAGGATAGAAGTTGATCTCTATGATCTTGTTTAAGTTTTTGACGATAACTTTGGTCACATATGCCAGTTTCTTAAAGTCAAACGTCTGCTCAGGGGTGACGTACATGTTGAGTGCGATGGAAGCCAGATTACAAACGGCTACCTCATCATGGCTGGTGTATTCCACTATTTCTGTGCAGAGATTGCTGCTCTTGATGGTGCCCAGATTCTGGTGGTTGGTCTTTCTGTTGCAGGCGTCTTTATAAAGCATGTATGGAGTACCCGTTTCTGTCTGGGACTCAATGATGGCGTGCCACACCTGCTGAGCTTTCACCACACGCTTCACCCTCCCCTCCTTCTCATATGAGGTGTAAAGCTTCTCAAACTCCTCCCCCCAGCACTCGTCCAGCCCAGGACACTCGTTTGGACACATCAGAGACCAGTCCTGGTTGCTCTCCACCCTCTTCATGAACAGGTCGGGGATCCACATGGCGTAGAAGAGGTCTCTGGCTCTCTGCTCCTCCTTTCCCGTGTTCTTCTTCAGCTCCAAGAAGTCAAACACATCGAAGTGCCAGGGCTCGAGGTACATGGCGAAGGCTCCGGGCCTTTTGTTTCCACCTTGGTCGACGTAACGCGCTGTGTTGTTGTAAACTCTCAGCATGGGGACAAGGCCGTTGGAGTTGCCATTTGTGCCGGCAATGTAGCTCCCAGTCGATCTAATACAGCTGACGGCTACACCTATTCCTCCGGCTGACTTGGAGATGAGGGCGCACTGTTTCAGAGTGTCATAAATGCCTTCAATGCTGTCGTCTTTCATGGCGAGCAGGAAGCAGCTGGACAGCTGTGGCCTGTTGGTTCCTGCGTTGAAGAGGGTAGGCGAGGCGTGTGTGAACCACTTCTCAGACAGCAGGTTGTAGGTCTCGATGGCCGCATCTATGTCGGATTTGTGGATCCCGACGGAAACTCTCATCAGCATGTGCTGTGGCCTCTCAGCCACTTTGCCGTTGATCTTGAGCAGGTAGGAGCGCTCCAGAGTCTTGAAGCCGAAGAAGTTGTAGGAGAAGTCTCGGTCGAAGATGATGGCTGAGTTAAGGCGGTCTTTGTTCTCAATGACGAGGTCGAGCGTTTCTTTGGAGATCATAGGGGAGTGGCGTTTGTTTAAGGGGTTGATGTAGTTGTACAGGTCCTCCATCACGTCGCTGAACACCTTCTTGGTCTCTTTGTGCAGGTTAGAGACGGCGATCCGTGCAGCCAGGATGGCATAGTCGGGGTGCTTGGTTGTGAGCGTGGCAGCGATCTCTGCAGCCAGCGTGTCGAGCTCCACCGTGGTGACGCCGCTGTACAAACCCTGGATCACCTTCATCGTTATCTGAGTCGGATCGACGAAGTCGGAGTTCAGGCCGTAGCACAGCTTCTGGATGCGAGAGGTTATTTTGTCGAACATGACGCGCTCTTGGCGTCCATCTACAGAGGAAAACCAACATTTAACCACATTAGAATCATTTCTAGAAAACATAAAACAATATTTAATATATTTCAATTAAACTTGAGTACACTTGTGATGGAGTCACACAACAGAACTGTCACTTGTCCTGAAATCGACCATAATTTAATAACTAATCATCAACTTGAGTAGACTAACAAAGAATTACTTCAAGTTTAAGTTCTGCATGGCCAATTCTTCACATTTATTACATCTCCAGATGATTATCGTATAATTTGTCACCTCGATGTTGAGGCTGGAGGGTCAGGTGATTTAATGACGTATACAGAAAAGTAACCTGATCTTGAGTCATATAGGTCGGTATCATCTAATGGAGTGTTATTTGAATCTGAAATACAGTGGGATGGTGGCATACAAGTGACTCTGCCCAATCACAGTAGTTACTGGTAGTTTATTAACTTAATTGGTTGCTGTTCTCTAATTATCTACATTTATTGTATTGTACTTTTGTGTTTTCATTTAAGTTCTTTTAATCCTTGAATTAGAAAAAACATAATTACTTGTCTCACTTGTCAAACATTTGCAAAACTGTCAAGAGCCTGAAAATATTTTCTTTGTGGTGGAAAATATTTATCTTTTGATTAACATTAACTGTTAACTATGTTATTCTGTGTAACACACATCAATGCAGATTTGATTCATAATTAAACAAATCACTTATGAGCTCCTCATTTACATACAGACTGGCCTTTAGAAAATTTGGCGCCAAACATGACAAAGGCTCGTGCGTATGTCCATAAATGATGCTTCACTGAGTTCACAAGGCCAATATACACTTCTATAGTGAAAATGTTAACATGTACTTCTCTGCACAGCTTGTTTTTAATGTGATTTCGTTCAAATAATCTCCAGAGACAGCTGACAGCCCGCTCGCTCTCTTACAAATGAAACCTTAAGGGCTGGTTCGTGAGGTCAGCCTTGAAGGTTTTGGGGACATTTGACGACGTGTCGGTCAGTCTGAGACATCAGGTCAATTCGTTTTGTTTGTCAAATCTATATTGCTGACAGAAAGAGCACTTAAGCTAACCTGAGCACGCGCAGCATATCTTCACATAACAAACAGGAAACAGCTCACCTCGTTTGATCACGTGCATGCTGGAGGAGTTTGATGGTACTCGTCCACAGAAGTTTATCTTCTCCTCCAAAGAAAAAAGTTGTGCAGCAGAAACATAAACTCTACTCGGCCTCAGAGGAGAAAGCGGGAATGACTCCCCGAAAACCCGCTAACGATGTATTTGTACGGAAGGCGTCACCGTCACGTAAACAGACGGACAGGCTGTTTATCCAATCAGGGGCGACGTATTGCGGGACTTCGTGTCTGACTATGGTTTAAGATGTCAACTTCCTGTTTCGTTCATTTTACCGGATGGAAATCTGGCGGGACAATAAGTGGGTCACACATTATGGATAATATTTGTCATGTTCCCTGACAGAATTCATGCGGGATTAAAAATTACATTCAAATCAAATATTCCACATATCATTTTTTAAGGAATTTTAAAAAAGCATAGTTCACTGATAAATTCTTCTTTTCATACCCAAAGCTTGAACATAAGTTGCTGATGTAATGTTTGGGTTATAAACATTAGAAGTTCAGAGTTATTAAAATGTCAACTATATGATCAGTTCGAATTATTTAAAAGAAATGTTGAACGGAGTGCACATTATTCATGCTTCAGTGCGAGGTGTAAAATAAAAGGACAGATCACATTTTAATGTTTTAATGGGGATTCAGTGAAGTGCATCTTGCAGTTACCTTCGTGTGGATCTAGTTTGTTGTAGTTACAACTCCTGCCCAGTAGGGGTCAGTGGTGCATCGCAAAGGGTGTATAAGAAGTAACCGCACTTGCTACCAGCTGGTGGCGGTAATGCAATTTATTACATGCAAACTGTTGAAACAACACAAAGAAGAAGAAACCAGAAAACACGAAGAGGTCCTGTAGTATGATAGCATAAAAATGAAAATATTTCGTCAGGATCCTGCACAAAAAACAGGTGTGACATGTGAGCTGCAAGGGTAGTTGTAAGAAAAAGGCATGCGTCTAACTCCAGGGTAAAGATACTTAATCTGTGACTGTGTTCATTATAATGTTTAGTGGATTAACTTGATCAAAGAAGCTCTTCTTTCAGCCATGCAATTAAAGAGCTGGACTCCCAGACTGGCATCGGAGATCGGGACCACAGACTCTAGACTATTACATGCATGGGATGGATTAAGATGGTGAAACAGGACTACAGACAGCCTGTTATCAAGTCTGCTGCTTCAGGTCAGAGCCAGCTCGCACTCCTCCACTTCCTGTGTGTGGATTTCCCTCCTACATGCTTCACAAGTCAGCTTGTACACGTCGCTGTGCAGACATACCGATAAACCCTGCAGGCAGTCTGTGTCTCTGAAGTCATGTCCAGGTCCAGTCGACGCTACAAGCCTTTGCAGCAGAGCAGCAGCAGCGGTACTTTGCCCGGCTGTGACGGGCTGCGGATGCCCAGAGTCCGGGTACTGCTGCTCTGTCTCCTTGGTGTCCTGGTACTGGCGGGGGTGCTGGGAATATACCTGTCCAACGACACCACCACCAGTGGACTGGGGACCGGCATAGCTGTCGCAGACCTGACCAAAGACAGGGTAAGAATGAGGACTGATGTTCAATCACAGACTCTAAAACTTTACCGGTGCATGCTGGGATCAGCACGGAGCCCAAAGTGTTAACTGAAATATAATAAGCACTAACAGATGGTGCAGACTGTTTCATGAGACGTGTCAGTGAGAGTCTCCCTTTATCATCGGCTGCTTTATGACAAAATCATAATCACGATTATTTATCTTCACCAGTTATTTTCTGCAACACTTTCTCCATCACAGCGCTGTACTGTAGTGGTGTACTGTTTGTTCACCTTTGGTTTGTACACAAACATTTAAAGGACAGGTCACGTGTTAGAGGAGAAATTAATAATTGATGGATCAATAAGTGGAAATATTATTAGCTGCTATTTTTTTAAAACATTTATTTATTTAGATTATTGTTTCAAAACAAATAGCCAATAACTTACTCAATCCAGCAAGGGGGATTTGCTGCATTTTTTTTTTTTTTTTTTTTTTTTCATTATGCTGATTTATAAGACCAACACCAAAGATCACACATTTACATCGGGGGGCTGCTCGGCTTCGTTTAGTTGGAAAAAGTGAAAAACTTCCTTAGAAACTTTTACATGGAAACACTGAGGAATAACAGAGGAGGGATTTCTCTCCTAGGACACACAGAGGCCCAGAGTAAAATAATTATAGATTGTGAACTGTTGTGGAGAAAATGGATTCAGGATGACTGTTAACTACTAGAGAGGATGAATTTGCTGAAAGAGCGTGATCCAGACAGAATTGTAGACTCCTTTGTTTTGAGTAAGCTTCCATGACTGAGAGAGTTGCTTTAAAAACGGGTCTTTTACATGAGTTAAAGCTCTTAAAATACGTCTAGATTGTCCTATCTCGCCCCTCAAGGATACACAAAGTTAATTACAACTGGTTTCACAAATTCTTTCAACGTACTAATGATGTCACAAGGCTTCATTGTCCTCCACGAGCTCGGATTAAAAAAGAGCAAAGAGATTTTCCTCTCTAGTCAAAAAAAAAAAGGGAAAAAAGCCTCATGGTGTTAAACTCTAGAAAGTAAAGCTCCAACAATCAGCTGAAGGAACCAGATCCAAATACAGGGAAGTGTTAGTAAGACAAAGCTAATAGACATTTTCCTTTATCTTTCGACATGAATACATTATAATTTAGTCTTGTTGTATTTTTAAATTAAAATGTAGACCAAATGATGCACAGAAAGATCAGGACAATTACAGGAAAATCAATAGTCTGTAATGAAACTAACAGTATTGTGCGTACTCTTACCGACATCTTTTAGGCCTTTTTTATATAACCCCTCAGTGCAATTTATGCAACAATAAAATCCTCCAACCTCAGACCTTCTATTCACATAAGGGCACAACATATCACTTTTAATTTGGGAAATAGAAGGTACAAACTTCAGGAAAAACAACACACACATTGTCCTCCCTTCACCATCAAATGGAACAGATACTGTATCAAGACAGAAAACTACAATAAAATATGTAGGAGCAGATTGAGCAAAATCACATGGAGAGAGTTCTCTGAGCTTTAGTCATATTTTGCTGCCTAACGCAGTTTGGGGTTTTTTCTCTGCCGACATTTTCCAGTTGACACTTCTTCTTTTCTCTCGTCTTCCCAGTTGTCCCACAAACCCAGTAAGTGCTCTCCAGCCCAAATCCGCCGTCTGGCCTCTCAGGTAGACGGTACTCGCCTTTGGGAGAATCATCTAAGACCAATCCTCATCGAGAGACTCCCGGGGACACAAGGCAGCCTGGCCGTGCAGCAGGTGTGTGTAAATATTTAGATTTTCCGTCTCATTTTAAACAGAAGGGTTCCCCGGCTGTTTTTAAACCTACCCTCTCTCCTCTGTTTCAGCACATCACCTCCACTCTGGCCCTGCTGTCTGCCGGCTGGGCCATAGACCTCGACTCTTTCCAGTCTTCAACGCCTCGCGGCCAGGTTGCGTTCACAAATATTGTCGCCACTCTTGATCCATCGGCTCCGCGGAGGTTACTGTTAGCATGCCACTATGACTCCAAGGCTCTGCCCCCGGACCCAAGGGCCCCCGAGAGGGTGTTTCTCGGAGCCAGTGACTCTGCAGTGCCATGTGCTATGATCCTGGAGCTCGCCACCTCTCTGGATGCCCAGCTTAGATCGTTTAAACAACTGGTGCGTAATCATGAGCTGGTGATTGCACTTGATATTTAGAGAATATTAGTTTCCCTTCATTTGATACTTTTTGCATTTTCCTTCATAAAAATACACAAAGCCTGAGGCGCTGACAATTTCTTTTTTTCTATTACTGACTTCATCCTGCTGCCTCTTTGCCTGCAGTAGAGGGTAGAAAATGCTGACACCAGCCCATTGCTTTCTTTGCTGCAGTCATCTGTAAATAGCAGTATCTCTCCTGAGGCTGTGATTGATGTAGTTACTGAAGAGACACGCACTGCAACTTAACTGCAGATAGAGAAAGTTGCTTTATTCCTCTTAATTAGATTCCCTCTGCTCCCTCTCCCCCTTTTCCCTCTTAGAAACTTCCAGTGACTCTTCAGCTGGTGTTTTTTGACGGGGAGGAGTCTTTTGAAGAATGGACGGCCACAGACTCGCTGTATGGCTCCCGTCACCTGGCAGAGCGCATGGCCAACACGCCGCATCCTGCAGGAAACACACACGCCACCATGCTGCAGGCAGTGGTAAGGGGGGAAAAAAGTTTGCTCAATGCAGCAAACACAAACTGCATCCATTGTCACATGCTCACATCCAGCTCAGACACTCAATTATGTATGAGGATTCTGAATTTAACAAAATGAACCTAGCACATCTTAAACTTTATAATAGCAACAGTTCGAGCATGTCTTTATGGACTGGCCTTTTTTATGAGTAGAATGAGGTCTAAATGTTCCTCTAAGAAACTTCCAAACTGCAGGAGATTTTCCTTCGAGACAAATTACCTTATCTTGGGCTATTACTTCCCAAGTGGGCCGAAAAATTACAGGTCGGGCTTACAGAAGGTAGCAAAAGTTTAAAAATCTGCAAACCATTAAATATTTTTTTCACTGTTTGAAGGGAAATTAAAAAAGAAAACACACGACAAATGGGTTGTTCCTGAAATCTGAGCCGTTTTTAAGAGTTACTATTAAAGACAAAATGTTATACTTGTTTTTATATTGCACGTTGTTTAATGTGTTAATACAACCTTTGCTTTGATTTGACCTAGAACTGTATTTTTTTTAGTTATGTCTTTACAGAAACAAATATTGAGCTGTATAGGAAATGTATCGCCATTCTGTTAGAAGTATTGGGAAATGTTTTATGGTCCATGCCGCCCAGTCCAGGGGATGCTATAGTTCAGCCGGAGTGCGAATCCCATCTGTGGCACCTCTCCCGCACCGCATATCATTCCCTTCTTTCTTTCTTTCTTTCTCTCTCTCTCCCCCCCCCCCTCTCTCTCTCTCTGATTTATCAATCTATTCACTGTCTTATCTCTACAATAAAGCCACAAAATAAATCTTCATACATGAACACCGCCCAGCCCTCGGCTGAAGGAACATTTTTATTCTTAGGACTGAAGTTTTAAGTTTTTAAGAAAAGGCCACATCTTTTACTTCACCGTCCACTCCTGCTTTGCCTCTTCAAACATCAGCAGTCACATGCAGTCATGTGACGACACATGACTGCTGTGTCCATGTGTAGTGTTTTTTCATTGGCCATTTCCATCTCCAGACCTCCCTATTTGTGCTTCTCTTCTAGGACCTTTTTGTGCTGTTGGACCTGCTCGGTGGTCCTGATCCACTTATAGCGAATCATTTTGATAACACGGCTCGTTGGTTTGACCGGCTGATTGCTGCCGGTAAGCTCTACCTGTGACTTCTTTGTGACTTTTTACAATCCTTCCTTGTGTGGTAGAGCTTAACTCATCTCTTTACCCCTCATTTACAGAGAAGAGACTCCATCGGCAAGGGTTTTTAACTTCTCACCCCACAGAGCAGACGTATTTTAGGAAGGATGTGTACCTCGGCCCAGTACAGGACGACCACATACCCTTCCTTCACAAAGGTGAGTGATAACAAAAACAATCAGATGTAGAGGTTGTTTCAGTTATCAAGACTAGTTTCCTTCTTCTACTTCTTTCCTCTTTTAACCACGATACAGATGTCCCTGTGCTCCATGTCATCGCCACCCCCTTCCCACAGTTCTGGCATACGCTGGATGACACAGAAGAGAACATGCACCGGCCCACTGTGGTGAACCTGACCAAGATCCTTGCTGTGTTTCTGGCAGAATACCTGGGCTTCTGAAAACCAAACACAGATATCACAGAAAGACCTCTACTCATTACCCCATACTGGAGTGCTATGGCTGTAAGTCATATTGAGGACAAATGAGTGCAAAAACACATCATCATTAAGATCTTGATAAAGAAACCAGAACATGGTGATATGAAGTGAGCAGTGCACTTCAGTAAAAAAAAACAACTTTACCAAAGACTGTGGTCCTGCTGGAACGGCCTGTCACCATGGTTACACATCAAGGCTGTGTTAAGGCTCCTGTCTAAATGTGTGGCCTTATGATGTGTACAGGACAGTCTTAAAGAGTACATAGTTTATAGAGGCCGAGGAACAATTAATGAAGTTGATTCTGTGAATTTTATTTTTTACTTATTTCCTGTGAAAAAAAAATCCTAGCGTTTATTTTCCCCCTGTGAATATGATTGACATGCACATGTATCCAAAAGACAGGCTTGGATCTGCTGTGAAGACTGTTCATACAGTGATGAAGGTCAAAACATAGTACGCCACATCTGTAAACTTGAGTGATGACTCTTTGGATTTATGAACTGCTGTTTTTTTTAATCCTATTATATGGATTTACTGTACAAGGAAAGAGAAATTCCAAAATGTTAATTTACAGCCTGCCGGGCATCTAAACAGCTGCAATAAAGAAAAAACTTCACTATTCACTTTGTCTTTATGCAATTTAAGGAGGAAACAACAATTAGTTTCTTGAAGTTGTAGCTTCTATAGGGTCCACATGGAAACACTTTTTCCAACATCTTTCTTGAAACAAGGACTGCTCATTCATTCATTGGTTATAAACTTTTCTTTGTAAAGAATATGTTCCACTGAGACCAGAAAATCTAAATTCAAAGTTAAAGGTTGTTTAAAAAAAATTGACATTTAGCAAAAGCATTATCTGAAGATTCATATGAGTCCTCCACACATGTGACGCAGAGTTGGTGGTAGTGGAGGGTGAGACAAGGGGGGAGGTACAGGGCGGGAGGATTGGAGAATTGGGCTGCCAGGAGGTGAGGAGTCGAGGTCAGACCAAGGGCAGGTTTCAATTCCTCCAGAGCAAGAAACTTTGAAACTGAATAAAGAGATGTGACACATTAGAAAACAAAACCAATGTTCTGGTTATGTCTATTTAAAGTATGTAAAAGTTTGCATAATGTGTTTATGAAACCACAAGGGGGCCTGCTTTTACAGCTGATGCATAAAAGCATAGACACATTACATTACACATTATTTACAGCCGATAGTCTAAAGGAGGATACTGGACCTTTGTGTTGGCTCACAAACAGAATGGATCATTAAAAGTAGTTCTGTGAAATTTAATGAAACAACCGCAGTGTTTTCATATTAATATTTCTATTTGTGACCAAAAAGACCAGAAGAAAAAACAGCTGAGAAACAACTGTCTTTACTTAAGGAATGTATAAGATTTTTTTTTGTCATAAAATGAGTTTGCGTTTAGTTGGCCTTCACGACCACCATAAGCTATTATACTGTAAATCAGTGTAAAGTGCTGTCCATGCCCAGTTTTTTTCTTAGTTTAATACCCTTAATATTTGCAGTCTAAGTTAATACCCTGCTCTTGTCTTAGCAGCTTACTGAGCATGAATCGTAAAGTAACACCATTCCTGCCACGGTCCAGTTACTGACCCGTCAGTGTCCATTGCTCGGTCCCTCTGCCGGCGGTTCTTGAACCAGTTGCTGACCTGTGTGGTCGTCAGGCCGGTGGCCACTGCCATCTCCCGTTTCTCCAGGGTAGAGGGATATGGTTTATGGTGGTACCATTCCCTGAGTATACCCCGGGATTTTTCCTGTTTTTAGATTGTGTTAAAGGGGACATATTGTGAAAAATCCACTTTTACAAAGTTTTTGAACATATATTTGGGTAACCTGAATGTCTATCGACCAATACATTATAAAATAAATCCACCCAGTCCTTTGTTTGTGATCTGCATAAGTCTTACCACACAGAGAAAAACGCTCCGTTTCAAATTTTCTCAGTTTGTGACATCACAAATTGGAAAATCCCCTCCCCTCCCCTGGTATCTCCTCCCATGGACTCCACCTCCAGACTAGAGTAAAACTTTTGTGCAGTTCTGCCATTTCTATTGTTTCTACAGAGGAGTACTGTCTACCAGGAAAACTCAGGGGGGCTCATTGCTTTTAAAGAGACACACACGAAAACGGAGCGTTCCGACAGAACTGGTTTCTACAGGGTCACAAAACTCCTCTGGTGCTTGATTCATGTTATATTTGGACCAAAGCACAGCACAGATGTTTTATTTAGATTACAATGGACTGTTTGAAAAGGTAAAGAATTGGTTTACTATGTCCTCTTTAAGAAACAAACCTAAGCATGCTATCAGGTATGCTGACATTAGTAAACTAATTTAGCCTTTTACTGTGGTAGTTAGAGGTTGTGGAGAAGTTTGCTTATCTATAATCCAGCTATAACAGAACAACCACAGAAAAAATACCCTTTTATGTAGCCTATCTTGAATGTGCATAAAGCCTAATCTTAACTTAATTACCCCAGTAAATTGGAGTAGAAATTATAGGTAGCCTTAGCTCCTAAGCATTAGGAAAAGTAAGTTTTACTTTTAATACCAGAAGAAATACCAGAGAAAATCAGAAGGCCAAATTAAAGGTGAAAAGCACATCAAAGATAAGCTAAAAGATAACATTTAGCCTACTTTGAAGCAGTAGCTGGTCTCTTCCCCATCCCAGATTGTGTGTGGTAGAGGGAATTTTCTCCTCAGACGATACTTCCCTACTGCTCCCAGGGGTCGGCCCCTCTGCCTCTCGGCCTCCATGTAGTGGGCTTGGAACCAGAGCTGCTGCAGGAGTGGTTGGCTGTGTGTGGAGAAGGGGAAACCCTCTAGCATGGTATAGAGGTCAGTGAAGCGGCCTTGGTGAAAGGCCACTGCTGCTTTAGCCTTCAGCATGCTTTCTTGCTCCCGTGGGTGAGGAGTGGAGAAGGAGGTGCAGTAGGAAGAAGGAAGAGTGTGGAGGAAGATAGCGAGGCGATCCATGCAACCTCTCTGGAGTAGAACCTCACACACACACGCTACCTGCTCTGCGGTGAAGATCATCGCTGGGACAATCCGAGACTTAAATTTGACCAAGATCTGTGTTGAAAATATCGTCTTACAACCTCTTATTAAGACTGTACTACAGCGAGACAAATCCTCTGTGGAGCATTGTGGCTCATCTGTGGATAAACAAGTGAAGGTAAATGTGTGTTTGTGTTCTCTCACCATGCCCTGACAGAATCAAATCACAGGTAACCTGAAACCATCAGGGTTAAAACACACCATGCATCTCTTCTCTTGTACAAACACATGCAGGTACAAGTTTACATACACTTTAGACCTCTGCTGTATGAACCAACAGAGAGCCAGGAGACA
The DNA here is from genome assembly GCF_947650265.1 of Symphodus melops. Lineage (NCBI taxonomy): Eukaryota > Metazoa > Chordata > Actinopteri > Labriformes > Labridae > Symphodus > Symphodus melops. The sequence goes on along the minus strand of NC_136700.1, from coordinate 6,836,673 downwards.
ACGAATATACATTTGAATACAATTTCTTTGCCAAATTAGAGCCAGTCCTCACGGTATAGACTCATTAAAAACCTTTTTTTGTAAATGTAGTTTATTATAATATTATGAAATATAAAAAATAGAATGCATTTGAATACAAAAATGAGAAACGACATCTTGAATGACATACACAAATGATCCCTTTCAAAACTTTCACAAAGTCAAACAACAAACATCTTTGGTGAAATCTGGAGTCATTTTGCATCAGGTAGGAGGGATTATATATATATATAAAAAAAAACACACAACCGGGGTACAAACAGGAATAAATGTGCGTAAGCCCACAGAGGCTTGAATGTCAACAAACTTTGGTATGAAATGGCTCAAATACATAAAGGTTACCATAATTTACATATTGGACACATTTCCCTTTTCCCCTAACTTGTTTAAATATTGGCTAGTCGATACTCATGCTGATTTGTCAAAGCCATTTAATAATCTACCCAAAGAACAAATGACCTTAAAATGTATTCACGGGGGGTGATCTACTGAACTTCAGTACAACATTTTCCCATCAAAATAGATTTGATACTTGCCCGCAAACTATTAAACATACTGAACAACATTGTGACCTTCCAAGTGAAAATACAAAGTACTTCTTATTTATGTTTTTCTAAAAGGATCAATTTTCTTTGTTAAAACTAGATTGATGATGCATGCTTTAAATAGATTAAATGTACAAAAAAAGACAAACATATGGATAAAAAAATACAAACACAATTGGATTAAAAAAAAAAAAAGAAAAAAAAAAAAGACATAAATGCCACTATTTTAACTAAATGTGGCACTGAAGTGTAGTTTTAATGTACCGTTAATGGCCTAAAGTTAAACCTCTACTTGTGTTATGACAGTGGAGGGCTCACATGATGAGGAGTGTTGTACGGTTTTTCTGAGTTATCTTTTCTGTTAAGGACTCTTATGGTCTATGGAGGAAGAATGAGGACATTTCAATGTGAGTCCCACCACTGCCATAAAATAACACAGCGAGGAAGCGTAAACATTGTCAATGAAAGGTGCAAAATATACAAATACAGACGAAAGATCTCTGATCATGCAAACAGAACCGTCACATTATGTTTCGACAGAAAATACATAGAGAAGTGTTGACATTCAATAACAGGTATAAAGTTAATGTCAACATTTGGTAAGGTGTAAAGCAATTTTTTAAGTGTACAAATGAAAAAAATCACCACACTTGATCAAAACCAAAAAACTTGGAAGGTTTGAAATAAGGCACTTATCAATAATAAACAGATATGGATGCAATGCTACAAACATCACTACGTGAGATCACAGCAAACATTTAGTGTAATGCACTGTCACGCTTCAGTTTTCAGAAGCTTTTTTTCCATCTCCCAAGAATACACACATTTCACAAACACATTGTCCTATAAAAACACCAAACATGTATTGCATAGAGTAGAGCAGTGATTCTCATAGCTTGGGGGTCCACAGAATAATTTACAAAAAAATGGTAAAAGTGTACTGTATCACTGAACAAGCAGATCTACAATCTGAGACCTGCTGCACCAATAAAATCCGCTATTTTGTCCAACCATCCCGCCCACTGTAGTTTTGTGCCAATATCAACTCTGATATAATCGTGGCATGTCTGTCACTTCATAGTCACGAAGAAAAAAGAAAAAAAAACTTAAAATAAAAAACACCATTTTCTCAGTTTATAAAATAGCCTAATTCTATTGTTGCAAAGTACTGCATAGTACATTAATACATTGTATTAATATATACTTCTCAATGTTACAATGATGAGGGGGTCCTAGAAAACATTTCTCACCTCCATGGTCTAAAAAAGTTTGAGAACCCCTGGAGTAGAGACCCTTTTCTTTCCTCTGTTTTGTTGGGTTTCTTTCTGGGAGAAAGCCATTTAAACCAATTTTTGAATAAAATGCAGTCTGGGTGCACACTTTAACCCAGACTTCAGTAACTTGTAGCGATAAAACACGGTGGTGTAGCTTTAAAGTTAATATGTAAATATGGTTGCACATACCTCAGTTCCATTTGTAAAGACTATGATCTTCACATCATTCCTGGAGTGTTGTTTCATTATTGATTTCAGGTTGTGAATGTGAAGGAGATAACAGCATTCCTTTTATACATTGAGATCTCAGCCTCTGCCAGGTAGCCTCAACCAAACTCATTTTTCATAATCAGCTTCGCTTGGTCTGCAGTGCTCAGAACTGCAAAAATTATGTAAGAGGCTTTTTTGTGTATATCTATGTACAGTATATATTGTGTAGTCTTCTTTAACATAGGGACCTGTAAGAAGTCAAAGCATTATAATCTTTGTAAATTCTTCTGTGTCGGAAAAATCGAGTAAAGCAAGTATGGATCAATGTAAAATACAGCTGTAGAGGATTTGTCTTAAAAGTGCCAGCTAACGCAACGATGGCCCTGCTGAGAGCATCATTGTTGTATATGTCAGAATCTATACAGGTGAAAAGGCTGACTGGATCTTCATCGATCAAAAAAAGGTGAAAATCTTTAGATCTCTTCTAAAAAAGAATATTCTGTAACTTACTGTGTGTTTCATGCTTTTGTGTTTTTCGTGACGTTGGGTTGCCAACAAGCAACGTAAACAGACTACAGGCCCAGCTCCTCGTCCACAGGGACAGACTGGAGCTGAGTGAGTATCTTTGAGTCTCCATCTATAGCCTCTTGACTACCAAGTGCAGAGTTAGCTTCCACATCCTGCTCTGATGAGGGGCTTCCCAGCAGTAGCGACTCTCCCCCAGGGAGGCCTAACAAAGCCGGGTCTACAGGTAGGTCTCCCTTGCTGCGCCCGTCAAACAGAGTCAGACCAGCTGAAGCGGAGAGGGTCACGGGGCTCCAGGTTGGTTGGGAGAGCTGATTGTTGGGTGTCACGCCGCTGTACATGGGGCTAAGGGTTAGCATACTCTCTGGAGTTAGTGTGTTCAGAGTTGTGGAGGTGACTGAGTGGTCCAGTGTGTGAGGTGAGGGGGTGGCAGGTATCCCAGTGTCAGAAGCACAGTACGGTGGAGACGAGTTGATGAAGTTTAATGTCGATGATGTGAGGACGCCGGGGGTCGGGGCAGAAGTGGTTGAGGGATGGGAGGTCATCGGAGGGGCAGAGGTGGTGAGGATGGGACTCAGTCCATTAGCAGAGAAGGGTGGAGCCTCAGAGACTGGTTTCAGGGGTAAACTTGTAAGCTGGATGCCAGCTGGGATGGTCAAAATCAGCTTGCCTTGCTGGACACTCAGGTAAGGGCTCCCACCAAGGAGAAGGTTTCCTACAATAATGATATATAAAAGGCAGACAACAGCATTCAGTACTGTGTCATAACAGCCACACATCAGGAACCTCAAGAAAACACTTTAGTTACAACACAGAGGAAGCAAATTGAAAAAATAAATAAATAAAAAAAAGCTGGAAAAAAATCCATCCACGATTAACTTAGTAGCAGAATTACTCAATTTGCTCATTTTCCCATTAAAGAGATCATTTTTAAAGATAAGAGGATACTTTTTTGAGATTGAATCAAATAAACCAATATCCTGGTCATTTGTGATGGGCCAGATCACGACATGCCACACTTTTTTGTGCTTTTGCAACTTTTGTGATGCCACATCAACAAGTTAAGCTCTTGGGAATACAACTGGAAAAGACTTGCTATCACCACAAAATGGAGCAAATGAAATGTATGGATGCATGCCAAATTCATGTCTTAAAAACTAAAGATGTTCAGTTTGACATCACACAACAACGTTAAATTCTCAGATTTGAGGCGCAACAAATAGAAAACTCTTGTCAATACAATCCTAAAAATACAGGCAATGCTGACCTTACTATATAAATGTAAATGTATGCATTCTTTCTAATTTAATGAATGATTCATACCTGAAGAATTCAGTATACCTGGAGGAGCAGACGGCAGCTGAATGACCCCAGAGTTGAGGAGCTGCACGCCAGGAGCCATACTGGTTGGAGGACACACACCCTGGATGGGCCTCAGCTGGTTCATCCTCAGAGGCCCCTGTGGTACCACGGCAGCTGAAGGTGCTGAGGTCAAGAACTGTAGTGGCACTCCAGCAGAGGGGATGGAGAGAGAAGGACTGGCAGGAACCACTTGGGGGAAGGAAATGGTGGGTGAAGTTTGGATTGGGGGTACTGGGACCAGCTGGGGCATAGATAGGGAGACTAACTGTGGCGGTGTGGTGCCTTTTGTCTGGGGGACTGGGACCGGGGAAGAGAAAGAAATAACCTGTGGGACCTGGACTTTGCTGGGTGTTGAGTTTGTGGTTTGATTCCCCAGCTGGTGTGCTGTTCTCTGCGGCAGCTGGGAGATGGAGACTATGGTTGTGGCACCTTCAAGTGAAGTTGATGTCGACACTTCCTGCTGGTGCTGCACCAGTTTGCTGCCTGTGTTTACTGTCTGGCTTTGGAAGTAAGGTGTTGGCGAGGCAAGGGAGGAAACCGGGACCAACTGGGGGCACTGGGACACCTGTGCTCCAGAGGAGTGCTGCACCAGCTGGGATACTGGAATCCCCTGGATGGAAGGCACAACTTGGGGCGGAGAAAAGACCTGAGGCGTGGAGCTGCTGGAGACAACCACCGAGCTGGAAGTGTTCAATTGGGAGGCAGCGCATGCTATGATAACGTACTCCCGTTGTGGACTGCAGAGGGGCTCGATGGAGGGTATCGAGGCTGGGAGGGTGATGGAATCCAGCTGTTGGGTGCTTTGCGTTAAGGCCAGCGAGGGGAGACTTGCTGGGGAAGACAGAGTTGGCGAAGACGGGGATAACGATGAAGAAGTGGAAGACACTGTTTGGCTGCTGTCCTCCGATTTGGAGACAGTTATGCAATCCATTGCGTTGTTGCTGCCTGTCTTAGTTTGGAGGGGAAAAGAGATGATGGAAGGGGGGTTTGAGGCTGGTGCGTCGTTATTATTAAGAACCAGAGCTGGAAGACTGCTCAGATTGGCATCAATGGCTGAAACCCCTTCTGACATAGACACTGTTTGCTGCTGCGCACTGACAGCAGGTTTGGTTATGACCTGAGCTCCGTTCAGTATCAGAGACGAGTTATTTCCAACAGGACTCAGAGTGACTGTCTGGCAATCGGCCAGGCTCAGCCCGTTAATGATGACACCAGCACCGTTGCTGGAGATGAGGGAGTTTCCGTTAAGAAGTAACGGCTGAGAGGACGTGAGGAAGCCCCCTGAGCCGTTGAGGATCAGCTGGCCTCCCGCATTGCACGGCACGGCAGAAAGAGAGATGATGGAGGCAGTGGAGCCAGAAGCCTCCTCTGGTTTTTCAGGACTGTCGTCCATGGGGCTCGCCTCGTCATCAGTGCTGTGGTTCCCATCAGACTCACTGGAACAAGAAAAAGTTTGTCAGATAAAAAGGGAAAGTGTTGGGAGCTAGTCTGTATTGGTACTAACACTTTGAATGTCATACTATTGATTCCCTTTAAAACTTTCAAATCCTCTAAACAGTGAATGCTTTTGAAGCAGTTTAATTAATGCTCTTTGTTTTGCAAGACTATGAAACAAAGTTGTGCTCATTATTTTTCATTCTATTTTAAGTTTTCTTGTGGATGTTGTGACCTCCTGTAAGATGTTTCTTGAATTCACTGTACAGCACTTTGGTCAGCTGTTGCTGTTTTTAAATGTGCTTTATAAATAAATGTGACTTGACTAGACATATCAGACAACAAACAACTATAAAGGGCTATAAGAAAAGAAAAAAAATGTAAGAAACAAATGCATATTTTTTCACATCATTACAGCCATCTTCATGTTTCATGAATATCTCATTAATAGATTGAACATATTGTATTAGATACTTATTTGTAGTTTACAAAAATCCTTTAAATAGTGCAAAATGTTTCAATAACTCAAAGATGACTGACTAAAAAGTGATGACATGCATTGCTGCAGAAATACTTAATAGTTTAATTAGAACCTTATAGACACTGTCTGTCTCTGGGGATTAAATTCATTATTTTAGTCTACATATTTTACATAAATAATTTCTGTCAAAATGTACAGAATTTACATTTTATGATAACATCCAGAATTTAGGAAATTTAGAAATAAGCGTGTGTTGAACCGTATTTCTCTCTTGTGAGACCAGCCACTTGGTACTATTATATTAATCCCTGTGACCCTTTTCTGTTAATCTTCCAAAGTACAAAACCTGTTTCATTCAACAGTTGAACAGTGTAAAAGCACTGAATGGAGGCTGAATTTGAAAATCGTTTAGGTTCCTTTACTTTGTAAATATTTGCAGTCCTGGTTGACCAACAAGATAAACCGCCTGCCAGACCAAACTACAAGATCTGATAAGATAAACCTGATATATTCCCACTTTGCTTGGTGAAATAGTAGCTGTAAAACTCTGAGGTTTCAGTCTGTGTGAAAGCATAAAGAGGATTTTCTTTCTCTCTTACACTCCCTGCTTACCACCCCCACCTTCCCTGGTTTGAGTTTTTTTCTTTATCCTGGGTCACCCTGCAGGCCCAGGCAGAGGTGCAGGGTTTCAGGAAACTTGAGCCACTGTGGGCGCCTGAATCTCACATTTCATAACAAAGCAACATGCTCCCGTCTCAGACCTGTGTGGCTTTACTGCTGTCAAAATTCAGCTCCTCTGTCAGTCTCCTAAGCAGATCCATGTTGTTTGTTAATAATGATGTTACTCTGCAGTTAAATGTGTGGCTTGGTACTGCTTCTATGCTGCTCTGTGCAGGCTCATAGATCTTTGTTTACCATGAGGGTTTGGTCTGGTAGTTTCATGGACTGGATAAGTGATCTCTGTTGTCAAAACACAACATAGACTGATGACTAGTTTCAACAAGAATAAATGTAGTTCCAAGCAGCTCTCTGATAAATAATGACTTTTGAATTTCTCCAAACTGAAATGTTACAATAAATGGCTTTGCTTTGACCCTTGCCTTTTGCTGTGGTTCCCGGACGGGGTCCTGTCCCTCTGTCTGCGGTTCTTGAACCAGTTGCTGACCTGTGTAAGGGACAGTCCAGTCACTTTGGCCAGGTTTTTCTTCTCGTCTGGATTTGGGTACCTGTTGCTCTTGTAGCACTCTTTCAAAGCATTTCGAGACTTTTCTTTGAAGCAGTACACGGTCTCCTCTCCGTCCCAGATGGTTTTGGGCAGGGGGAATTTCTTTCTGAGCCTGTACTTGTCCACTGCGCCTAGGCTGCGGCCCCGGGACCTCTCCGCCTCCTTGTAGCGGGCTTTCAGGTACAGGTCCTGCAGGAACCCATGGTTAGACGGGTGGAAGTCGTGGCTCTCCAGTAAGGCGTACAGCTCCTTAAATTCTTCCCTGTGAAAAGCCACCAGTGCCTGGGCCTTCAAGAGGGTCTCGTTGCCACGTAGCAGCTCGGACGAAGGAGGTATGGTGGATAGAAATCTCCACAGGCGATCCACATTGCCAGCCTGCAGGAGGGCCTCGCACAGACATGATATTTGGTCGGTGGAGAAACTCAGAGCCGACTTTTGGAAACTTTTGAACAACTCTTCCGTAATTATGACTGCATCTGATTCGTCTTTGATCTCCGATGCCGTCGGCTCGTCTGGGCTGTTTTCAGATTGTTCTGCAGACTCCAAAGACAAGGAAGCCATTTTTACTTTAACTTTTTTTTTCCACCACTAGTTCCTCCTCCTCCTCCTCTTTCTCTCTCTCTCTCTCTCTCCCATTCTCCGCCAAATAGTGAATGTGCCAGCGACCACGCCCCTATCCTGGTCGGAAACCTCAAACAGCGCCAACCTTTAAATTATTGTTACATAGTTTAAACATTGTTTAAACTATTCAAAAACAAAAGCACATTCAAAAACAAGAAAAGTTGACCAAACGGATGTATAATCAAACATGAAAAAAAAGAAGCCACAATAAAACAGTTAAGACAGTTATAAAGCCTTCTTTTAAGCAGAGCCACAAACCATGGCATTCAAGTGCTGTTTAGGGATTATTTAAGAAATATTTATCTTGTCCCAATAACGTTCAAGATACTCATGAGTGGGTTTTAAACATTGTATATCCTTGTTCAGAGAAAACAAGCAATGTACAAAAGAACAAAAAAAAAACTTCAGACACAAATGAGCTGCCAGAGTGGCCAATGTTAGATTGTTATGTACATTTATATTACTTATGCATAGACAGTATTTAAATGTTTAAGCTTATAATAATAATAATAATAATAATAATAATATTAATACCAGAGGCTATGGAAACTACAAGTTGAAACAAGCATAAAATGTAAATACCTATGGTATAAATACTTTAACGAGACAGACGTTGTCAGGTTATCACACACCTCATATCTTTTTCCAAAATGATCATAACTACTAAGTGATGTAAAGGGAGACTGTTGCTTGACAGTTCCTCCATGTTTGTTCAGGTAAGACTAGTTTGGGAGCGGATTTTCTAATGCAAATATTGTCAGTGCCAACACTAACAATTAAGCTTACACCAACACGGCTGTTATAATTTGCGTTTGTTTGGGCAGACTAATTTATTTATTTTCCCCTACAGAACATTGTTGAACATTAAATCTATCAATGCCTCATGTTTGTGTACATGCAAAATACTGTGTGACCATGTTCTGCAGAGAAAGTGTGAATGATGCCAGGCAGGCATGCAGACCTCTGTCTCCTTTTGCAACCACTGGATTTAAAAGTTTCACTGTGGAGCTGCAGGCGTATCTTTCTACCCACACCTCTTCCTGCCTGCTGTTTGGAAGTAACTCCCCTTCTTTAGATTCTTCTCTTTTCTGCCCATACATGCCAGTCTGATATATTTATCTGAGAATTACCTCTTTTCAGTAAACGTGCCATGAGATCGGCCTTTTAATCAAGATATTAATCAATTTATCAATATCTGAACATCTATATACTTTGTATAACTCTGCAACTGACATGAATGTCACCATGTTTCCAAAAGGCAGAATTAGTTCTAACCATAACAAACTATGCTGTTATTTTACATGTTGAGATCAGCAACTATAATTGTAATATAAATGTAGATGTTAAAACATAGGGCCTTTCATAATTTATCACTGTGCAGGAACCCTCAAACCACCTTATCAAATATATCCGCCTTTGTTAAGTTAACAAAGTTTATATCATACAGTCATACAGTTTATTCCAAAGTCTGTATAACACAGGTTTATTCTGGAGAATAAATTATCTTTGCATTAGTGTTTAGAGGTCACAAATATAGATTTACAAAGATATAAATCAATCATTGTTTATTGTTACTTTTTTAAAATTAAACTAGACCTTTTTTTATTATGAAAAGAATTTCACTGTTGATCAAATGTTCTGAAATCGTAAAAATAAGCATTTGGTTGTTTTTACAAAACAAAATAAAGATGGTTCATTTTTATTTATTTGTTTGAGTCCGAAATGGCGACATCTGCTGTTCTAATAGTGTTTCGATGACACTAATCTGGACACAAATTCAATCATACTAATCCTACATACTCCCATAATCAAAACAACATTTCAGTCACGTGAACTAGATTAAGAAGCGAATTAAAACATCCAGAAGAGATACCGATGATGGCATAGATATATAAAAACACAATCTATGATAAAAACACGGGATCATGACGTAACAGGCGCGTCATCGAGATGGCCGGTATCACGTGATTTTTGGCGTGGCAAAGCAACACACGAAGCGGAGCATCGAAAGACCTTGTTGCAATTAACTCGCACATCGAAAGTTGGATTTATAGTATCGAGTGGTCTTCTTCGGGCGAGCTGTCACTTTTAATTCAGATAAATGTGAGTATTTATCGGCAGCTTGATGTTTTTGCATAAGGACCTGATTCTATCCAACGTGACTGCGCTGCTACTAGCAACCAAAACAGCTAGCAACCAAAACAGCTAGCGTTGACGCAGCTGAATGAGCTAGCTGAAATGAGATGGTGTAAAGCTCCCATCTGATAAAGTATGTAAACGTGAAATAACATCGTGTGTATGTCCATATGCACATGTCCACCTCTCTGCGTTATCATGTTTAGGAAGTCGGATGAACTGACGAGTAAAACCTTAACAGGACTTCGGACGACACGAGTTTAATGTGGGAGTGGTATCATTTAAGAGCGTGGTCATTATAAACCCTCCCTGTCATCGGAAGTTGGTTTTTTTGACTGGCTTCATAAACTTAATAAATTACATTATTTTAATTTAAAGAATCTGCTGGGCTTATTGTGTAACTTGTTTTTGTTCATTGTTTGCAGCTTTTAACTAAAAGCTGTATTAATACTGCACCATGGACAGCGACCTGACTGTGGTGACCTGTCCGTATGTGGATGTCCGCCTGACAAGTCCCATCTCCTCGTTTGAGGTGAAGCGCAGGTTCAACAGATCTCTAACTATAGCAGCACTCAAGGTGAGAACAATACCGTACATTATAAACCTTGAAAAAAAACAAAAGGCTAGACATGACTACCTTTACATGCAATACACATTCCCCTTCCCTGTTTTCACAGACCCAACAATATCCACTAAAAGTCTATCCTGTTGTTTGAACCTCTCTCTCCGTTTGAACTACAATCAGGGGAAGCTGGAGATGGTTGTTGGCGTGTCTTTCTCCAGCATGGACCTGGAGTTATATGGTGTGTCTGACAATTTCCTGCAGAAAATGGATGACAATGAAGCTTTGCTGGGATCCTATCCAGTTGATGATGAGTGCAGAATACACGTATGTATCTGTTTTGCCCAGAAATATTTTCTTTTGTGTAATTTCACATCTTTTTGTATGCACTGGCTCATTTTTTGTGGATTTGATGTTATGCTTTTTCAGCTAAACAACTACCGGTATGGTAGATTATCTATTTCTTCGTTGTTAGAATGTGTATTCTACTTTGCTGTGATGTATTGTGGGTAAAAATAATCTCTTTACAAGTGGGTACTAATAAGCACTTAGTCTTATCAGTTTGTCAAGATTTTTAAAATCATAAACGGCTCACTTCTGGATTTAAATGTAACTATTTTGCAATAAAAAAAGCTGACATAATCCTCCTGCTTATTTCTGGTTTAAGCAGTTTTGGAGTAATAGCTAAAACCTTCAGAAGCACAGTATGTTTTTTTTTTTATTAGTGTCCATGTCTCAACCTTCATCACAGGTTATTGATAAAAGTGGAGGTCAATTGGAGTTCAATGATGTTTCCAAAGTGGAGAAGTTTGAACTTCCAGATGAAGCCTATAAGAAAAGAACAGGTACGATCTCAAATGCTATGGCTTATGTGCAATTTGTGATTTTTTTTTTTTTTAAAACACTTTATTTTGTGCTTTTGTTTCAATATAATTAAGACCTATTTATCTGATCTTGTGACCATATTCTCTTATTGCAGCAAGAATACAGTTATAGATTTAGATATATATGCTGAGCTTACTGCTCATATTTATTTGTAACTCAGTTCATCCACAAAAAATAACAATCTTTGTTCCAGACAATAGTTTGCAACTGATTGTCTGTTGAAGTGTGTTTTTAAGTGTTACCACTGGCAACTAGTTTCAATAATTTAACCAATCTTTTTTGATAAAAGGTGCTTTCACAGTCTTTTCTGAATCACTCTTGTGTTAAGTACAATCTGATTGTCTTTTCAGATTCTGCAAGGTCATTCATGAAGAATCTTCGTCTCGGTCAGTACAATGAGGAGGAAGTTGCCAGGAAGAAAGCCGAGCTCGCTGCTCAGCGAGAGGAAGAGAAGGTTGCTGCAAACGCTATTTCTATCGGTAACCGGTGTAAAGTGCAGGTCATTGGACAACCCATGAAGCTTGGCACAGTCATGTTTGTTGGTAAGTGTGGATAAAGCTAAATAAACTTTAAAAATGTAAAGAAAGCGAAAGAAAACCTGCATACCGACCAGTTACACTCAATTCAATTCAAATGAGCTTTACTGGTATGGTAGATGTAATCTATGTTTCCAAAGCAGTACAGACAAGTTTGAATATTTAGGGAAGGTTAGTCAAAATCTACAATACACAAATGTTAACAATCCTAACCAACACAATATAATAAACAACATGAACAAGTAGTATTTATAAGTGGTATAAATCCTTTTGTAGGTGTAATTGTAGAGAAACAGTAAGTCCAGGGAATTTTTTTTGCAACTCATCCTGCACACCCACATAAATGAAGCAGCTTTGAGGATTGGGGAAATGCATAAAATCAGGATATATATACACTCTCACTCAGTAAAAAACATACAGGTGGATTTTTATTGGACTTGACACATATTCGATCCACAGTCTGTAACTATAGTTTACTATTATAAGTTTCAGCAGTTCATAAAATCTGTTTAATTATATCTAAGGCAGGCCTTAATAGAAGGAAGACCAAGCATGAAGAAAAATATTGTTATGGTCATTTCAGGTACAACGGATTTCAAAGCTGGCTACTGGGTGGGTGTGAAGTACGACGAGCCCCTGGGGAAGCATAATGGAACGTAAGAGCTCTTTTTCTACACATTTTACCTCGGCACCATTTTTAGAATCGTGATCTTTCAGTTCTCATTTGACCCTTTGTTTTTGTGAATTTTGTCTCTGCAGTGTTGAAGGGAAGCAATACTTTGAATGTGAGGACAAATACGGTGGATTTGTGAAGCCCCAAAATGTGACTGTTGGAGACTTCCCTGAGGAGGATTATGGTTTAGATGAAATGTAGGCCTGCAAACTAACGGGTTTTAGAGTATTTTTACGTTGGTTTTTTTTCTCCCCTGACCGCCATGACACAACGAGTGCGCTCTTAGGTTCAACCTCTATCACTGATGCCAGTACATCCTGATAGACATGAGCGTCAGGTCTCTTGGGGTCCTCATTGGGATAATCCTACAGGATCATTACAAGTGTAGCTTGAACCAATGATAGAGGGTTTTTGTTGAATGTCATGCAGCATGCTGAAGATGACTATATTCTTCACTTCTAGCACTGCTGTTCAACCTTTTCAATGATTTGCTTTCTCAGTTCTTGTTGCTCTCAAGTTCACCAAGGTGGGAGTCGATGTAATGAACAAATCTTGACTGACAGTCTAAAGAATACTTCATATTCGCTCATTAAGTTTTTTTCAATCTGTACCGAGCTGATCGCACAAACTTGTTAATAGTCAACTGTTGGAGTAGAATATTTGAGGAATGTACATTTCTGTTAGAGTTTTTGACTCCTAAACAAAAAGAGGCACTGGTCCTTAGTTTCCTGACTAATATGTTATCCTAAAAAAGAGAAAAATATTTCCCAGTTTTTTCAATTTAAGATGAACTGAAGCCACTGTATTTCAGTCATGTTTTACAAACAGGAAAGTCGTAGTTGAAGAGGAAAGAAGAAGAAATCCCAAACCAGAGCTGCCTCATCATAGCTGTTCACCCCGTTACCCCCCCCCCCCCCCCCCCCTTTTTTTTTTCAATTAAAACTGTTGAACTGTTTGCTCTCCTTGCAGTTATTGCTGTCTACATGTGTACAAAATCTGCTATGGGATTGTTGTCGATATCTTTCTCCAAAAATGTCACATTTTTAAAATGTCACATTTTGTTGAAATGTATTATGTCAATAAGTCCCATTTTTAGGTTTCCAAGTGGGCAGAAGAATTCCTCAAAGTTTAAACGTTATATTGAATCACTGAAATACTATTTTCTCCCAGTTTAAAATTGAATACAAAACTCAGTCTGTATGTTGACTTTCTAAAATGTCCATCAAAACATTTGTATATGAAGTTGTTTGAACTTAGCTCTATTGTCTACTAATGGAGGACAACGTGAAGCATTTACAGTAAATAATGGCAACACCATTCACTTCCATTCACTTTATTATTCCTGCAGTAAGCCTGTGTAAACACAACACATAACATTTCCTGCAGTGGTGTAATCGAATTGATTAAAGGATAGCCTCTGAGTACTTTGTGTTGGTACTAACCTCTTAAAAAAAAAGTCTGTAATTCATCCTAACCCTAACTGATGTTTGGGTGGTGAATAAACATTGACTCAATGTGTTGACTGCTGGTACCTAAAAGGTAAACATATCATTTGTGTTTAGTCTCTCCATTCCCAGAACACTGAACAGCTACAGCATCAGTCTCCTGTGAACCACGTCTCATTTCTCAGCTTTTGAATTTACGAGTGAATACTTTGCCTTATTTATCCTGTGATTTATGTTACCAATTCAAATCTGTTTTTATCCACTGACATTTACAAAAGAAGTGTAAATCATTTTTTTGTGTTTTCATTTCAGTTATGTCACTACCAACATGCGCAAACTGTACTCCCACCTGCTCCTTTTTTATAAACTGTCAATCTCCAAGGTTCTGTTGTTAAATGTGCCAAAGCATAATAATAAAAATGAATTTGCCTGGACACAAGCGTTTAATAATGATTGAATTTGTCTGCAATTGCAATGGCCCTATCTAACTCATTTACATATAGGTTTCTATAATAACACCCTAACCTTAGCCTTGGCCTCTGAATATCATACACAGAACATTTTACAAAGTAAACTATCATGACCAAGTGGACATCCTCTTTTCAAACTCGAAGGCTGTGCCGTCTGAATTTGAAACATCTGAAGCCATGCAGTTATCCTGAGTACAGTAACTGGTGGATTATCATGGATTTAAATTGCAACAAGAGTGTGTCAATGTCAATAATGTCAATGTTAGGGTGCCTTTCATAACCCTGGGATTGTTTTTCTTGCCTGGACATTTTTGTATGTAGTTTAATGTTTATTTCTGTTCACTATAAATGTTAATTTTGGGAATTGATAGGCCTATGGGCAATTTAAGTCCAATATTTACTTTTACTTGTGTTGCTGCTTGTTTTGTCCAGGACACTCTTGAAAAAAGAGATTTTTAAATCTCAATAAGTTTCTCTAATTCAAGGATTACAAGGTAAAGCAAAAATAGAATAAGAAATAGAATAAGAGTTTGGCGAGGTAAATTAAATAGGCTTTTGTTGCTTTCAACCATTACGGTTATTTAAAAAAAAAAACATTTTTCTAAGCCGAATGTCTGGGAGTGTTTCTAGAGAGTCTATCAAACCCTTGTCAATAAAAGTTAATCAAAAATAACAATAGTGTGAATGCTTGAAGCATTCACACTAATTAATAATGCGATCAGGGTTAATCACATCACTCCTCTGAAGATGCACGTCATTCCTATGACGCTACACATCTGACCTCTCGCGAGACGAAGCGCAGTTTCCCTGCCAGCAGTGTGGTGGCGTGTGTGCCCGACAGAGAAAAGGAAAGATGGCGACGCAGGAGAGCGAAGCGACTAAAGCTACCGTGAGCAACGGCGAGGTAAAATGAATGACACTCTCATTATCCTGTTTTCTTTTTCACGTCCAGGTGAAGGAGTCCTTGTAGTTTTGTTTAAGCCTCGGGTTTTTTTTGGAACCGTTAAATTGAAAGACATTAGCAAACATACACGAGCCTGAGTGACGTTGTCAGTGCCGGTTGGTTTTTTAAAAACGACCCCCTCCTGTTATGTGAGATACGTCGAGAAATCCTCCCTGTTAGCAAACGACGGAGCGGAAGGAGTTCAGCTTTGTGTGGTCAGATCTCACCTGAAGTCATACAGTAACAGAGGTTTATATATGTGTGAGTTGGTTGACTGCTGCAGCGTGTCAGTATGCTAGGCCTGAACCCGACCGACGCAGCTTCACTAAACAGGCCAGTCTCAACCTGCTGTCACACACACACACACACATATATATATATATATATATATATATATATAACTTAACATCTGTTTAAAAAAAAAAACCTCTATGCTGTCTTTCTCTAAGCACTCACGCCGAATAAAACTTATCTACAATACCTTTAGTGGTTCACCGCGCAGTGTTTTACCTGGCAGGTCATTTTAAGATTGACAGGTGAGATGAATCAGGTGTAGACACTGAAATGCTCTCTGATTTTACAATGGTAGTTGATTGAGGTAATTAGGGCTGTATCTACCCAATTGGTCAACATTTCCTCAATGACTAATATCAATATCACTATCACAAGTTACCAGAGGTCAAAGTAAATCATGGCACTGTCAAGGCTCAAGTCTTTGGCCAGGCAGAGCATAACATTTCTATTAGTACTGTGCACCACAAACTATAGATTAACAGGCATTAACTAACAATTAATAGTTGATGTATATATGCCATTTATAGATCAAGACACTGAAACGCCTGCCATTTGATTTATAATAAATTAGTGTAGTTTAAGGAGTTTCTTTGGGTCTCTTTATAGATTAACTCAATGTTAGCGTGTTATTGCCTCTCAAATGTATTTCAGTTGCAGTGAAGTCACAAAGCCAAGCAACAATTAATCCATGGAAATCTTCAAAAAAGAAAAAAAAATCCCAGAAGTCCTTCCAGATTTCCAATAAGTCTCTTACAATAATCTGGATTAGAGCAATAGTTGCAATATGTTGAAACCAACTTTGGTCTTATTAAAGACATGGTCTTATTGTAATGTTTTTTTCACCCATTCAGCTAAAAGCGTGATTGAGGAATCTGGAAAACCCCAAATGACAAATCGAGAATGATTTGTGTTTAAGATAAAAATATGTCTGGCTCTGTTACTTCAGATAAAGGGCAACCAACAAGTGGTAGAAACTAGGGCAAGGATACAACGTAACCTTTGTGTCTCTTTTGCCATAAAATTCAGGAGAGATAAAGCTCTTAATTTTGCTCTCAAGGCCTGTTGCTAGTAGACTGGTTTAGGGAGACTTCTGTGGTTTCATTAATCCAAGTGAAACACTAAGTGGTGAATTGAATTTTCTCAGTTTTAATTACATTTTCTGCTTTGTACATTTTTAATTGTATTTGCTTTAGCTTGTATACTAGCAACCTACACTATTGATCTTTATTGGCTGTAATCACTTGTTGCTTACTCCTGTAGCTAACACTCACCATAATACAAGACACATCTCCATTTCTCTGTGAAAGACAGATCTCTATGAACATATTTCCCTCTTTCAATAGTCAAACACACACATTCATTCAATCCAGTGTTAAGCATTTGCTGCCTGAAAGGGGGTTAATCGTTAATCCCTGTTCAGAGTGTACCATTGTAAATTATTACATTTATCTGTAAACCTGTTTTTGTCAATTAGCATATTGGTCATCTTTTTGTGTGATGATTATTTTTACAATCCTATGAAGAGACAGAAGTCTATCTCTGTGATGACAGAATTGCTCCTTTTCAACACAAGGCATCTTCTTTCAGTCACTTCATTGGCAAGGTGTGTGTGTGTGTGTGTGTGTGTGTGTGTGTGTGTGTGTGTGTGTGTGTGTGTGTGTGTGTGTGTGTGTGTGTGTGTGTGTGTGTGTGTGTGTGTGTGTGTGTGTGTGTGTGTGTGTGTGTGTGTTGCAGGCCTTTCAGCAAGCCTGTGTAAATATTACAGTTTAGCAGAATGCATTTTCACTCAAGTGTTGTCTGGAGGCCAACCTCTGCTCTCCCTTGTGTTGGTGACAATGGGGGGAGATTAGATGTTTAGATAGTGAATGAGTCTCATGACTTGGCTTGTGTATTGTGTCCTTTTGACACAGTGGCCTTGCTAGAGGGTAGGGGTTTTAACAAAGCGCAGATTTTACGGATTGTTTTGGAAATCAAAGGAGTTAGTAAATCTTAGCTATAAATACAAGGTCTATAGAGTATAATGGAGATTGATGAAGACGTTACACTCCTCCGTGAAATGAAGTCTTATCTTGAGTGACCTTCAGTAGCACTGCTTTTGTCCTTTGGATGTCCTGTAAAATACAATACAAGAATAATGAGAAACATTCATTTTTACTAAAACCCAATACAGTGTTTTTGAAAATGTATGTCCCAAGGAAAGTGTACACATAAGACCGGTGTGTTTACCAGAGGCTCATAAAATGTCTTGATACAGCTGGACTCTTCTGAGCGTTTCTTTACTTTTTGTTCAAATGAAAACAGAAAATCCTCATCTTTGAGAAGAATAGGAGTTTTCGGCTCTTTTTTGCAACATGTGTGACTGACATGATTGTCTCAATTACCGGTAAATTTGTTTTGATCATTTCCAAACTGGTATGTGCTGTTTGCAAGCACGCTTTATTGCAAAGCCCCTTCTTTCATTTTTTTGGTAACGTACATCTGTCAGTAATACCTCACTTAAACATACAGTTATAGCAACAAGTGAAAATGGAGTCCATAATGTGAGGCCAGTTGTTCTGTATACTCACTGGTTTTCCTGGAGATCAGAGACCTGCATACTGCATCGAGAATCATTTTGCACTTTTAGGAATGGCTTCCTCTGACCTGGATGACAAGATCTGTTACCCGTTTGTTTGTGTGTAGGTGAGCAGCAATGGAACTGCTGCAACAACAGATGAGCAGACTGTGCAGACGGCTGAAAATGCACAGGATCCTCAGCAGCAGCAACAGGCACCTAACGCATGGCAGGTGATTAAAGGAGTTCTCTTCAGGTGAGTTTCATCTCATTTTGTCTCTTAATCTTTACTTTCGAAAGAGATCATCAATAGGCCCCTCTGGTACTATGGTGGCGTCACAGGCCATTTACAAGTTAACGGTTGCAAAACAGTGAAGCTGTGGAAAGTTCCCTCTTCATCCTTTCTGTGCAAACTGCAGCAGAAGACAGCACGACAAATAACTGAATCATTGATAGTTTTTTAGCCACAGTCCAAAGGGAAAATGTTCAGTCTGCTTGACAAGGGTCAGACTTGACAATAGTCAATGTTTTGTCCACTGTCAGTGCTTGGTTTTTTATTTCATGAATACTACGACTTGTATTCTGGGGTAGGTGAATGTCAATAAAAATCCTGCACTTTGGATCACTTTGATTCACTACGAAAGTGATTCACTGTTTCCGTCCATGCGTGTGTATAGGTTTGCAGATTCTTTGAGTGTTTGATCTGACTCACCCGTCTACTCTTTGGAGTGAAGGAGATTTGTAGCAATTAATTTAGATGGTTTGCAAATTCAGGAATAATTTAGTACAAGGGATAATTACTTTCTCCACATGCACAGCATCTCAGAAGTGAGGGCTGTTTTGTCCACTAGTTTGAATGACAGACTTTGATTGGCAACCACCTAAGTAAAAGAACAAGTCCATTCAAAGTTACTGTGATGAGCGATGACCCTTTTCTTAGAAATGGAAATGTCTCTTATTTATTTAAGTGTGTAAATTTAGGTCAAACAAATTTCCTGCCATCATTTAAACAGTTCAAAAAATGATTAGGATACAATTATCTGCTTATTTCTGAACTACAACGTTAAACCTGTACTTCATGGGACCTATATGATAGATAGAAACTCTAATGATGTAAACATTATTTACCAGAAAATGGCGTTACCTTTATCAATTGAAAAGGGCTTACAGGTATGTTTATCAGTCAAAGTTGTAAGTGCTGGATTTGGCAGTGATCAAGTTTAGTTTCAGCCTCCTGCTACAGTTAGAGAAGATCAGTGTGGACTGGACAAGGGAAGGTCACACCAACATCCATGTGGATGGTTATGTTAACAAAATATTTATGTAACACAGTCTATTTATTATCATTTTGACTGGAGCAGATTTAAGAAGTCAGTTTGACTCCCAACAATAAAAGAGGAACTATGCATGGAACAAAGAACATTTCCCACAAAGGCAGCTTAATAATGAGACCGCTAAAAGATGTGCCAGAGAGTTCACTCACGTCTTATGACCAAATCTCTGATTTCTGTTGCAAAAAGGGCGTGTCTTTTTCAGTCTAAATGAAATGCAGTTAAACTGGATACAGTTCGATCAGATTAGCATCCTCGTGGTTTCCCTCTCTCTGCAATCTGAGTGTTTTCATCTCATACACATCACTCCTGCTGTTGCTCTTATTTATGTTTGTGTTCCTCTTATTATCCTCTGACCCCGTTTTTACCTGTTCCACCAGAATCTTCATAATTTGGGCGATCAGTAGCTGGTTCCGCAGAGGACCGTCCACTCCTGACCCCAGCACGCCAGCCGGGGCACCCAGAGTACCGAGCAGGAACCTCTTCACCAAGGACACCCTAATGGTATTACACCTGCCCACCTCACTCCTGTCTCCAACTCTTCATTAAATCTTTTTAATTGAATCTGTTCATTCTTAAAGTCTTCACAGTACGATCCCCTGAAGTATTAAAAGAGCTAACCACTATTATCGTGCTCTTTCAGACCGACTCGCTGCCCTCCCCTGACTCCGTTATATCATAAACACCTTTTATTTTCTCACCTGTCCTCCAGGATCTGTACGTGTACGTGTCCCAGGACGAGGTGTTCTCTGACTTCAACAACACGGACGCGCTCTTCTGGTTCCACAGGGACCTGATCTACGGAGACTGGACCACAGGGGAGAATGGGGATGGCTGTTACGAGCAATATAAGGAGATGGACATCCCTGAGGTGAGGCTGACTTAAGGATGGGGAGGTGGGGTTTAAAGTGAGTAGCTGAAGAGAAGCAGCACATATTAGTATGGCAGCAAAGGTTTCAGTGTGTGAAGGGCAGCAAAGACATGTTTGTGAAGGCGTTAGCAGTTTTTTGAAAATGTTTGTTTGTGTTACTTTTCTTGTTGCAGAGAGTGCAGCAGAACGGGTCTCTCTACATGCACGTCTACTTCACTAAAAGTGGATTCCATCCAGACCCAAAACGAAAGGGGCAGTATCGCAGACTGGCAACAGTTCATACGACAAGAAGTAAGCTCACGTAGAAAACTGAGATTGTAAATGGTGAAAGAACAACCTATGTGGGCTATTTTATGTGCACTTAAAGCTTACCTTGTTTTCTCTTTTTAGTGTTGAATAAATTCAAACGAAGAAAGTTTATGAAAACCAAGAATCTGCTAACGGGAGAGACAGAAGCAGATCCTGAAGTGATCAAGGTTTGTTATATTGTTGTTTCATTCCAAATGTCTGTTTACTGTCAGTGAGGCCAAAAGCTTCATTAAAGAGAAATCCATCATTATTGATGTATATGTCCACTGGTAGGTTAAAATACATGGCAGAAATACTAAATTGGTTTTGAGGTTATTTTAAAAAGTTAATCTGTCTGAGAGCATTAAGGAGTTGATTTAGTTTTATTTAAGTGTACAGTTTGCATCAGCTCATCACATTTTTAATGAAATGTGTCAACTCACAGCGGGCAGAGAGCCACGGTCCAGTGGAGATCATCTCTCATTGGCACCCCAACCTCACCATCAACATGGTAGATGACCACACTGCCTGGGTGAAAGGCTCTGTACCACCTCCTCTAGATCAGCGTAAGCTCCGCCCTCTGTTTGTCATTTACTGCAAAGTGATGTTCGTTTTAAAAGAGCCAAGAACGTCGATTCCCATTCACCGAGACACCGATCACATTTGACACTTTTCTGCCTTCTCTCCCTTTTAGATGTCAAGTTTGACGCAGTTAGTGGCGACTACTATCCCATAGTGTACTTTAACGACTACTGGAACCTTCAGAAGGACTACTATCCCATCAATGACACCCTGACAACACTCCCACTGCGCCTCAACTACTGCCCACTGTCCCTGTGGCGCTGGCAGCTTTATGCTGCCCAGAACGCTCGCTCTCCATGGAACTTCTTACCAGAGGACACCTACGAGCAGTCTGACGAAGACCAAGACTCTGTCAAGGTAATAGATTTAAGGCACAGAACAGTATTGGTTGGTTCAGTGTTTCCCTCACAAGCGCAATACTATAATTCCTATAATAGGACAAATAGTTTTTGTTTTTTACATTTTATTCTGTATAGGATTTCTGTTCATCTTTCTTGACAAACATTTAACAAGTTTTTATAAGTTGAAACACACATGAACACTTACACCTAAAAACAAACACGTTTTAATTGAAATGTGATTTACTGCATCTTTACTTGAAACAGTTTTACTGTCACTAAAAGCTCTAAGTTATGTCGACTGCTGCTCTTGCATTTTAAATATATATACTGTATATAAAGATCATTGTTCAGACATTTAGCAGGTTTTGAGGATCTTGTGATGAAACGTATATAAATGTCATCTCTAAAGCTTTAAATAAAAAATTAAAAAACTCCCTTTGTTTAGGTGGCACTTCTGGAAACCAATCCATACTTGCTGGGAATCACGATTGTTGTCTCCATTGTGCACAGCATCTTTGAGTTTCTTGCCTTCAAGAATGGTGAGTTCTCAGCAGCATGAGTTTTATTTTTTCTTTCAGTAACAAAACAACAACTTACCTTCTCCTCCTCCTCCTCCTCTTCTTCAGATATCCAGTTCTGGAACAGCAGACAGTCCCTGGAAGGCCTGTCAGTGCGCTCCATCATATTTGGAGTTTTTCAGTCCCTGGTGGTGTTGCTGTACATACTGGACAATGAAACCAACTTTGTCGTGCAGGTCAGCGTCTTCATCGGCCTTCTCATCGACTTGTGGAAAATCACCAAGGTCATGGACGTCAAGGTAAGTGACAACACGATGAGTTTCCTTTCTGCCCAGCAGGTGACTGTTGTGACTGAATGAAAAGTAGATCCCCCTTGATGAGCTTGAACACTGTACTGGCTCTAAGATAGACCATGTTTATACTTCCTCTTATACTGTTATGATTGCTCAATAACCAATAATGTTTTGTGTTTTTCAAGTTGGACAGAGAGAACAAAATAGCTGGAGTATTTCCAAGATTGGTATTCAATGACAAATCGACATACGTGAAGTCTTCAACCAAAATCTACGACGATGTAAGATTCAGTTAACCTTTGAGAAGTGTGATGGTAGAGGGGTCTGATAGTTCTTCAGGTCTTGTTTTGGAGGCTGAAACTCACTGTGGGAGTTATAAAATCACAAGCAGGTTCTTAAAGTAGTACATCACTATCAGTATTGCATGTTGTTTACTACTCTCTCTGATCATTTCTTTTTATTTTTGAACAGATGGCCTTCAAGTACCTGTCATGGCTGCTCTACCCTCTGTTTGGCTGCTATGCTGTCTACAGTTTATTGTATGTAGAGCACAAAGGCTGGTACTCATTTGTACTCAGCATGCTCTACGGCTTCTTGTTAACGTTTGGTAAGTTAAGAAAAAAAAGGAGAGGAGTGTCTTTCTTTTTTTTTTTTTTTTTAACGTTTCATAATTTATGCGTGTAGACTGATTTTCTATTGGTCTGCTTGTGTAAATTGAATGATGCAGGGGGCATTGGTGGTTATGTTAAATTTACAGTGCACATGTTTTTCTCTTACGTACTGAATGAAATCAGCCAGATGTTTTTAAAAAAAAAAATTATATATATATATATATATATAAAATGATTTAATACAACTATCACATCTGAATCCAAAGTCCTGACTGGAGAAGTGACTTTCATACTGCCGAGAAAAGTTAGTGAGGCTACAAATAGTTTTCCTTTAAGACACCGAGTAACGACACTTACAGATGGCTGTTGTTGAGTCATCAAAAAGGATTGCTTTAAAAATATGAAACATGCAGCGTTCACATGACGTTCAGGAGTAACTTGATAAAATGAGTGACTCAAGAATATACTGATAGCACAATGAGAATGTAGTCCAAGCAGATGGGCCTGAACAATTTATGAATAATACTGTTTGGCCAAATAAAGCTTCATTATTACAAAATATGTGAAACTCTGAAGGTCTGTCGGTATCCTGTTTGACAACACTTCTTCATTCAAATGGAATTTAACATCTTTGTTTGTTCAAGGCTTTTTTAGTCTTTCAATGATAAAATAATGATAGTTATGCAAAGATAAGCTTTTTGACTCATAATTAAAATGTATTGGTCAACATTGCAGAAGGATTTCAGTCCATAGTCCATCTCAGATTTTTTTTTTTGTGTTGTGTAATATTAGCGTAAACGTCTTCCTTTCTTATATTCCTTTTCCAGGAGTGTTATTGATTAGACAGTGTCCTGCAGTGTTGATTGTTTTTGTTAATCTATTTGAAGGCCAAAGTTAAGTCTGGTTATTATTGTCTCTTTAATTACAAAGGTCTGTATATGGATGTACGTTCAGCTAATGTTTTCATAATTGCATCATGGTTGCCTATCTAATTCCCAGGAGCCGTTTAATGTGCTGTGTAATAATAGACTGCACGAGGGCGCTCTCAGTCATGTGGCCTGTTGTCTTATTTACTGCCTCTGGGGTGAAACTGTTTCCGTCATCTAACCAGGCTTTTCTCATTCTGTCTGGTTTTCAGGTTTCATTACAATGACACCACAGCTTTTCATCAACTACAAAATGAAGTCTGTGGCCCACCTCCCGTGGAGGATGCTTACCTACAAGGCTCTCAATACCTTTATTGATGACCTGTTTGCCTTCGTCATCAAGATGCCCATGATGTACAGGATAGGGTGTCTCAGAGATGGTACGACTTCACCTACCAAATGTTCCTTTTATATATATTAAATATCTTCCAGTGTTCACTGTGCCTTTTAGGGATTAAGCTGTTTTTCACCAGCCTAGGTTCATGGATGTTGCTTATACAAAGTTAATTCTGACCATGACTCTGCCCATAAGCTTCAAAAACTGGGATAATATAATTGAATCTTAAATACATGTAATCAAACTAAACTCTGCTTCTTCTTCTCTCAGATGTGGTGTTCTTCGTCTACCTTTACCAGCGCTGGATCTACCGGGTGGATCCAAACAGAGTCAACGAGTTTGGCACCAGTGGAGTTGAGCAGGTCCCGGAAAACACAGAAACAGCAGGTGATGCTGCTGCTGCACCTGCTGCCATCACAGACAAACCAGAGGGGGAGAAGAAGAATGATTAAGCAATCTGATGCCCTTGCCTGCCCCCACCCACCCCCCCACCCCACCCCCAAAACCCCCGGCCCTCACTGCTGGGGCGAAGAGGACTTGTGGAAACCAGGCATGGAGGGGGAGTCATTGTTTAGCCATTATGGATGCCACAAAAAAAAAAAAAGCATTCCAACTGTTCCCCCTGATTTCTGTGCTGATCCACAAAGAATCATATTCAGTTCTAGACTTTGGTAAATTCTTATTTCTGTTCCCCGCCTTCTCGTTTTGCAGTTCAAGTGAAGTAAAACAAAACGTGATGTACTGTATTCTGTATGATTTCTCTGAGGGTCAAAGTGTCCTGGAATAGATATTGGAGGGGAAACGTTGTCGCAGTAACAGTTATTTTTTTTGGATATACATTTACAGGGAAGAACGAGGCCTCGCGACACTCCTGTTTGTGTAGAGTCCTTGTGAATTTTTTCATTCCATGCGAGTACGGTGTTTTCAGACTCTGGAAACAGGCGAGTTGTACTGGAGAGACCCTGGGCCAAGGCACATGCAGAAAAAAGAGACGAGATGGAAGACCCTACAGAACACTACCCACGAGAGAGAGAGACTACTACCCTCAATTTTAAACGAATGGTTATCGTTCTTAAGTTGAACATAAAAAATAACAGCCTTGTTGGTATTAATATAAATATATTAATATTGTCAATGACTTAATTTTTGTTTACCAGTCACTGAAGCATTCTTTTTGTATGTCCTCAAACTGTACAGAATCTTGGCTTGTCATGTTAATAATACTGATGTCAGAACCGTCTAAGAGTAGCTAATTTACCAGTCTAATTTTTATTTTACTTCCTCAGCTGGATGTCTGATTTCCAAATTGTTTCACGCTCCAGATCAGGTCACCCTGACACTGTGGAGACGGGCATCTACTGGAAGAATGATGGAGTCTCCCGTTTTTATTTTGAGTGCTGTTGGTACATATTACATTTTGATTCATTCATGTTTATAGTAAAACTTAAGTGTGGTTTAAAATGTTTATGAAAAGCTGTGTTGATTTTAGTCTGTTTCTAATTTAGCTAACAGGTTGGGTTCAAGAATGAGATTTTATATGGTAGGGTTTCTTTAATCTTTTACGATGAACACTGGTCACCAGTTTGTTTGAACAGGCAAACAGATGATGGTCAAGTGGTTTCAGAGCTGCTTTCTTTTAATGTCTGAAACTTAAAGACATTCAGCAAATGATACTCGCATAGAAGTCACTAATGCTGGTCATATTATTTTTGATATTTCTCTCTTGAAAAGGTGACATGGGCTCATCGATAAAATTGCTCTTGAGTACTATCACAATTTATTTATCCATCTTGAAGGTTAAGAGGCGTGGCTAATAGATTTCTATTACATGTGTAATGTAAGAAGTGATGAGCAAGTAAGACCAATGCAGACCCAGGATAAGTGTCTTTGGTACAAAAACTCCTGTATTTTAATGGAATTTAAAAAAAATATAAGTCACAAACTAAAACATTTCTGTTTAGTAGGAAACTTAGAGCCTGAAAAAAAGGCTAAAATAATGCAGTCAGTTTTAATCCTCAACTTTTAACATTTTCTCTTAGTAACATGATATTGAAGTAGATTAACTATTTGCAGCTCAACCTGCAGAAAGCTTTTTGCACTTAACATGGATCATATCTTGTATTTCTCTTTCAACCTCTATAGCTGTCCTCAGATATTTGTTTTTCTTCGCTGAGTCACTGCTTCCTCTAAATGCGTCTACTTTCGCTTTCCGTTTCCTTTAAACTCCATAGTCTTTGTTATACCAGTAGGTGTCCCTGTTCCTCTTCATGACTTCAGCAAACATGTTGGAAATAAGACTTTCTGTACATATTGTTTGAAATACGTCATTTATTGGAGGTGGTTATCAAACATGCAGAGAGGCCATTGGTGCAGTTTCACAGAAGCCATTAATTATAATGAAATCAGGAATTCCCAGCTCTACTCTTGACTTTATCTGAGTTCAATCAGGATAATGATGCAACCAGGAGACATTTCTCTAAGGATTTGTCCTCTTGCTCGTACTGCCTTGGATTTACATTGTACATTTCTTTGGTGTGTGGGCATATGTGGTTATGTGATGAAGCCTCATTGAAATAACTGGCAGTGTGAAACACGATAAATGGATGAGGAACACGTTTTTGTGGTATTAAAATGGAAATAATAGACTAAGTCGAAACTATTTAAAGTACAACTCTTAATGTCGTTTTATCTTTATATAACTAGTAACTTCTTAATAAGATAAGTCATTAATTCTGGGTTGTATACCCTTATTTTTAGAGACATTATTATTCAACATCTTTGATTATTTTAAGAAAGTTCCTCATTGTTTTAATTTTAATTTTATGAAAAAGACTCGGTCTTGACTTTCCCCATCTCCTATGAATATTTACATTTCGTGAGGTACCTGCACTTTTGAAGGGGATGGGCGTCAGGTTGAGCAGTGACGACATGTCGAGGGGATTTCCACGCCAGAAGCTGCCTATCAGAGCGAGGCTGTCACGGAAACATACGAGAAGCAAGCGAACCTCTTTAGACTTTCAACACATGGTAATAAAGCTGTGTAGCAGACGGTCACGAGTTGTGTTGTTACACACCGTCTGGACTTAAGTTTGTACTTTAGCTGTTCTCTACAACCGAACACAGTTTAAACCCTGATCGAGGCTATTCCGTTTTGGAGAAACAAAAAATAAGGACACGAAGACGAATTTTTGGGTTTTTAAGGATTTCTTACATGACATGAAAGACATGGACATCCTCAATGGGACCTCTGGTACGTGCTTGGTTTTATTTTGATGTGTGTTGGTGTGTGTTAAGGGTTGACATCATCACAGGACATGTGAGCAGCCAACACCCATTCCCGGGGACTGAGCGCGCGCTCCCGGCCGGTGTTGTAGTTTAAAAGCACAACTCTGCATGCACTTTAGGGAAAGAGGAAACACAGTTTGATACTATGTAAAAAAAACAAAAAAACCTTCACCGCTCTTCTCTGTGTGTAAGTTCTGCATCCACATAGCCGTGTATTTATTCTTTATTATACTGAGTTTACTGACTGTAGGCTTTTCTCTGTTTCCCCCCACAGACGCAGAGTTTGGTGAGTGTCACCTTTTTCTCTTCAGCAGACGCAACAAGCATGGTTTTTAATAAGTAGTTGCAAAGTGTGACAGGCAATAAAAAAGAAGAAGTTGACTTGCAATGTATGTTTCTCACAGAGCCTCACAAAACCGACAGACAACAGATCAGTAAAAACTATAAACATATCATTATTAGTTCGGAGTTTTTGATTTATAATGCGTTACACACATTCATTGTATCGTAGTGCATTAAAGGCTGTTACATATTTAAATTAATTATCATTATTAGTCTTTTTTATTTACTATATTATTTACATTTGACTATAATTGCTTTTATTATTTTGGATTATTATATTAAGTTTTTAATTCACAACTTTTACTTTTATAATTACTTGATTATAAAAAAACGTTGATCAATTCTTCTGCAGATGATAAAAAATAAACAAGATAGACAAAGTCATCAACACATCACACTTATAAACTGCACACCCCATAGACATAAGTACATACATCACATAAGTACATACATCACACAAATCCAGGAATTAGTTTGTCTTGTTTGACATTATCTCACTTGTTTTATGGCATCTACAGTAAAATAGTGCGCCCAGTGCAGTTGTACCTGTCCTGTAAATCTTTCCTGTGTCAGTTAATGTGTATGTTTTTATCGGCAGAGCTCATACAAGAAATCATCACAGACTATAGACCCCCCCTCCCTGGACCCCCTCGGCCTCCTGCTGACCTCTCCGACCACACAGGGGTCCAACAGCCCAGGCTGGTGCCAAGAGGAACATCATGTCAGGTGTGTGGGACCAGAGCACGTCACTTACCTGTATATGCTCTTCTACTGATATCGTTTGTGCCTGTGTAATCATTTACTGTGGTCTAATGTGGGGTCTGACTCGGTGAGTTGTTTCCTACATGATGACTGCTGGTCACACTCAGGGAGCACGAAGGTGTTTGGGTTAGGAGACAGTTTGAGAAAAGTGTTGCATGTTTAGATGAAAAACTTTCATTGCATCAATAGTTATTCATACAAGCACTATGAATATGCATTATATTCGTGAATCATATCACTTCATGTAACTTCTGAAACATTAGAGACAAAGCAAAGATAGCTTCACTTTGTCTTCCTCTCTGCGGGGTGTAAAAAGAGAAGACCGCAGTTTAAGATGAACAGTTTTTTAAAAGATCAAATGTTGCTGACAGAAACTGTGGTGTATCACATGTGAAGCATGGACATGGTAGGTTGTTTTGGTTTTCTACAGAGGAGTAGTTAAGACAGGTCTGACTCTTGCGATAAAGCACGTGATTTACAGACAGAAGGCAAATCAGGAGCGGTGTAATCTGATAAGACTGCAGTGACACTGCAGCCTGCACAGACAGGTAAGCATCAAAACAGTCAGCTGAAACTCTTTATTATGTCTTCAATGTTTATTAGGAAGTGCTACATCTGGGTGTAAGTAAAACCTTTTACGGTCTGTGAGAGAGGCTCACACACCTCCTCAACATGTGTTTGTATAGGAGGAGACTGAGAGAGAGAGAGAAAGAGAGAGGGAGGAGGAGGACAGAGGTTGGTAGAACTGTAATCTGATTCCTACTTTCAGTTTGACGTCCCCGCTGTTTACTAGCCAAACCCACTGGGGGTTGAGGGGTCACATTCTTCATCCTGCGCTACTTCTCTGATTGGTCGATCCACGTCACTTTAGGCTCTTCCTGCTTCCTGTTCTCTGGCTCGTTTCGGCCTGGCTTTTGTTTAGCTCTGGTGTTTTTAAGGCTAACAGGAATGCCCAGGCTAACATGCTCGCAGACGCAGAGACATGATCTCCTTGACAGCAGAAATCTGAGGCTCCACAGGATATGATGAATCATGATCTCATGCAGAGGCATCACCCTGGAGCTGAGTTTTAAAGAACTCTGAGCCTGAATAACGGCAACACCAGGAGATCTGTACTTCTTTGTTCTCTGAAGGTTTGGTTAGTAAACAATTGTTTAACTCTTGCATCCAATAGAGCTCAACTTGAGTGTGTGTAGGGCTTCTTTTTTTTTTACGAGGTTCACGATTATGCTTGTGATACTTTTTTCTTTCTTTCTATCACATTACAACCATATGTTGGCTGATCGAGAAAGACGAGATGTTTATCAGGAATGGGAAAGGTAGATGGCTTGTGGTGTACTGATGAAATAAGACATAATAAAAATGCAAGAGGAGGAGTCAAAAGAAACATGGTTAACTAACTCCGTGCACTGATAGAAAACACATGTATGAAGGAAAAAAAAAACATGCACAGACTCTTTTTGAATGCTGCTGTGATGCAGAATTAGTCACCCACAGTCCTCTGCTGTAATAGATGACAGGCACCTTGTTGAATGTTGTTCATGTTTGTTGGAAGTTTCCTTGGATACATTATAGTCTTTGGTGACAGCCAGATCTTTCACTGAAATCAAAATATCAGAAGAATGTAAGTCTGTTTACGATTATCAGTGAGAATAGAAAAATGGAATTGTTAAATAAATACATTCAGAAGACTACACTACATTATTAATAAGAAATTTTATTTAAATATCAAACTGCTCATGTGTTGTAAAAAATAACAGCTTTCTGCTTTGAAGTTGAAGCTGCTTGAAGTTTAGCTTCTTTTTTACTACTTTTGTGTATCAAACTATTTGTTGTTAGTTTAGGCTCATTAGATAATTATGAGGAGGGTTGAGATAAGTAATGAGGTTATAAAAAGTAGTTTGTATGTGTTTTAAACTTACATGTTCTTAAATATTTGCTGTTTTTGTGTTAAACATTCGAGGCTCAAAGAGACGTTCAGGAGGGACTTTACTCTTGCTAACAATTCAGAGGCGTCTGATAAAGGACCAAGGACCTGAAAATAGATCAAAGGGGTCACATACAAGAAGCAACTCCTTGATACATCTTATAATAATTCCCCTAACAAGGTTACCATTTTTTCTTCTTCTGTGAAATGCTAACCTGAAATGTAGCCAGTAACTATAGCGATCAGGTTAATGTAGTAGTGTTGCTAGATAAGTGCCCAAGCATCACCTTTCGACCTGTGGCTTTTCTTAAAGCTTAGGTAATTATCAGATACTTTGCAACCTATTTCAAATACATGGATGGTTTGATGGAGGTCCGTTTGTAAAGGAGCGTGTTAAAAACTTTGCTGAGAAAGAGAGACGGTTGTGAATGTTGTTGATGTAAACTCTGAGTTAAGTGTGGAAGCTGTTAGCCCTGATTTGTTATCCTTAGCAGTCAGTAAAGTTGCATTATTTGTTTTCCTCCACAGTCAGCCCGCCCTTTCGTCCAGCCTCTGCAGCAGTCGTGCAGTTCCAGAGAGATGGCTCATCCATCCCAAAGAGCAAGTTACTCAAGGCGGAGTCAAGACTCCTCGTGTTTGCAGGCCTCACAGAGCTCCGGCTGCAATTCTTCTCCGAACCACGGAGCAGACACGGAGATGCTTGAGAGGATTTTGGAAAAACCCAGACTGGTAGTGGTGGAGGAGCCCAAAGAGCGAGGCATGAGGTTCCGTTATGAGTGTGAGGGACGCTCAGCCGGAAGCATCCTGGGGACGTCCAGCACTGAAACCCACAAGACTCAGCCTGCTATAGAGGTAAACACATTACAGTTAAAGGGGTTTTTATTGAGACGATTTGAAAGGGCTTTATGCACAGTTCACTTTGTCTGTTGGTTTCCTCTTGAACCCCCCCACGTTAGCCTGTAAGTAAGGGGTGGAGCAGTGAGGATGTGGGTTGTTACAGTCATTAAGAAAGTCCCCACAAATCCAAACTTGATTGTGGTCGAAGAAAGGCAGATTCCCCCTTGTTTGCAAGCAAAGCTCCTACACAGACACACGGACACACACACACACACACACACACACACACACACACACACACACACACACACACACCTATTGGGTAACACACACACTGAAGACAATGAGGGTAACACTTCAAACCTGTGTGTACTTTATGTGAAAAGATCTCTTCAATATATCATTAATTAATTCAAATTATGCAATTCTAACCCTCACATACTAGCAGGATTTAATTAGCCTTTTTGCTTTCGAGCAATTGATTCACCTCCAATTTTAACTTTATTTAAACTTTTTAATTGATCAGGCTCTTCAGGTATTGCCAATGAGATTATTTATCATACGCAGAGAACGGGGACATTGGGCTTCATCTGTGGTATATTTTTCTCTGTAGCATATTTCTTTCTGTGGTAAAATAATTGTATTTCCATGTTGCTCCACTCCCTAAATAATAGAATAAATTGCTTTATTTGCTCTGTGGGACGATGTGTTTGATTTTCTTCTGTCTCACACCTCCCTTTAATATTCCTTTCTTCTGCTGTCCTTCAGATTCAGGGTCCTGTTGAACACATAAAGAGGGTCACCGTCACCGCTTCCCTGGTGACCAAAGACCCCCCACACCGACCACACCCCCACTGCCTTGTGGGTAAGGACTGCCCCAACAATACAGGAATCTGTGTGGTCACGCTAAATCCTCAAAACTGCCGAAGTCACAGGTGCACATCTACACCTCATTTAACACGTCTTATTTTTCTTAGACTGTAGCCCTTATATCATCTTTCTATCACTCATTATCTCCACTTCAAATGTCCTAACACACTCTTTCCTTCTGCTGTTGCAGCTTTGCTAATCTCGGTATTCAGTGTGTCAGGAGGAAAGAGCTTGATGTTTCACTTGAGAAGAGAAGAAATCTAAAGATCGACCCCTTTCAAAGTAAGATGTACCCTAACACTGTTACAATAGTGACCTACTTCCAAACATTTTAACGATGATGTGTTTTTCTTCACGGTTGATTTTGTGTTTTTTCACTGCTCAGCTGGTCACTCCAAGGGCATTGAAGACATGGACATGAACGCTGTGCGTCTGTGTTTTCAGTGTGAGCTCGAGTGGGACGACGGCAGAAAAGACAGTCTTAGCCCAGTGATATCGAATCCCATTTTTGACAAGAGTAAGACCTCACCTAACACACACCTATGACTTTTTAACCACAAATCAAACCATCACAAATAGAAATACAACTACCGTGCTGATTGTCGCATTTTTCTTTTCCACAGAGGCCACAACTACTTCACAGCTGAAAATCACCTGTTTGAACATTTACAGAGGCTCATGTGCGGGCAAGACAGAGATCTACATGTTGTGTGACAAAGTGCAGAAAGGTAAGAGGACAACAGCACAGGCACAAGCTCAGCAGGGACTACAGTAGATAAATGTAAATACCTAAACATCCCCTGCTCTGCCTGAAATAAAACGTGTGGTCATCGAGAGTGGAATCAGCTCTCCTTGTCTTTATAACTATGGAAACATGAACCTAATGAAAATGTTAAGAGTTATACTTCATGTGTTCACCTGTTGTTAGGTGGACTGATAGTTAAGTTGAGACAGCGTTTCGATTAGTGTGACCTCCTTCTACTTCATTAGAAATCTATGGGCGACGTCTATGAGGATGTGTCTATCATTAAAACAGTCTGAGCTTTAATGTGTCCTAATTTCAGATATTGTACCATTACATGTTATGATCTGCATGCGTTTCTATAGCCTCTTTGCTCTTCTTTTAGTTATTACCCTGTGCTACTTTAGAAACTCATGTCTGAAATTACGTTTGTTAAAGAGCTGTTGATTTTTTAAAATTTAAAAAACATACAAATGAGCATCAGAATAACCCTGTATTCTCATCTTTGGCATTAACGCTGAGATTTTTCATTTTTGTAATGGTCTAAGATGACATAGAAATCATCTTAAGGCGAGGGTCTTGGAAGGCGAATGGGGAGTTTGCACAGACCGATGTGCACCGGCAGATCGCCATTGTGTTTAAGACTCCACCCTACCAGGACCAGAACATCACAGAGGAGGTGGAAGTTAACATGGTCCTCCGTCGCCTCTCCGACCAGATGGAGAGTGAGCCCGTTACCTTCACGTACCTGCCTCACAACCCTGGTGAGATGTCCTGTCTGTGAGTTGAATTTAATGTTTCTGGTTTTAAGGACGATAACTGAAGTATTTCTGTCCTCATGCCAGATCCATATGAAGTGAATCGGAAGAGAAAGATAAAGTCAGACATCAGCTTCAGAGATAAGCCTTGTGCAACAGGTGAGGACAAAACGTGTTTTTTTTGTCCATGTATCATGTTTCTTTGTTCCTGCTTCCTCTTTTGCTACGTAGAGGCCAATCAGCTCAACTGGTTCAGTTTATTAAACTTCATGTCCATTCAGCCTTGTTTTAACCAACCGGCTCAGTACGGTACAGCACACTTATCCACTGGCAGAAGTTGGGAATGCTCCCAAAATAACTGATTTGTACCGTCCTACTTGCTTCCCCTCTGACTCTAAAAAATGGGGGGAAACAAAGCAGTCTGTTGATTGGTTTAAAGAACTGTTACTTTGCGTGGGACTGCGGTAAGTGTTAAAGACAAACACTTAACGGGTTTAAATATCCTATAGTTTTTGTGGAGAAAACTTTCAAGGCTTTAGTTTTATTTTTCTGGGGAAAATGTCAGCACGTAGGGCTGTGATGACCTCATGCAGGTGCAGACCTACCTCGGTGTAAAATGAGAGGAGGAGGCGCAGAGGGAACTGGAATGCACTGTTAGGAATGAAAAAATTAGACGTTACTTGACTGAGGGGAGTGCTGGGTAAATGATACATAGGTGCAAGTATCAAGAATCACAAGTTATGATCCACTGATACATGCGCAAAGTTCTGAATACATGCTGTTTCATCATGTTTCGAACTGGTGTACATTTTCTCAGTAAACTAATCCGTCTCCTCTCCTGCAGCAGAAAATGCACCTGCTGCAGAGCAGCCCTTCCCCTTCCCACAGCCTCCAACCATGATGTCTCCAGATGATCGGCTCCGCGCCACACAGCCTGGAGTTGCGACTTCGGTGGAAATGTGTTTCAACGAGCCACAGGACTCAAACACTGACAACGATGCCTCAGCCATCCTCAATGAGCTGCTAGAAAACCCTGCATTAAAGGAAATATTATCTGACCCAAACCTCACTTCCTCTGTGTTCTCCGGCTTTGAACAGGTGTCTGATGGCAACGCCACATTTGGCAACATGGATGCGAACTTTAACCAGAACATATATGTTCAGGACTTTTCCAATTACAGCGACTGGCAGTTCAATATGCTCTTCAATGAAAGTCAGACCCCACAGTCCAACGCACAGGACACCCCCACAAACATTGTTCAAGTGAAGACAGAAGAGGAGCTATGAGGGCAGATATGGTCAGGATCATGTAGCACTTACACTCCACTTCTGTCCACTTAAGAATTCAATTCAATAAAAAGCTAGCCTTCTTCTGTACAACGATTAACAATTCTCCTGGCGGCTTTTGTTGTGATTGGATGATTGGATGCAATGAGTTCCTGGAATTCTGTGGTCAACTCGACGCCCCAGTCAGGAAAAGAACTGCTTCATGCAAAGAAAATGAAATCCACCCAAACGTGTAGCTTTTAAACCTGAGATTCTGTACTATGAAACATGTCTATTAGTGAGTGAGTAGCTGTTCTTTGTAATCAGGCCAGACATTTTAGCTAGGCTAAGCTAACATCTGCTAGCTTTAGCTGAGTGTACAAAAGAGGTTACAATCTTATTATCAGGTTGACAACAGTAAAGCCTGTAAGCCTATTTCTCAAAGAGTCAATCTTTTAATTACCTTTGTGAATATAGAGCTAAACGTACATTGAATTGTAAACTGTCCGCGACTTCATGGAGTAATTTACTTTCAGATTCTTGTTCCAAACTCTGCATCATTGCCTTCTTACCAACGCAAAATCTTAATCATTGTCCATACGCCTTGCTGGTCAAGGCTTTAACTGTAAACAGCGTGTTGACTTGAGTAAATACTGACCACGGGTCGGGAGCTTAAAATCAGATGTGATTTTCAATGTTAAGGGAAGTTATGGACATTAAACCAGTGACCACAGCAGACCAACTTCCATTAATAGCTGTTTTTGTAAATCAGAAGTGAAGTCAGACTGAAGTACCTGTTATGTAATATTTGTGTTAGGTGTGTTTTGTTTGTTCCAGCATGATTTAGTCCACCTCCTACTAGAAATTGCCTGCAGAATAGAAGGAATTCAAAACACAAAAAGGTCTGACGGACAGTAGTTTCATATTTGTTCTTCGGAGCTCAGCTTTGTTCTTTGAACTGTTTGCTGTCACAGCAGCTGGCTTGTTTAATGTTTAATCTACTAAAATGCAATAGAAACCACACCTGCTTGTATACATAGCTTGGCGTGTCAGTTCCTTTTGTTCTGTAGTTTCACTTTAGTCATAAATATTCAAATGTCAAGCCCATCCCTCACCACAGCATTGTAGTAAAACATTAAAATGTCTGTGTAAAATTTGTCTTGTCCTTTTTTCCTTTGAAACCGACCATTATGTGATGATTCAAGAAGAAAACAAAGGATTACAGTGACAACATTAATTGAAAAAGTCACCTCTGAATGTAAGCTTTGTTCTATCTGCCCTCATTCCTGCTTCCTCACTCAAATGTTGGCAACAACAAGAAGATGATTTCATATTTTCACAAGCTTTAAAGGTCAGCCACATCACATGACAAACACGTTTTGAATGACTCACCTGCAAAAGGAATTAGAGGGAAACACTTAATGAAAATGTCCTTTGTTGTTTGAGGTTATCGGCCCACTTGTGTCTTTTTATAGTTTCCATGTCTCTTAAATACTTCATTTTATTTTGTAATCCAGGCACACAAAAAATTCTCAACTTCCCCTTTTGGATGTTGTGGTCAATGCTGAGTTTTTTTTTTATGACTACATGCTTTCATGATGGGAAACTTGTAACGCAACATCAGCGATCTTAATAGATTTAGATGCATGAGGAATGTAACATTTGATCCAACATTCATTTCGAAAGGTTGAACTGAAAGGTTTTGTTACAGTTAAGTAATCTGTTCAATCAAACTGGGTTTTTTAAAGCGTCAGCATTTAATCAACCATTCAGTTTCCTCTTTCTTGCGGCTTTAATGTCAGGTGGCTATGATTTAAGTCATCGTAAATAGAAACTCCTTTGTTGTATTTTTGTTAAAGAAGCTGTTGGTCAGCTGGCTAGATTTTAAGGGGGGGAAGAGGTTATAACCTTAAAGCCACGATGAGGAGTTTTCAGCTGGTTATGAAACAGACTGAAACTAATAATAGTGCCTTCATACAACCTGCTAGAAAATGAGACCATCAGTGACATGTTGACTTTTTCGATAGAGTAATTTGTAATTGAAAGACAGAAGGGCAACATATGCTGACAAAAAAACACTAATTACACAGAGAAATTCCACTTTGTCAACAAGGTTGAAAAAACCGGGAAAAATGTTCTCATGTTTGTTCGATACAATATTAGATGACAGTGGAGAAGCCTCCATGAAAAATATCTAAAGACCTCGGTGACTAAGATTTTTGGACTCTTAATTCGACATCACAAACAAACTATTTTGGGCCATTGTTAAAGCATCATTATGCACCACCTTTTAAAGCCCACAAACCTGTTTTTAATGAGCAGATAAACAAACAATGATTTCAGCTTGTCCGTCCATCTGCTCACCCATCATGTGCTGCTGCTGGGAGTGTATTATTTACAGCAGGTGTTACCTTTTCTGGCTCTGCCCGTCACTGCTGACTTGATCTGAACAGCTCTTAACAATTGGGAAACTCCACACTGGGCCCATGTCCAAGACCTTTTATCTAGTGTACACACAGAGAAAGAAACCATTTCCTGTAAATGGCACTATCATTCCTCACCAGCAGTACTCGTCTGGACATGTCCACAGGCTCATTTCTAACAAATGGTCAGCATCTCTACTAAAGGCAGGAAAACAAGATGTTAAAGAAGAATTGTAAAGTTTTGCCTGCTCTTAGCTGCTTTTAATGGTCACAGGATGTATTTGGATACTTCAAGATTATCATAGATTTAAACAGAAGATGATTTATTATCAAGTAATAGTGTGATCTTTTTTTTTTTTGACATGCCCATTCTACTAAGCATTACACAAAAGGTTAATAGCCTGTGCTATTAGAGCTGTAGCCTAAACGTTGAACTGAATCAGCAGATTTTCAGCATAGCATAAAGACTGGAAAATGGAGAACAGCATTACAGTACACTGTCTATAAACCACTTCACGTTTTAGCACCAAAAAAAAACACATTAAATCAGTGACCTCTTTATGTCCTGAAGGCAGATTTAATTTCCTTTTTGGAAAGACCCAAACATGAGAGTGGTATCGATTTTTTCCATCCTACTCTCAGGAAGAAAGTGCAGTTATAAAAATGCTGAACTATTCCTTTGAAGAGAGGTTTATGAGCTGCAGTAAAATGGTGTTAACAAGTATTGTGCTACCTTTGACATTGAAAGTGTTTGCCGATAGATTGATAAATGTGATCAAAGACGTCTCTGAACTCACACCATGGTTATGAAAGAATAATTCCCACAAAACTGCTGATTAGAAATGGAGTTCAAAAGGACACAGGCATAAGAAAGAGTCACATGGCGGTCGACAGTCAAAAGCACATGCCACTCCAATATGCTATTTATGGGGCAGGTTTTTTTTTAATTGTTTTTTTTATAATTCATGTGCCAGTTGTTTGGACCACTTTTCAATAGATTGCAGCAACATCATACCTGAATAAGGATCAAGGATAAGACGAGTTGGTCAATTTAATGTTATGACATTAAAACTCCTATGTGGAATTTTTAACTAGTTATAAAACACACTGAATTTAATGTTTATGGCTTTTAATCAACTAGAAAACAAACAAAAACATCAGTGTATAGATTGGTGATTAAAAGGCCTTTAACGATAATCTTCAGAAACAGCCTTTCATTATGTTTTCAGACACATCAACAAAAACAAGAGTTACTGCAAACGAAGTTCTTCACAGAAGCTTCAAACAAATTGAATTACAGTTATGTTGTTATTAGAACAGGGTATTTGAGGTTTTTATTTTAATTTATTAAAATGAGTTATACATCAATATTAGGCAGCACCTTAATGTTCTGTTCTGTGATATGCAGAAGTGTCTGTCTTTTTTAGGGACAAAAAAGGTAACCGAACGGAGGCACTGAGTCACTGCATGTGTTGAAAACATTCAAATCGTGACATGATGATGATGGGGAGAATTATCAACAGGAAGCTTGAATAGTGTAACACCTTTTCCACCCTAGAGGTTTACCTTTCATTTGCATGTCTTGGATGATGTCACACAAGCTCTGTGAACGCCAGCGCTTTCACTGAAGTCACAGCCACACTGTCAGGTTACGTTTGTTTATCAGGCACTTGGTAAAAAACACACATAAGAATAAGAGTGCCAACATAAGCATTAGTAAGAAGGGACAATCATCTGGAGGCTACAGATGGATGTCACTACAGATATTAGTAACGTGAGAATATGTCAAACTGCTGATTATAAATGGATATGATTGCTGCTTCAGGTAGCCTCAAGAATACATGTACTCAAATGTTTTCATAGCCAGATTTTGAATAGAAACAGTTAAGAGTTAAAAACATGTAGTTTGGTTCGAGAGGTCAAGAGAAGAGGAACCTTTTAAGTGTGTTCTGTATAGGCAATATCAGAAACAACATTTCTCTTATTAATGAAATAGCATATTAATTTGACTGTTAGTATGCCATTAGCAACATACTAAACTACAGATCACTTGAGTTTAACAAATACGTAGACCTAAAACAGGTGTACCAGATTAGCAGAGTAGAGGTGGATCACTTAATTAAGAGTGTCTGCTTCAACCTAATAATAGACTTTAGACTGTCCTGACCTCTTTAATAGGAGGACCTTTGCTTTGTGACGGGAAGTTATATGTGTGTTTTGGTTTGTAGAAGAGGTGAGACGTCAATAGTGCCAGTCATCAATCATGTCCTTTGGCACTGTTTGGCACAAAGGGAGGGGCTGGGGACTTGTCCATCTTCATCTAAAGTCACTGGTTCATATTTGACCTTTGGTTTGTGTCAGAGTCATTGTCAACATGAATTATTTCGTAATTGTTGCCACTCCATTAAAGGGTAATTCCACACTGAGGTCTTGTCTATATAAGGAGTAGAGCTTCATGTTTACAGGTGGTTTGTATATATATTCCCCCCCCCCCCTGTTGCTAGGTTACAACACCCACGGGACTCCCCACCTTTCCATAATAGTGTGCTGCAACCACAAATCTACACCACATACAACTGACACAGATCGCAGCAGGAAGTGTTGAAAGTGAAACCAGTGCGACAAACGGCTGTTTTCTCTTGTCTTTTTTTCATTTTAACCTCTGGTGAACTCGTGCATACTTTCAGGACCTTTTACTGTGATAGAGCTGACGACACTTTATGTTTTCTAGACATGACTGCCTTTATCTTTGACATAGTGATGGTCAACAGTTTAAAGGATTTAGTTTCTATGAAACGTGAACAGGCTCAATAATTCAATAATCTATCTAGCTGTCTACTCAATGGTTTTGGAACATCTCTCAAAACATGTTTAAAGATCTGAGCACTTGTATTTCACAAAACAATTCATAAAAACCACAGAACAATACAATCTAAATAGTTTGTTAGAAATGTTTCAAAATACGCAGTTACTGTGTGGATGAATAAAGCACGACTAGCTAAATGTAAAATGAGCATGTTGAGAGTAAAAGCGAGAAATGCAAGGGTCTGACGTGTCGACTGAAACTGAACAACTCCTCTACCATTCTGCATTTTACTAAGAAGAAAAGTGACAGTTGTGTTTTAAAAGGAAACACCTCAGATGCTGAGCCCACAGTTTCTGATTTCATGTTGTGAAACAAATGATAATCTGAATGTAATTTTTAAAAACAGTTCAATATGTTGACACAGACATCTGAAAATGTTGGCCCCCGACTGAGACCAAAAACCCACCCGCCCGTCTTTTGGTTAATAGATGATTAGAAATGTATTAATTTCCAAGAAGAAGAGTTGATAGCTCAGCATATTTGAAAGAATTAAGAAATACTCTGCATGTGATGACTTACACAATAATAGACTTTTTACACATACTGGAGAGTATTCAACTCAGAAAATCAAGATGAGCAGATTATAATAAGTGCTCTTTTTTTTTTTTGCATAGATGACATATTGTGAAGAATTTGCTGGATTGTGAACTTCAACTCTAAAGAAGTCTCTTTAGACTCTGAGAAACAGGAAGAAAGTAAAAATCTATAACAGTGTTTTAGCTCCACCTGTTGGCACTAAGAAACATTACCCATCCTACAACCTTAAAGATTGTGAAACAGGAAAAAACGCTTACTGCCTTCCAACAACAAGAGTTCATAAAAATCTAACAACACTGTTAAACTACTCCGTTACAGGTAACACGTAGGCGCACAGACACTTTAGAAAAGCAACAGAACATTAGGAAGCTAAAAAGTATTTATGATGAAGAAGACTGTATAATAATGT
Source organism: Symphodus melops (assembly GCF_947650265.1). NCBI lineage: Eukaryota > Metazoa > Chordata > Actinopteri > Labriformes > Labridae > Symphodus > Symphodus melops. The sequence continues at coordinate 6,795,337 of NC_136700.1, read as the reverse complement.
TTGTGTTCATGTCTAATAATGCATTGAAACACTTTTATCAGGCTGATAACAAATGTTTTTATTCTTCTGGGTTGTGTGATCTATATCTTTGCATCATATTTCATTTGTTTACTGTTCTTAGAATATGTGCTCTATATTGTATATAAGTCTGGAGACAAATAAATAGTGAAAGTGTGATATATTTTCCACTCGAAGTGGAAACAGTCATGTACACACACCTAAAAAATTATGACTGCACCTCATTAATGTGCTTTGTCACACTTTCTTTACACACACAGTGAATCTTTCTGCTGCCCTCTGTTTCTGTGACGTTTGAATTCATTTCATCATGTAAAAATGTTCATCTCTATTTTCTTTTCTCAAGATTTAAAACAAAATTAGACATCATAGTTGAAGAGAGATGAAGACGTTTGGAAGAGAGAGCCTCCTCTACCAACAGAGTTAGCCCAGCACCCCTGATATATGTCTTGTTCGGGTAAATAAAGGAATCGAACATTAATGTTGGACTAAAGCTAAAGGGGTGGTTACTTTATCGAGTCTCAGAACAGACTCTAGGAAAGTACTTCTTCTAAACAATAGCATTACAACAGCTAATGATGATTTTATACTTTGATTTTGAACTGGCAGACAGAATCACTGTTGTCTTCATAGCCATGTATTTGCAAGAAAGTGAGGTTGCATCAAAAGCATGTACTTAAACAGTAATTTAGTAAATATTGGAGAACAGATGAGCAGACACAAAGTTTAAGAAAAAAAAAAGATGCATTTGTTTTATTTGATATCCTGTACAGTGGGGCCTCATATCACAGCTGGTCTGGGAGTATTTACATTTATGGACACGCCTCCTTTGATACAACAATATCGGTCAAGGTGAGCAGCAAAGTTAATTGCAGGACTGCTATGAATTTATAGAACTGGTTTATCACATAACTTCCTGTTAAAAGCAATACCAACTTCCTCTCAAACAAGCATTGATATATTAATTGTGGCACTGTCGCAGAAAATATAAGGTGTCAATCACACTCGGTGCGTTACCTACAAGAGAGTCAGTATGTTAGAGGGAAATAAATAAGTATAACTCCAACACCACCTCTTCGTTCGTGTCGTTTCCACTCGTGTGTTGCTCCCAGATGGAAATTAAGTTTGAAAACTGCAGGAAATTCTCCCAGGTGAGCGGCCGAATCAAAAATCTGACGCCCACCACCTTCTGGAGAAGCCTGACAGTTTAACTTACTTCATTTCTCAAATCTTCCTCTGTTGCTGCAAAAACAGTCTTTACTTCTTCTCTATGAGGTGCGGTTCAGAGAGTTTTTGGATATGCAGCTCCTCCACTAAGGTGTCCACACAGGCCTTAAAGAGTGGCTCAGGCTCCTGACGGACAGAAAACAGAGTCAGCACCAACAAGACAGACTAATCATAGCGTTCATCACAACCAAGCACATCTGTTTTCACATCTCTTAGAGATCTGTGAGGTAGAGTTGTGAAATCTTTATTCTAAAATAATCTCTCTTTTTGAAAATTTTACAGTCTTGCCCACTCATGCACTTTTCAAAGTTGTTCACACATGCAGAGTGATGAGAAGATGACGAGAGTTTTGGCCTTCATAACGAAGCACTGTGCAGTTTGACACATTCTCAGAGAAGAAGATACTGGCGAATAAAAAAATATAATGGAGCCGTTTTATTACATGCATGCCCAGGGAGACTACACTGGTGGCACACTAGTTGCAGGATACGAACATCATCCCTTCCTCTATTTGGCCTGCAGGGAATTGAGCTGAATATTTTAAACTTTGTTCTCACATCGGCTTCAACCCTGACGTTTTGCCAGGGACGGCAGGAAAAACTCCAAGATGAAAAAGAAATGGGCCTTTTTGTATTCGCCCCCAAATTTATGGAAAATGTTCACAAGTTTAGCATGTAAGCTTCATCTTTTCTCTTCTCGAAGTTGTTATAAAATGTGTTTGGCATACTAAAGAGGAGCAATGCAATCTTCAGGAGGACAAACTTCTGAAACAGAGTTTAGAGGGTGGTGAGCTTTAGGCAGCTGTATATGAGGACTTTCTCACCTTGTGCTCAAGCTGCCTCTGTTTCTCCACGGCTTCCTCCAGACTCAGACCAAGCCACTCCGCCTCCTCCTCTGGGATCTCAAACTGCTGCTTATATAGACAAAGAGAAGCCCAATATTTGATTTCAAACCCTCTCTTTTAAAGTATAAATCCAGATTAGTTGTACCAGATATGACTCTGAACACATCCCACCTACCTTGTATTTGTTGTAAACCTTCTCTCTCTTCGCTGGGTCATTGGGGTAAAGCTCTGTGTCTTTACGTGCCAGGCGAAGCAGCATTGCCCTCTTCAGGTCCATCCCCAGCTTGGAGTTAAGGTCCTCTTTTGATGTCTAATCAAAGTTAGGAGAAGTTAGTGTAATAAATGACTGGAAAAAAAAACTACGGGTGGTCATATGATACAGCGCGGCAGTGTTCTTCTTACTTTAAGAATGTAAAAGTCAAATCCATAGGCAGCGTCGATGAGGTCCAGAGTGCGCATTGTGACGGTGATGGTAAACTTGTGGTCGAGGATCTCGCTGTACAACTCCCTCTTGAACAGCTGCGGTTTCCAGGTCTTTCTCAGACGAGTCGACAGCTTCAGACGCACAGTTAGAAGTGAATTAATTTTTTTCAATGGCTGAGAGAGATAACTTAAGAATGATGAATGAAGCTACGCAATGTCAACACTGATAGAGGAAAAGTATCTCCGTGGACTCACTTTGTCGTTGTTGGCGTATCTGAACCCTGATATGAAGCCCTCTCCTCCCCACAGGCCGTCCTGGGAGGGCGGGGGGTAGAAGATGGGAATTGGGACATCCTGCACCCGTTCCTTATGCCCTGTCTTTGGGTTTGCTCGGTAATTGACTCCCAAAGGCCTTGAATGGACAGGGGTTGGTTCTTTCTGCTCGAGGGACTTGAGGTAATGTTTGGGAAGGCGAGCATAGATGCCCTGCTTCAGTTTCAGTGCGTCCCAGATTTTGGGTGAGTATTTAAAAAGAGGCATAACAGACTGTTTTAAAGTGAACCTGGAAGAGGGAATGAGGACAGAGATATGAAGAAAAAACTCATCAATAAACAGGATAAAATCATTGTTTTCTACAGGAGCTTATCCACCACATGCACTAAATGTTTTGATTAACACCAAACCGAGCTAAAGCCTGAAACACTTTCTGAACTTAGTGTGACAAGCAGTGATGGTGTTCTTTCGTCAGGTTCCCATTCTTTAAAAAAAAGTACAGATTTAAATGTCATAAACAGGTCAATTACATAACCCAGGTTTTATGCATTTTATTTGACTCAAGAACTTAACAGAATGATCAAAAAACAACAACCACAATTAAACATATCATCAGTCATGTTGATTATAAAGTGCTAAGAGGTCATATGTTGCTCTTGCAGTCTAAGGCCTTGTGTCACACTCATTATTAATACTGATGTAAAGCTTTACACTTTATTTATAAATAAGGAGATCTTTGAAGTCATCTTTAAATGTCTGAATATTGATTTACTGATATACACTCCAGTGTATTACTTTCATAAAGTTGCTTGTTAGCAGCATGCTATGTGGCAGAGGCCAATAACACCGATGTATATTTGAATATATATTTATATATAATGTTAGTGTGAGAAATAATACTCTACGAGTGTGAGAAAACGTACAGGCCTCCCTTACCCTTTAATAAGACAAACGATGACCGTCACCAAGAACAAGGACCGACTTTAATCCAAGTTAGCCTAAAATAAGCCAGACAAGGACACCATGCATCTCTGCAGCCCAGGCTGGTTTCCGCTTTCATAGACCTGCCTACAAACACGTCTGTGATTGGCTGACAAGACATCTTCAGCGATGATTGGCTTTTACTGGCTATCAATCATTTATTTTCACAGCCAAAACGGATGTGGATTTGTGATACTATATATTTGGATTTACGTTTACCCCCTCTCTTTTATTAGTATTAATTGGCTCTCTTAACATTGATGGTAACTGAATATGTCATGCATTATTTTGTAAGGAAGTGTCTTACACGTTTACCAGGTAAATGCTAACATCACCCTGCATATTAATTTTCAGGGTTTTGAGTTTGTTTATTCTTCACATAAATGAAGAATAATATTTAGCAGATGGTGCAAACTGAATCTGAGGTGAGTTATAATCCTAAACAAGCTGTCACACACGGCCAAGAAGACAACGAAGTTGAACAAGTAAACCACAACCATAAAACAAATTATTTATTTAATATAAATTTAATACAAAGTTCATCAATTGTTTTGCAAAAGATTAAATAAATAGCCTAAATCGTGGAAAGGGGGAGGCACGTTAATTTGGAAATGTATTGTGAATGTATCGAAAATAGTGACGGAAAGTAGGCTTGTATGGACATTTTATAGTATTAGGAAAGTGAAAATATTTGTTGTCAATATTTCTAAGTACACAATTGTTGTGCCAACTCAGCTGGGAATGTGTTAGATATCACGATTATCACTTCCTCACCGAGCGGAAATATTGTCTGAATTATTGTTTTCATTGGCTAATTCGTTTGGCTGTAACCAATTAAATCAATTCATCATGAACTCGCCCGAAAGGTGGAATTGAACCACTCTGCCGCTAGGCAGCTACAGGTTTGAAGCCTGCACCCCGGACCACCGAGGATCATCCGGGCAATTCTAAGGATCGAATTCATCCAACTATATAGTGTGGTATCTTTAAACACAATTTGACTCATGGTTTTATTATAAGGTTTGAAAATGTGTCTGCATTTGTCACAGAAAGGTCGTTTTCGTATTGTATAATCATACAACTGATACTTAAAGCACAAGTAGTAGTAATAAGTAGAAACAAGGGAAACATGGTCTCCTCTGTGTTTTTTATGCAAATTAGAAGCATCGTGATTGGCTGCCTTAAAATGTAAGGTGTTGCCACATGACGTCATCGCAGGTATGTGAGAATTCATTCTTATGTTTACAGTAAATCACAAATACTATATATATTTCCCAAATTAATAGATAATTGGTCAGATTACCAAAACTATGGAATGACAGTATTCTTACAAGTTCTTACAAAAAGAAAACAGAGTTATGCCTTCAAAGTTATGATATTATCAGGGATAATCAGAAAGCTGTAGCATTAAACAAAATTATTATTTGACTCGAGTATATTACTTAAATGAATGTGCTCTTTTACTTTGCGCCACTGGATATTTTTGCTACATAAAGAAGATGCTTAAAACTTAAACTTTATATATATATATGTGTGTGTGTGTGTGTGTGTATATATCCATACATACACACACACACACACACACACACACACACACACACACACACACACACACACACACCAGTATGTAACAGCAGAGTTTTCAGGTACAAACAAAGTAACAGCTTGTATAGAAAGTCTTATTAAGCACTTACATTTATTTGGTATTCCATAAAAATCTTTGGCACAGCACCGTGTTAATGTTGTTTATCTATTAGAACACTTACAGTATATATATAAACAGTGTATGCAGTACATATATGCATCTGGTGTTTTGTTTAACATCACACTTTCAAATCTTTACAGTCTCTACCGTCCACTTTGTTAAACTTTACATCTGCACATGGATATCTTTTAGGCTAATTCGATGGTTAAATCTGATGGTCAAAGGAACGTGTTCTCGATGACCAGTGTTTGAGGCTCTTCCTTTGTTTCTCCAGCTGGTGTCAGCAGTCTACTGGTCTGCCCGTCTTTGAGAGAACAGCACATGTGACCAGCGCAGGCATTTTCACAAGCGATGCTGCAGCTCAGCAGGAGCGGAGGCATGGTGGGATCCTGTCTGTGGATGACTGGGGAGGCTTCCCCTTCACTGCCTCCAGAGGAGCCGGAATAGGAGGCAAACTCTGGTTGAACGGTGCAACAACTCACTCCGACACTCTGCAGCACCTTTGTGACCCCAGACAGCACATCAGCAGCCCTAGACGTGTGAGTGGATTCCTCATTAATAAAAAACACATAATTGCACAATTTTTGTCATTCAACAGAAAAATATAAGCAGCACAGAAGTACAATTTTGTTCAACTCACCTGTGTAATGGAAACCCAGCATGACAGTGTACATGCACTGAGGCCACTGTTAGTGATCCAGTTAACTGCCAGACATGGAGGTCGTGCACAGCCTGCACGCCAGGGACACCTTCAATCCTCTTTCCAAGATCAGACACACAAATATGTGGAGGTGTTGCCTGTAGCAATAACAGTCCATACCTGTGCACCTTGAAACATTAACCAGAGAAGAACATTGAATACATGCATCTTATTATTATTATTTTTTTTATCAATCTCCTGAAAATAATCTTTTTCACGTTGCTTGTAGTTCAACTCTTAATTCAGTCTCTATAACAGCTTCAGCAACTATCCAACTAGATGTCAGGATATCATGTCAAAGTCTGACCTCTGGCATCGCCATGGCAATCAGCATACACACAGCCAACAGAGACAGGCAAGGGTCCAGGTAAACCAGCAGGCCACAGGCTGCAGAGCTGTGCAGACACAGCGGACCACCCAGCAGTGTCACCAAGCTGTTGATCAGAGACAGGATGGGGGAGCAAAGGCTCTGCACGACGAGGATGGACGGCAAGGCGAGGACTACTTCCTGGCTGGTAGGAACAGGACTCTCAGTGTGATGTGAGGATTTGCAGACTGCGGAGATATCAGCTGCATTTTGATTCCCTTGGACCACAAAGACAACAGAAGAAAACGTTTTCTTTAACACCTGTGACTTCCATGAACATTTCAAACATCATGTTTCAAAAACATGGGATGACTTCTCTCGTGTTTAATTTAAAGAGAGAAGTCATGATTACAGCATAACTTGTCCTTCTTTATATTGTGTGATACACAAGCAGTGAATTGACATTAGTATCAACATGTTATTAGAGGAATATTTTTTGAGGAGGACAGGTTTATATGTTTTAATTAGAGTAGAAAACTTTACAAATGGCATCAACATGTAATTAATTTAAATAGAGTGCATCTTCCCCTAGCACTGTCTGCAGTATGTGTAGCAGTGCGTCACAGTGTTTGCACAAGAACTTGTTGCAAACGTTTAGTAAAGTTGAATATTCTTCAATAAGGTGTTTGTCTCAGACGCAGCCTTCTCAGTGTATTTGCTCCAGGGAAAAACATTCACAATTCACAATCGACAACTCTAGTTTCATTCCAACTCAATAAATAATATATCTGCCTCTGCTTTTATGTAAAAAGGGACAATTTCAAATCTCAAAGTTTAGTGTTAAAGCAAACGGATTTGAAATCACATATTTGACTGCATTCATGCCTTATGCTTTGTGGGAAGCTGAGATGAGAAAGGCGACAGTCCAAGGATCTTAACTTTCTTACCAAGGTGTCCCATACAGGTTCTGTCTTTGGAGAGTCCTGCAACCTCTTCCTTTTGACTGAAACCTGCAACACAGTTCAGACCTTCACAGTCACTGCTGTCCTGAGGTGCGGCTGCATGCGCGTGGACTCCTGGCTGTGGTTGAGGGGTTTCAGAGTCCCTGTCAGCGATGCTGGTGGAGATGCCCGGGTTACTGAGTAAAAGTGCCCCATTGTGAAGAGAGTCATCCGCAAGACATTGGCTAACGTCATCCAGGATTCTCTCTGGATCAGTCCAACCCTTGGCTTTCCGTTGAGTCGACACTGTAGGAGTCAGGCAGAGGAATGAAAAACAAACATGGGCACAGTTTGATCTTTCATACAGCTGAATATACACTTGGCAGATACATCAAAGTGGGAGCAGTCAGAACAATGTTATCAAAGAGACAGTGACAGTCTGTTCATTTTCAATCAGCACATAGTCATAGTTGTTAATTCTATTGAGAAAAAATCATTCTTTCTTACTTTGCTCCTTCAGTTTGGAGAAATGTTTTGTCATGGTTTGTTACCTTTGTGGTTCACTTCAAGGTGAGATTCAGTCTCTGGCTGCCTGCCTGCACCTGTGTGCTCTTGTTTCATCTGATCCCATTTAAGCCAGAGCCACAGCATCTTATAGAGCAGACTAATGGCTCCAACCAACACAGGCAGCGGAGGGTGCTGTACTGGGTGTGGATCCAGAAAGAAGCTGACGATTTCAGTGATGCAAGAGAGACACAGAGAGGTCAGGGCTAGAGCGGAGATGAAAGCTCCCACAACCTGAGTCCTGCTGCTGGCGTACGACAGACCACAGTTCAGAGCTGGAGAGACTTCTGGGGAGTTAACCTGTGAGGCTGCTTCAAGAGGAGGTTGACGAATAGGAGGCTGCTCTTGGATTTGTGAGTCATCAGTGGAGGTGTGGGTGTCAGGTGGTGGTGCTTTGACGACAGACTCTCCAGGCAGGAGGGAAGGAGGGGCAGCTGAGGAGGGGAGAGAGTCTGCAGGGGAGTCCACAGGAGAGAGAGGAGGTTTTCTCACGCTCATGGGCTTAGAAGGAGGGAACGCCATGCGTACGAGCATGAAGAGTGTGTGAAAGCCATCCACCAGAACAATGAGGGACTCGCACAACTGATGGATGATGATCTGGCACACCAGCAGCAGGACGCCTGCTCCCAGCATGCACCAGTTTAGCACCCTCATAACGGCAACTGAGTTAATAAAGCACAAATTACAACATTTCATGAATCCAAATTGATTACAAATGAGCAGCTATATTTTTTATTAGCTAATGTTTTTTGACAAATGAAAGAACAACTTTTAGGAAACATAATGAGAGCTTGACTGAGAGGATTGGCTTGATATATTGGGCAACATGTAACAAAACAGCTCTTTATCTTTAAGTATTTATAATGTAAAAAAAACCCCATTGATTGTTAGGTGGGTGTTGTTTTTGCTGTCTAAGTCTAATGATAACAGACTATTATTATTATTATGGTTTATTTTGGCTGAAGTCAGAAAACAATGCAATGAAAACAATTATTGACAACTGCTAGCTGACAAAGTTTTTTATGATAATAAACTTTCTTACATGCTAATAGAAGTTACAGTCTGCAAATAATTTACTATTTAGGTACATCTCCATAAGGCTAGTCAGAAGACATCACTGTAAAAGTCAGACATATACATTTCATTCTCTTATATATTATTGTGATAAGGACAATCAAGCATTAAAGGACTCTCATATCTGTATTTAACAATATGTTCATTTCACTAATAAAAATATTGAATGCATGAAATCGACTTTTAAAGAACGTAATTTCACTACTTTGGTGTTGTTCATTTAAAAATACAACAATACTTATTCCATGAAAGTCCAGAATAAAACATGTACTTGTAAAACACCTCAAACAAAAGCACAACTCTGTAATCAAAAAATAAGAGAAACATTGCAAGTACTCTGGTTAAAAAGAGATTTACCGCAGTGAAGTGGATGACCATCAGTCAGCAATCAGGACAAGTTGGGCTCTTGGATGTGATCTGTGCAGCGAGATCAGAAAAATGTCATTCATAATGTTTCCCCATCTCCCCCTCTCTCTCTCTCTCTTTCTCTCTCCCACCTCACTCCTCTGCTCTAATCACAGTCATGTGAGCCTGGGAGGGGTTGGGTGGTATCGTCCTCTCTTCATCTATCCCTGTTTGCATTCCCTCCTCAGCTGGTTGGTGGGAGAGGATCACACAGCCCACCCACCCTTCACATACTAGGAGCAGTCTGAGTGAAGCTAATTTGCAATAATTAAATCACCTTTGTGTTGTCAGGATTACAGATACCAGAACTGCTATTACATAACCTGATCAGCCAGGAAACTGACTTCATAAACTTGAATCAGATTAACATCTGAACAACTTTTTCCTCAGCTGTGGATTTTACACAGATAATCAGAATCTCCAAACAAAAGTGAGGACAGAGAGCAATGATTGGATCAAGCAAGAGCAAACAGGTACACACATAAGTATGGAGAACACATTGAATAATACAACTTTTTTTTTACTTCATGTTCCTGTAAAAAAAATACTTGGGTATAAGATGTAGACAGCCAAGGTAATTAGGGAAAAAGAAATACAGTATATTGTAATGAAAGTGATTATTAGCTGGTGATCATACCAAGTACAGGTTTCCTGTAAAGCCAGGAGGGAAGGAGGAGCAGATGTGGAGGAGGAAACAGGGGAGTCCACGGGAGAACGAGGTTTTCTCACACTCATAGGAGGAAGGGGGGGAAAGCCATGCGCACGAGCATAAAGAGAAAAGTGAAATCCATCCACTTGCTCAACTGATGGATGATGACCTGACACACTAGCAGCAGGATGGCAGCTCCCAGCATGCACCAGTTTAACACCCTCATAACTTTAAAGTAACCTGATAAACTAATGTTTATGACACCCTTGCAGCAACCTTGGCCTACAATAGGTAAAGATTGTATCACTGCTTGCGGGCTTGTTGTGATAATGCTGTTGCTTTCAAATAGGCTACCATCGGTGAAGACATTTAGGTTGACTAGTTTGCCATTTCCTCTGCCATGATTTGATCAGCTCTCACTATTAAAATGAAAACATTGGCAATTTTGTCAAATAAAACATGGTAAAATGTATAAAAAATATATCATGACAATGTTTTGGCAGATACAAGATCGATTTGCTCATGCCTACTGAGAGCAAGTAAGGTAGCAACAGGATTCACCTGAATTGAGGAGAAACAGCTAACATGACGATATAGAAAAGTAACATTATCTTTGCACCAGCAACTCTTAAGCTCTTTAAAGCTCAGTTGAGGTTGTTCAACCTCTGTGTCCTGTTCTCAGCACTCATGACCTCACAGATGATGCAGCAGGCCCATCAGCCCCTGCTCTGTGGTGCCAGCAGTGCATGGGGTTTGTTGCAGTCCAGTGGACTGCGAACCAACAGGGCAGATAGGGACTGACACCGTAGCTAAATCCCTACTGTTCGAGCAGCACATTCCTGAGGCACGACCAAGCCCAAGGAAAGACTGAGCGAGGAAGCATCTGATCACTTGTCACTGTCCCCCTGTAGAATGAGAGGCCATAGATCCAGCAGCCTGGCTAAAGCTTTAGGTTTGTTCTTGTTTTGTTCTGTGGGAGTCCCTGCTTTTTAAAATCGTTCTTGAAGATGGTTAATTGGAAACTGGTTACTTGGTAGCAAGAGAACAATTGTTTAAGAAAAAACCCCAATAAACCTCTTATCAATGAATAAAGATGGAACAGAATAAGCAAACAACCCTCAGCGGACCAAAAGAATCATGCTAAGCTTTGGCTGAATTTATTTTTGCTCTGCTGTTAGTATGCACCCCTTCTTAGATGTTTGGATTTATCAACACATCTAATTTAAGATATAGAGCATTCTACAACTGGTTTAAAGAGCTACAAACATGACATTTTATTTAACCTTTATTTAACCAGGAAAGATAACTTTTTTTCAGGAGTGTCCTGGACAAGACAAATATAAAATTAATCAATAATTTTTACATTTACATCATTTTGTAGTATGTATCATAAAGGATCTAAGTCAGTATACGGTTTGATAAGAGTTTTTAATGGTATTTTTCAGCATTAAAACGATTACACAATGATAGGTCCAGCGTCTTCACAGAAACAAACATTTACATTGATGAACTGGTCACCCTGAGGTGCACAATCACATGTTTCATATGTGAGGAGAGAACCAGAGCCTCAGGAGTTTCTCTGACAATATAAGGAGTCACAAAAAAGAAAAACATGAGACAAACAGAACACCAGGAAATATTTTAATTTATCCTGAATTTTATGGGAACCAAAACCCTTTTGTTGATCCATATTGTGTAATAAGAACTGAGACCTTTTAAAGTAAAACTTTAAAAAGTAAAGCAAAAAATAAACCTTCAGTGTCAGTGATGGGTAGAGAAGTCCACCTAATATATTTTTATTTTAACTGTGTGAGTATTTTGAGTGAATAAATGCTATTCAATCACTTACAAAACTATTTCTGAAGGAAACACAAATCTAACTGTTTAAATGAAATGTCCTGCAGATGATGTGGTGTTACCTTATGAAGACCACCGCTGAGACCATCTTGATATTTTTTTTTTAACACATTTTATATTGTTCAAGCATCTTGTAATATACAAATATTTAAATGGACATATTACTTTCTTACTGATTCAGCAACAGACTCTGTATTTGTTTATGAAGAGCACTTTGTCGTCACCGGGAGCAACACTTTTTTTCAAGTGCTGTAGTCACTGTGAGGTTGAGGAGACAACCTGCTGCTGGCAGTGGACCCATTTTGAATGTCATGTGATTTGTATCACATTGATCATGAAAGTGCTACTGGTTCAAAAGAAAAAAGATGGCAAAACTATGGAAGCCCTAAGCAGACATAATGGTGTAATTTGTGATTGATTTCTTTCAACTGATACTTACTCGTAAACCTGTTCTATCTCTAAATAGAAGGAGAAGTTGAGATTTACTCTTTATCTCAGAAAAACACACAACATAAAATGTATGGATGCATGTCTGCTAAGGGCTCCCACAAAAATCAATTCTTTGAAGCAGAGTTTTTAAAATGACACTGTAAAGCGTCATGCTCTCTGCACTCTCTGTAATGTCGGTGTTGTTCGTTGGGAGTGGATTAGTGCAGTCTGGAATTCCTTCAGTAACACATACAGAGCAGAGATCCCACCCTGGACTCGAGCCCCAGGCGTTACTACACAACCTTCACTGCAGGAGACATGGGATGGTTCCCTTTCATTTAATGGAGTCCAAGTTTGAGAAGCATTCGTCGGCACAACATTCAGAATCATCTCAAATATCAACAGCAGGAATTTGTGAATAAAACAAAATCAGTGTGGTTTTGGAAAGAAGATTAATTTTGCTTTTGCTTGCATGAAAAGATTATTCTTTAGTTATGGAGAGATTTTAAAATAAATATATTTCGCACATTACTTATTAAAGGAGTTCATACTACTGGCAGAGATAATATGATTATGTTTGTATGTATGTAAACATCTTTCTATCATATAGCTCTACTGTATACCAACACTAGCTCATGAGTTTACTAGTTTTATAAGATGGCAATGTTAGAAATATTACGATAGATCAATAGATAGATACCTGTTGTCTGTGGTCGAGGATTGTTGTTCAGTGTGATTATAGCGTACAGTGCTTTAATCTTGTGTGCTTTACAACCTAATTACATTAGCATGGCTGTGGACTGTTGGTTTTTCTTTTCCCTCAATATTACTGTAAACGTATAATCTTCAAAAAGCTTGTCACACAAAAACAAAAAGCAGAGGTCAAGATCATATTTGTTTGCATAAATCTGTTTCATACCACAGATGGTCTGCAACTTCAGCTTCAAGGTCCCTGTGAGGGCGATCGTTGGTTTGCAAAGACTATCTACTGTACAAAACGTGGACGTATTGTCAGTGAAATTACCCATTGCTTTCTGAAGCCAGACGATGAAAGTCGCCATTGTTGAGGAAATGATGAAGACTGGACTCCACACAATAAGACTCAGATGAGGCACTGACTTTTTCCAGAGTCAGATGTACAAATATATGAAACCATTTATAGAGGAGCTTAAATTCACCATTCAAGGAGCTTGCACATTGACTACTGGTTGTCTTTTATATCTCATATCAAGATTATTACACACATAGAGACATATTTGGCCATGGAAGAACGTTATATTCATAGCGCCTCAGAGAAAGAGTGCATTTGCCCTCAAAAATAAAATTGCGGTGGATTTGTGGTCTTACCTTTACTTTTAAATGAAGTCCATTTGCCTATCCTTCTGGACAAAAATATCTGTGACTTTGTTGTACAGTCCTCCTTATCTTTCTATCTTTAGTTTTAAAACTCTCTCTGTCTCAATAGAGATTACTGCCAGGGATGAAAGTCCTTTTAGCTCCGGTATTGGTCTTCCATTATTTATCAGTTAACGTTTTGACTGAAAGTCCAGTTTTGAAAAAGCTATAATCTTTGATATAAAATCTTCCTCCTGCATTTTTGCAATCAGACAAAAATAAACAAACAAAAAAAACCAAACAAACTTCTGTAGTGAACTCGATTATGAATAAAAGAAGAGTAACCAGGCATAAACTCTTGGCCTTATTAGCCCCACGCTCTGTGACGCACGCCCACTTCAGTTGAGGCAGAGGTAGAGATTGCCTCACCTCGTGCTTTTTCAGTGCGGTTTAATGTCAAACCGACAGGAGCAAATATGTAATCAAAACACTTGAAATACATTACCTATTCTATGGAAAGTGAGGACGTGTAATAAAAGTGACTACAAACATTACATTGGTGATAAACAGAAAGAAAAAGGCATACGCTCAACCCAGTTTGTGAGGGATTGCGCAATCTGAGGTGAGGGTCAGCTCGTTGCTGCCTCACCTCGCCTCGCTCAGTAAAAAATATTGCAAATTCAGCCATTTTGATAATAAAATGATTTAAATGTTTTGGAATCATACAGAAATTACATTTATTTTTAAGATCAGTAGAAAAATATTCATATTTATTTTATTTGATCGTTTTTTTTTTACTTATGATAATGACTATGATGAGAAGGCCCACTCATTGAGACATGATTCAACATCACACTGGTGGTTCAGTGTCATGCTCAAACAAAACTGCCAGACACTTCCAAAGGCTCTGCATACATCCAAAAAGATATTCTCATTATCAGGGTCACATTGACCCACCTAGAATAATCTGTCATGTCTAGGAGCTTAGAGTGAACATGTTCTTCCAAACATCTTTGCAGATATTAAGAGCTGTGGAGCGTCTCTGAGCTGTCCTTGTTCTCTAGACAAATCTGAACTTTATCAGGCAACAGTGAATTAACAATACACATTAAGTCATTTTTTAAATAAATTCTATAACAGCCATAATGGGAAGGCGGGACCACACGTGGTCTATAGGTCTTCAGCTTCAAGGTCCCTGGCTTTCGACCAATCTAGAAACAAGCAGAGGTGGAGCTGAAGCTGGCCTTTAATCTTAATAATGCAAATCTATTCATAACACTTATCCATAACATAATCTGAACTAATTCATTACAAAAAAGTAACCCCATTAAGTTTTTAACTCTAAAGAAATGTGCTGCCAGGACCAAAATCGTTAGTTTTTGAAACCAGACAAAAAACCTATTTCTGAGAAGTTTGGATCTAACGTGGATCCAGTTAGACTCAACTGGTCTTCAGGAATGACTTTTTTTTTTTTTTGCTCGACTGTGTTGGCTTTAGTTTCCAACTCTCGAGATGATAATTGGACAAAACCAAGACATTAACTGACAGCTGTAAACTTGCACTAAACCATATGATAACGGATCCATATAAAGTTACGCTACATTGAAATATACTGTATTCATCAAGCAGAACTGCATCTGAAGAGGTGACTTTTCTGTAGAAGTTTTCAATAATTAAATATGTTACATACAGGCTTTCAAAGCAGTAACAAACAGGTTAAAATCCCATCCATCAGACGTTTTGAATTGAAACATTCACTCATATCATTAGTCATTACATGCATTTATTTGAGAGGAACAAATTTCGCCATACATATCTTTGTGATTACCAGCACATTTCAATTAAGTTAACAAATTATCATTAAAAATGTCTAAAAATTAAAGCATAACAAACAGTGGGGGCACACTATCTGTCGGGTGGAGAGAAGCAGGAGGGTTGAAAGGTGCAGCTTTTCAGAAGAAATGAAAAACAAACCTCTCTCATCAGCCATCCTGAACGCACATGAAGCTGGCATTTCATAGTAAGTCTCACTTTGGGAAAAACTCAGGACAGGACATGGATCTGACAAGAGACTTCAGCTCTTGCCGTGGGCTGTTTGTGGTCTTTCTGTCTCCACACGGGAAAACAACACAGCCACCAGCACCCCCATGTGGCTGCAGCTTCACCCAGCAGAGCAGCGTTCAAACATTTAGAACATGGATGAAAAGAATCAAGTTTGCTGCTTCAATTTCTTCACACTGACCGACACCTCCATAATCAACCACTACATAATATTCACCTTTCTTCCAACACAGATTACCCCCCCCCCACCCCTCGGAGAAAAAAAACCCCTAAATATTTGCTCTAGTTTGAATCTGAAATATACATCAAAAAGGGGCCAAAAAGCCACCCAGAAACAAAGGGATAAAATAAGGATGAAAAGGGAGGAAATGAATGAGAGAAGGCTCATATAGCTATGAAATAAATACAAAACACATGATTTCTTAAAGCAGCCAGACAAAACAAGACCACAGAACAAAGACTGAATCTGAGTCAAAAGAGTGAATCAAAGGTGATGCGTTGAAGGCAACATGAATGACGAGATGGAGCGAAGAACGTGACATATGGAAAAATGAGCGACAGGAGAGGGAGGTGACGACAGAGCTGCTTTTTAAAAAAAACAAAACATGAAAAAACAAGTAATAGTGTCTGAAGTTGCAGAGAATCATGTGATAAACTATATATTTCCTAAACTGTAGATAACGGAAATCAAAGCACACACTTTGCTATCCAACATTCAGGGTTTTTTTTGTTTTGTTTTTTTTCCAGCTGAGGAACGAAGTACTGTGCCTGTTCAAAATCACGTCCATGTCAGGTTCTAACGTGATCGACGAGAGGTGAGGGCGCAGATTTCCTGAGGGGGGGCCAAAGTGAGCGGAGGGTGAGACGACATATAAGTGGGAGGTCACTTTGGCAGAGGTCCATTCAGAGTTTTTCTTTTCACTTCCTGAAGCGGGGAAAGTAGGACCACAGACATTTAAAACAGACACGTTAACATCTTCAGCTTTCCTTGGATATAAAAGCCTCAGACGGTGACCGACTTCCACCTGGAAGTGTTGAGAGCCAGCAGGTCGGCACAGCAGGGTCCATCACCGGTACTCTGACTTGTGATTGTGCCATCAACTCCAGCTTCCTTATTATCACTATTATGTCTTTGTATGTATGAGTAATGATAAAAACCTTTGATGCTAGTTATTTTCCATACTACAGTGGACATTTACACAGGAGAGAGAGTAGTAGGTCTGTGAGAAAGCTCTGTCTTTGGTTAGTGTTCCCCCCCATTCTTCTTCTCTCACTCACAGGAGACTTTCTGTTCGTAAAGATTGCAGATTGACAAAATGTAGTGATAACAGGGTGATTTTATTTCTTAGATTCTTTCTTCCTTGTATGTAGTGTGCGTATATGCGTGTGTCATAGAGATGATGCAGATGATTCCTTATTTGTCACAGACAACATCCAAAAGTGGATTTAGTCCTTTGTGTCTTCCCATGATTTGTTAGTATATTTGTGTTGTCACGCTTTGACTGTAACACCACCTCTTCAGTCCGCTACAGAAAGTTTCTGTCAGCGGTAAAAGTCAAAGAAACAACGAAAACGTTTGAGGGCAACCGGTCACGTAGCAGATCCAGACAAACTATCCAAGTGCTGTTTTCTCCTGTCGCCACCCTGTGGATCCCTGTGGAAGGAGAAAACAAACAGATTAACCCTGAGCGTAGCAGAGAACATTACTAAACTCAAACAATCAATCAAAGCAAATAAGGTGATTTAAGATTAATGAGCAATACACATTAATCACGTTTGACATGACTGCTGAGGGAAGAGCCGTTATACACACCTCTCGCAGTTAGATAAACCTGCCGTGTCAGAGGGAATTTAAACACTTCCACAGCTAGTTCTTTTCATTTCAACACATCAAATAATATCTCGAACTAGTTGCGAAAAAGTTGCCAAACAAAACATTTACACAGGAGGGTGCAATATGTTTCAGACCAAAAGAACCCCACTCTGTGCTTCGAGCGGTGACCAATCTGAAGACACCGCCAGCCTCACAGCTCGTCTGTCTGCACAAAGATTTTAATTCAGCTCAGGTGGATACAATTTGTTCTTAATCCTGAAGGGGCAAATCATGAGCATAGTAAATGAATATTAAACAGCTTAAACATAACAGGATATGATAAACAGTAACCACATGGCAATACCAGTTCAGTCATATACAGGCATATAAAAAACCTTGGTGGTTAAGTGTAAAAATTGGGGAAACAAACTTAAAAAATGTGCCTTCACATCCGTAAAGGATAAAAAGTCGAAAACATTGGAGACTTGTTCACTCATGCACACCTCCTCACAAGCCTCCAGGAAACCTTCCTGACTTGCCTCTTGACGTTAAAAGTGAAAATGTTGACGTGGGAAATGTTCCTGCATAAATATCAACGCTGTGTGTAAACTGGATGTATTCACAGGATCCATGAAGGAGAACATCTCACAAGAAGAAAAGACCGAAAGCAGCTTCACTGCATCATTTCTAACAGTCGCTCCCTTCTTTCATCACCCCCACCTGTCTGTTTGTTTTTCAAAAATATTTCCTTCTTTGTTTCACCCCGACTTCACTCAGAGATTTTACAAGGGGACCGGTAGGAAAAAGTCTGGCGGCTTGCGTTCAGCTCAGTCAGGAGTTTTCTTTAAGTGGGAAAACACCACAGGATCGTCTGGAAGCTGGAGAACTTTTACCTGACTTTACTTTCTAATATTAAAAAAAAACTTCAGTGTGGTATTAGTGTGGCAATACATATCATTTTTACATGTTCTTTTAATCATAAAAGACTGGAGATAAAGTTCACCTTACTCCTCATGGGGCGTCTCTCCCAGTCTCCAAACTGGCTTCGAGCAGCAGCTCCTCCAGGTCTTGTCCACAGCTGACGCTCACTACGAGAGCGACACACGAGAAGAATTACAAAACGACATACCTCTGATCATCGCACCAACAGTCCACTGCACTTATTATATTATTATAGATAAGAGAGTAATTACAGTGACTTACCATGCTCCATCACACAGCTGCCTGGTTTGTGACTTTCAGCTTTGAGAAGATGGAGGGAGAACTCAGGCTTCAGGCCGTTGGGAAGAGCTAAGTTGACCTCCTCCTCCTCCTCTTCCTCGTCCTCCTCAGCCTTTGAACAACCCTTGTCCTCGTCTGCAGAGCTCTCATCGGGGGACTCCTCTCCTTTGACCGCGGCGACGGTCACAGTTGAGGCAGGTTCAGGAGTCTGAGGATTTGACTCCTGAGCTGCATCATGACTGGCAGGTGGAGTTTCATCAGTGTGGAGAGCTGGAGCAGTCTCTCCTCCCCGTTCCTCCGCCTCCGTTTGCTGCTTTGGACCCAGCTCCTCTTGGAATGACTTCTCCTCTGTTAAACTTGGTTTTTCATTTTCCAACACGGTGGCTGGCGCTTCCTGCTTCCCCTGCAGTGAAAGTGACTCAATTTCTTCTACTGTTTGGTTCAGGGACTGAGTCTCCTCTGATGCTGACGCAAGCTCATTCTGTAGCTGTTCAGACGCAGATGCTATGAGCGGCTGCTGTGTTTCAGCTGCAGTGATGCGAGTGTCGAGTTTGTCTAACTGTTCAGTCTCCTCTGTGCTTTCAGAGCTCACCACCTGCATGTCATCTGCTACACATTCCTTGTCCTCTCCTGGACCGTTTTCTTCCACACATGTGGGCTCAGTTTGGGGGCTTTCAGTGCTCTCTGTTTCCTCTTCTGTGTGCTGCACAGACGGGGGATCTGAAGGCAGGGCTGGACTTAAATCTGTCACCTCTGGGTCTAAAGTGCTAGCTGCTGCATCCTCTGCGGCTGGATTGGTACGTTGGGGTTCTAGTGTGTGGGTCTGTGTGGCGTTTAGTGCAGGCTCTAAGTAAGCGACAGGACTTTGATGGGTCAGTTGACAGCGTGATGACGGAGCTGTTGAGCGATCCTTCACGTCCTCCTGTGTCAGTTGTGGTTGAGATGAGGGCGGCGGCTGCGTCGGCTTTGTGTTCACGTCCGCAGGCTTCTTCAAGCCTTCTTTCGCCGCACTTTTCTGCAGGTGCTGTAGCTGCTGCTGCTGCTGCTGCTCAGGAGGGCTCTCCACCCGAGTAACCATAAAGATTTTATGACCCCTTCCTGGACTTGAGACAGATATACAGCGACCAGGGGATGGAGGGGTGCCAGGAGGAGCAGTAGATTCTGTGACGGTGATACCCAAAATGATATTCGGCCCCCCGGCAGGTGAGGCAGACGGAGGTGAAGACGTACTTGAGGCACTGAGGAGAGGAGGTGCAGCTGCTGTCTGCCTTTCAGGAGCGGTCTGGTTTAAGAGCACGCAGGACTTTGATGTGGACGAGGACTTTGTAACCACCTCTTCCTCATCCTCCGTGTCAGAGTCCGACTCGAGGTTAGTTTTGGAGACATTTGTGTCCAAGCTCTCGCCTGATTGGCTGCTGGTCTGTACTTCTTTACCTGCTGTTTCACTTTCTCCCGCCTCTTTCTCCTTCGTTTCCCCTTTGTCCTCTGCTGCTGCCGCCGCCACCACCACCTCTTCTTCTCCTTCTTCTCTGACCCCGTCCTCTGTGGCGATTTCAGCCATGGACGCAGACTGCCTCATCTTCTGCTCTGTTTCTTCCTTCTCCTTAGCAAAGATGAAGTTTCTCTTGCAGCCGTTCTGTATCTCGGTCAGCAGGGCGCGCTGAGTTTCAATGAAGCTCTTTACCTGAGAGACAAAAAAACAAGTCTTCAAGAGGCTGCTACACACCATAAGAAATCCAAAACAAACACGATGTAGAGCATTTCCTACACTAACTTTGAGGAAGCAACCTCCATTCAGTCTGCTGTTACAGTTATATTTAACAGAACTGTGTTATTTGAGTAGCTGAGGCTGGACGGCCTTTTCCCATCATTTCCTGTCATCTCTCCCTCGCCATTAATATCATAAAACCCTGAAGTCACTCAAATGAAACCTTAATGACATCTACTGGACATTGACTGAAGATGATTGTTAATAACAGGATAAATTCTTTGTTGGTCTTTCATCCCCCCCCATGCTCACAGTTTCTTTCTTGGGCTCCCGGTCGAGGTCCAGACGCAGCAGAGAGGTGTTGACTTTCAGGGCCAGAGACAGAGCCATCAGTCCACCTGTCTTGATCTCATTCTCTCGAAGGTCGAGACGCAGCAGTCGGGGGCTCTCAGCGATGAATTCAGCCACAGCCACGGCTCCTGTAGCACAGACGGCAGAAAGAGACACCAGGAGCTGTAACATCAGAGAGGGTGACACTACAGCCTGAAGCCGAGGTCACGCAGGGACGAGTTCCTCACCTTCACAGGACAGCTTGGTTGAAGCGAGGCCCAGTCTGAGCACTGAGCGGTTAGCGATCAGTCCGTCTTTCAGCTTGTGGATTCCTTCGTTACCCACCGAGTTATGGCCGAGGTTCAGAGTCTCCAGACTCTGGGTGCATGGCTGATGGAGAAAGACAAAAAACGTGAGAGAGATGTTAAGCAACAGAGTAGTTATTAACCCCGTTATTTGAATGAAGACTTTGACAGTACATGTTTTTTAAGGCGAAAGCTTCAGGAGTGTGATGAGTGATGACAACATTAAATGTAAAAATCCAGAAAGTCTTTCATACGCTTTGTTCAGACTGACGCCCTAATCAGATTTTTCTCCAAATCTGATCTTACTGACTGACTGTCCACATATTACAAATTGCAAGTAACCAGATCCAATCAGCCCGTCCACATTGACGTGTTCTGATTTACATTGATTACTATGGTAACAGGTTACACCCAGTGAAAAACAACAACAAAATAAATGACAAGTGTGATTATGTCTGACTCAAATAATCGGGCTTGATTTACTACGTGTTTGTTCTTATTCCTGCTGTTTTTGTTTCACTGAACAAAGTTAATTTTTTTTGCAAGTATCTGAATGCTCTTACTGCCCAGTCTGTGCATGTTGATGTTTTTTTCACTACACGTCTGTTACTGCACAACAACTGGAAGTATTTCACATGACAGCCTCTAACTAATTGAACCAGGGACAAATAATTTTGTCATCTTGTATATCCTGCAAAGACGTTACATGATACACAAGAATGGCCTTAAAACGTCAAATCCCACTGATCACAATCTTCACATGGCTGTCCTGGCTGCTGAGAACAAACACTGGAGATAATCACAGTATACTGGATTATCACAACACAAGGACGTGTTCATGTTAAACATTACGCAGCAGCCAGGACAGCCAAGTGAAGATTTTAATCTTCTTGTGTATACTGTAACATCGTTGCAGCCTCAGATAAAACCACCACCGGAGAGATTTCTTGGAAGAGATAAAGAAATACTAATAAATCATAATCTGGGAGGAATGGCATCATGTGTTTCCAAAAGCAAGAGCTGCTGATCGGATCAGTAGTTACTCTTCACTTCGACCAAAGTCCTGATGATTATTTGGATTATTTTACAGACATTTTTAAAGACTATAATGGTCAGGGTAATGGACAGACCTCTAAATATGTGCTGTTAATAAAATGTGGATTTGCACAGGAAATGGTCAAACTGTCACAGCAGGACAAAAGTTTATCTCGCTCTGGCCGATGACTCAAATGACTCATCGCTGTTTACATTACATTTCAATGTTGTTTTTATAACAAGGACAGCGTGCGTTAGACCTTTATGCACAATCACTTAAAAACAGAGGAGGAAGCGTCTCGAGTAGTGTGTTGTCTTTACAAACACGAGTGCACAATCAAACGGAGATGAAGGGAGGGAGACATCTGCTCATGGAAAGCTTGCGAGTCCTCCCTCTTGGAGCTGATACAGAACACACACCGCCATTGTTTGTCCTCATAAAACATCTGATAGATGTGGGTGCAGAGTGGCTTTATTGTCCCCCCCCCCCAACAGTGTGTGTGTGTGTGTGTACCAGTGCAGCAGCTAGGTATCCCATGCCGTTGTGTGTGAGCTGATTGTTCCATAGCACCAAAGTGACGAGGCCTTTCCTCTGCTCTTTCAGTCCTTCACACACATAGGCCAGTCCTGCAAACACCAAGAAAGGAAGACTTAGAGCTCTTATATCTTGATAGTTGGAGGCGGAATATTTCTGCTCCTGCTAAGCCTCGACTGTGATGTGTGACGTACGGGGACAGAAGTCCTTCTGGCCCTGATCAGCCTTTGGAGGTAGCAACACAAACGTTATGGGGGTAGGGCGATAGAAGATAAAACATCGGATTCAACAATGATCTATATGCATTCAACTTCAAAGTCCATTTT
Organism: Symphodus melops; assembly: GCF_947650265.1. Classification (NCBI taxonomy): domain Eukaryota; kingdom Metazoa; phylum Chordata; class Actinopteri; order Labriformes; family Labridae; genus Symphodus; species Symphodus melops. Next base: position 6,772,271 of record NC_136700.1, on the reverse strand, counting down.
AACAATCCTGCTGTACACTGCTCTGATCTTAAAAGACAAAACACACCTCAGGAAAGAATGCAGATCTATGGGCAGCCATACTGCAGACTAATGATTAACTCTTGATGCACCTGTCTACTGTATTTATATCCCTGTGTTCTATTGATTTCGGTGCAAGGTTATGCTCAATAAAATAATAGATTTTCAACAAGACGGTTCAAACTTTGGAAAGGCGTTACAAATCACTGCTGCGTACCTGAGTCCAGGATGTGGTTGTTGCGCAGGTCTAGGATCTGAATGTTGTAGTTAAACTTGAGCAAGTTGCCAAGTTGGGCCGAGTCTTGCAGACCGTTGAGTTTGTTGTCTGCCAGGTACAACTCCCGCAGGTTCATATTCATCTTCAGAGCCGTAGCTGCACAGAAAAATAAAGACATGAAGGTTAAATGCAAAAAAAGAAAAGCTAAATGTCAGAGATTATGATGTCAAGGCTTCCCCAACCTTACCCAGTAACATGAGCGGTCTGCCAGAAAGGCCAGCGTTCTCCAGGTGGAGGACTGCCAGGCTGCCGCTGATCCTGAGCGCTCGAGCGACAAATGGAGCCGAGTGATCCAGCAGCGGAGTGTTACGTGCATCCAGGTACTGCAGAGAGCTCGTCTGAGGAGAAACGATTAAAGAGATAAAAATCTGGCAGCTCAGACAAAAAGGACAGCAGAGATCATGTCCTTATCACGGTGATAAAAACAAACGTTGTGGCTGCAAAAAATTAACACAAAAAATGAAGTCAAGGATCTCTATTGTACAGGTTAAATGTGGATCTCCTACTCCGACGTTTTCCTTCATACTGATTTGATCATTTCTAACCTGATTAAGAATTGTTGAATGTATCGTTTTCCTTGCAGGATAAAACAAAATAAACAAACAAACAAACAAACATACTAAGATGGGGCGCAATGTTAATAATAAAAGCTGAAAAGGCATTTGTGCTTTCTGTGATTATGTTGCTCTGCGTTGGGACGGCTGTGTCTCAGTGGTAGAGTCCGTCATCTCTCTCTACTGGAAGGTCAGGGTTCGATCCCCAGCTCTTGCTGTCACATGCCACTGTGTCCTTAAGACATTTAAGCTGCTTCAAAGTAAAACTGACCTGAAGATGTTTGTGTTCTTTCGTTCACAGAAATTGATGTTGAAAGTTGATGTGTAAACATTTTCACCCTGCAACCAGTTTGTCTTCCTAACTCGATGAACGGTCGACTGAATATTAAGTGCAGCAGAAATGCGATGAAAGAGAACTGACGAAAGACAGATCGGAAAGAGAAAGAAGCAAAGAGATCAGCATTCTGGCATGGACACAGAGCTACAATAACAACAGAGCAGCAAAGACAGACTGTATTGTCGACAGTCATATTTTAGACCAAACACCATATACAGGCCAAAAGAAGCTTCTGTGACAGATGAAAATTACACTGCTTTTTTTAAATGATCTATCCTCGCTGTCTTCTTTTGGTAGAAGTCATCTTTCCCTAGATGCTGAAATCATACCGTGTTTCTGTGAAAATCTCTAAGCTCCTTAATATTGTATTTATAGTGGTGCTTCAGCTTTCACTCAAATGAAAGGCTGATCAAACTAAGAGGGACTTTCACTGTATTGTGCTTCTCCAGATGACTCGATGCACTTTTCTCTTTCTTCATTATTTTTCCCAACTTACACTACTCAGAGTTTTCATTTAGAAAATGTTAATTATTTTTACTCCAACTTGGTTGCATTTGTAAACCAGCAGCAGAGAAATACAATTCAATCCCCAATGTGTAAACTTATTATGACACCTGGAGGGCAGGAGGATGAACACTGAGGTTAGGTCAGGTGTCATTTCGTTGCATTAGGCTCTATATGTGTTAAGCTTTCAGTGTAGTCTGTATTAACACTTAATCGTTTCATGTGGTTGTTTCTTTTACACGATTGGTGAGTTTTTTTTTTTTTTTTTTAAGTCCAAACATGAGTTTAATCTCATCCTCGTCTTTCTCTGCAGATGATTTTATCCGCCCCAGGATAGGGACAACCTCTCACCTTTCTCATCATGTGAGCTGCGGCTTGCCATCCTCGTGTGCCGATGTGCTTGTTGAATGAGATGTTGAGATGGGTGGCTGACTCGTAGTATTCGATCATGTCGAACAAGGCTGATGCTCCCTGAGAAGAACAAAGTGAGACAGAAAAAAAAAATGACAAAAAAAAAAGAGATGGACGTTAAACGAGTCATTTTAGAATTTAAATCCAACAGTTTGAAAGAGACCTAATTGTTGGCCACAAGATACAGTATGAAGCAGAGCTGCAGCGGGAGAGAATGGAAATCCTGCCGTTTAAATAGACCGCCAAAAAGGATGACGTGTTAGTCAGGTGACTGTGAGACTGACGCATGTCAAGTGTGAAATCAGTGCAGCCCGTGTGCCTGCCTGAACGAGCTCACAGGCATCTGCTTAATTTGAGTTGAGAGTTGGACAGCAATGAAATGTTATTTTCTTCTCCATGAATCTGCAGTGTTTCTTAAATGTTTTATATAAAAGATCATAAAGTGAGAGAAAAAGTTTCAATAGATCTATTCAAAGCATTTACTCTGATTACTCTTATGTGTCACAAAGAAAAGCTTCCACACATTTGCAGAGCGGGTAGAGAACATTTGATGTAAGACTATGCCTTAAAAATACGAGTGTTGTGACGCGTTAAACAACACAGACAGTAAGCTCAGTGTGAAGAATCGTGCTGAAAAGGAGAACATGAAGGACTGAAGTGAGAGAACAGGTGAAGCAGCAAAGGGCGAGAGAGTGTCACCTCAGACGATGACTGTAATAATCTCATTTTGGTTTGGGTGGTGCTGTGTTGGTGCATCTCTTTTATCTCTCACTGAAAAAAGGAAGTCTGTACAGCTGTGGATGAATCTAGAGTGCAGGTGGATGGCTGTTTAATCTGCTTTCCTGTCCCCCCCATTCACTTTCATTGGATAAAAAGTCATCAGCACATTTGAACAAATAAATGAGCTGTGTCATTCTTTTTTTTTTTGTATGGATTGTGTTGCGTTTCACTGAGAAACTTTTTAAAAGCAGCCTGAACGCAGGATGAGAGGTAACACAGTCAGACAGGCTGCTAGCTTCTCATAACCTTTTGTGTTTGTGTGTGTGCGCACACGCACACTGGTGTGATACTGAGTAGACTCAAATGTGTTTATCTACAGGGTGGGCGAGGATGAGTCACATTGAGCCAATAAAAATCAGACTTGCATTACTGCTCCTCCCTGTGCTCTTCAAAATATCTCTCCAAAACTATTTTCTTCTTTCATCTTCCCAACAAGACGCGAATGCTGCAGATATATGACGCTCTGCCAAATCCAGCCATCCGCTGTGTCTCTCACTACACTTCAAAAGATGATCCCATCTTTCACTTCCCCTTTCGGTTCCTTTTCTATCCAACAGTACTTTACATTCGCCTCTTCCAGCGACACTTCCTCCATATTTTTTGCCTTTCAGCGTGCCGTTTACTCAGAGCCCAAAGCGGCCCACTTGAATCGAAGGAGATGCAGCTCCCTGGTGACTAAACCACTGACTCATTCAGGCTACTTCATTCACATTTCTGGGACTGAATTACACGTTTGGCGACCAAAGTGCGCACGTCACTCTGCATTGGTTAGGATTATGGGAAGCTTGTGTGTGTTTGTGTGCGTCTGTCTCAGCCTTTCTAACAAAAGGATCTGTCCTATAAATAAGTTCAGTGATGTCACTGCAACACTTTGCTACAATCATTACAAACGAGGCCTGTGCCGTATTTCATCATCATGTATACACAGTTCTTGATACACTGGATGCAACAATCCTGGACTAAACTTCGGTAGGTTACATTTGAAATGTGCTCATTGAAGTGGACCGGGTGTCCAGGCAACATTGTGAGGCTCCACCTTTACTCTGTCAGTAACTTTTGGAAACACTCACCTCAGTGCTAACACAATTGGTTTCCTCTTTTTATACCTGGAGGTAAAATGTCATTTGAATCCTTTTTCAACGCCCAATGTTTACATTCAATCACCTTAATGTGCAAATTAAGCAGAGCAGGATGACATAGCACATCACCTTTTATATAATCAGTGGAGTAACTATAGTCTATATATGGTCTTTGTATCTTAAAGATTTCAGAGAAATGCCTTTTTTTTCCTCCAAAGAAAGTCAAAAGCACATGGTACAGGAAAAGTACACAGTTGTAACTTCTTTAGGCTCAGCCAAAAGTCACATCCTGGCGCTGCTGTCAGCCAGCGTGACTGTGTCAACTCGCTCTCAGTAGGAACACTCAAGATGATGAGGACAGATAACACGTACACACGCTCGGCAGAATTAAAGTGTTAAGTCCATATATTAAGTGTGTCTTTCCTTTCGACAGAGCGCTGTGAAGAAGTCCGGATTTAAATGAACCTTTTTAGAAATTGAGGTACGAGATTGATTCAAGGAATTGTTTTAGCCCTACATAGGATTGTTCCTTTAAATTAAGTTAAATCAATTTTAAATTTTAAATTACAAATTACGGGGAAACATTACATCTGCAAAAGATAAAACAATGACAACATTTCTAGATGGTGTAAAAAAAAAAAAAAAAAAAGCAGGATATTTGGGCCTATAAAATAATCTGAAATGATTGAAAGTGACCTTAACAAACCTCTCCTGTATGTCTCCAGCTAACTGCAGAGTTGTGTCTGTGTGTGATACAGTACTACACAGTGTATTTAGAGCAGGAAGTGGTCTGTGTCTTTCAACCTCACACTGCAGCACCGTCTCTTTCTCTGTGTGTGTCTGGAGCTTTAACGTCCCAAATGGTGTTTACACAAGAAGACATCTGGAGTAATCAGAAAAGCCATGACAAACAGTCCACATCCTGCCGTCGCAGGATGAGTGAAAGAGAGGTTTAGAGTATGAATGAGGGCAAAGAGGAGAAGTGAATGAGGCTGAGAAAAGGGAGAGAGACATGAACAGGGATAAATGGTGGAAGGATGCTCGACGCCCTGAGAGGACTGAAAGATGGGAACAAATCAGAGACAGATTTAAAAGGCAGGATCTTCTTACGTCTTCATCCAGGTTGGTCTGCTCCAGGTCTATCACTTTAAACTGGACCCGCTTCAAAATCTCCTCCAGAGACTCACATGCTTTGTAGTCAAGCTTCTCACCTACACAAATCAAACATACATACATACAATGAATTCTGCATTAGAGTATGTTACTGAATGAAACAAAGGAGAACATTCTGTACGATTATTCCTACAAGTTACATGTGTCATGTTGAAGATAGCTGGTGTTTTGGTGCTTACCTTTTAGATCTAAGCATTCATTTCGCTGTGTCAGGTCTTTCAGTTCCTACAAAGACAAAATAAAAGCAGTGTCAGTCAGTTGAGCTTCTGTTTTACCCTGAAGATACAAACTTTGCGCTACATGTTGAATCTTTTATGTCTGACAAAAGGAGGATATTCATTAAATTAGCCCTGGAGATACTCTGTGAAAAAGAATAGACCCTCACTCAAAACAGAAGCAGCAGCAGAAAACTTTGCTGAAATACATAAATAGTGCCATCATATTGGTTTTATGAAACACCAAATATGACTAATGCATAGGACTGAATGAGGACATCGCAGATTAGATTTAGAATTTGATGAATCAGTCAGATTGCACGTGGCTTTAACTGGACAGCTTCCTTGAAGATCATTGTGTAGACAGTCGTTTCCTCCATATGGCCGTTTTTGCCTGTACTACATTTCTCAGCTTCACTATGGTGAAAGCATTCAAATAAAATGATAATACAAACTGAGCAACATGATGGAGTAAAACTAGATTTTAAGCCAGGGAGACTCAACAAGAAGATAATCAATGACTCAACAACTTCTTTTAATTTCTTACGTTGCCAATAGTTTAAGCACAAGACACACACAGTGTGATTGATGGGTGGGATAGTTGTCTGGGATAATATCACCATAGTTTTAGGTGGTGTAATACACCTCAGATATTACATTTTACAAGGTAAAAAAAAAAAAAAAGACTGCTTGCTCTTCCTCTCAACATCCAACTGGACACACAAACTGGGAAAACATGCTCCGAGTGCTGCCTTATCAACGGTCGACCAGCATATCCCTCTCCCTAGCTGGCGGCTCGCTCTGTTCAGCATAAACTCCATAACCTCCGCCCTCCTGCCATCACTGATCCATGGGTGTGTGGCGTGAACATACTGAGGAGGGTTTAGTTGCTCTGGCAGTTCAAGGCCTCCTGCGTGACTCCAGAAAATATGAAGTCATGTGACAAATCTGAAGAGCTTCATTGCCCTGATACAAAAAAAACATGAAAGACACTCCAGCAACAGTGAGATGAAACACGTCTTAAATGTTCACTTTGTAAGCTGTGAGCACACATTCAGTGTGAATTAACAGCCAATCCTCACCTACCATTAACTGAGGCACCTGTCAGTGTGGAAGACTTCATCAGTGTAAATACCTCTCTGAAAGAGCTGCCAGAACCAAAAATAGTGCATGACGCACAGGGCGCCTCTGCATGAGTGCTGGTGTCAGTGTGTATGTGTGTGTGTGTGTGTGTGTGTGTGTGTGTGTGTGTGTGTATGTGTGTGTGTGTGTGTGCGTGTGTGTGTGGTGGGTGGAAAACATGTAGCTGTTGATTCCCTTTCTGATCTTGCTATTAAATGGTTTAATCATTCTTTCTTCACTGTGCTTCACTGTTCTTTTAGTGACATTTCCTGATCATGAGGACGCTTCAAATCAAGTCAAATTATCAGCAGACCTGAAGTCAATCAAACAAAACATCTGTATTGTATCTGCAGACTGTTCAGGGGCTTTTGAAATCTTGACAGTGGCCAGTAATAAATGGATTTGATAGCTAAATCGAAAGTAATTCAAAAAGAGTGGGTGATGAAATAAACCCTGCATAGTGTTCCTTAACAGCACTGAATGGCTTTACGGAGACAAACGTGGAACATCTATCTATCTATCTATCTATCTATCTATCTATCTATATTTTATATACATATATATATATATATATATATATATATATATATATATATATATATATATAAAAAATGCAAAAGTTTAAATGGCCGGATTTCTCAATTCTGGAAATATTCAACCAGTTAGAAATGTTCAGTGCTGCAAGAACCAAACCCGGTCCCATTACTTCAAGAAAGAACAATCTCCAGTGAAAGAACGTGTTCAGGAAGCTAAATAAAGTTCCTGGAGCTAATTTAAGCACTTCCCTTCATCAGGAAAGGGCTGCAATCAAACCCGTCTCTCACACTTTTTTTTTTTCTTTTCGCTCAAACTATGTCGTTAGTTGGTGAGTAACAGCTTGTTGTACTGTAGCTTGTGAAGCTCAAGCAACAACCCAAACATGGGGGGATATGAGTCCAGCATGTCAAATAAACCAAAACCAATTACTGTATTTCATGTTTCTTTTCCCATGTGTCCCATGTGTATGTTGTGTAAAGGACTTTAAATTGCCTCATTGCTGATATGTGAAATTAACCTTCCCTGCAAGTGCAAAAATAATCTGATGAATATTTTGTGGAAAATATCTTAAAGCTCAGTCTATTGGCCAAGACATCCCTCATAATCTCGGTATCGTTTTTTAAATCCCGCTCATTAAAATAACAATATGTCTTTGCATTGTAACAATAAACCAGAGTTATCCGTCGTTGTCCATATCTCTCACTCATTTAGTCCGGGCACACGTACTGCTAAGAGTCTGGCTCTACTTTAGGTTTCGGCCAACCAAGTCGACCAGTCTAGAGGGAGCATTTTTCTGCATATTCAGAGAAATAAAGTGTGCACCCTGGCTGTATGCAGGACGTTGGCTAACAGGGAAACCACTTATCGTACAGGGAAATGTGGTGGCAAAATGTGACACAAGGCTACCAAGTGTTCAGGACCCAAGACTCTGCTGGAAGTTACTGCAGAGCCGGCATTCAACATGAAGCTGCTAAATAGTGACCCTTCTAAAACTGAGACTCGAACAACTGGCCAGAGAAATACGTAGCCTATAGGACCTCTGGCAAGCAGCCACGTGTACAGTTGGACTTAATAAAGGAAGCATTTAGAGTAAAAGAGGAATGAACTGTAAAAAGGCTGAGCTCCTCACTGGTCAGCCTGTTGGTCTGACTTGTTTATGTGGATGGTTACCGTAAGGATGACTCAGCAAAAACGAGAGGGGGTGGTTTTGGACTAAAAGACCACAGAGGTAGGGAGGGATGGAGTGCAGCCAGACTTTGCAAACATGAGCAATCAAAGAAAACGCTGAATACGGTGGGGAGGGAAGGACGGGAAAAAGGCGTGATATCTCTGTGATATCCAGAAATCCCAGGTCCACGTGCTCCTACTCCCAGTGGAAATGAATCCAGACAGCAGGACTAAACAAGGCTAGCAGCAGTCGATTAGCAGAGTGATGTGCTTTTCTACGAGTGGCTGAGACGTTAACCTAACGTCTCTCAGCTGACCAGGCGTATGGGGATTTCTTTGCGGGGTCTATTGAATCAAAGATCTGTGGCTCGCTTTACATGAAGTCACACACGTGCACAGCTCCAGTGGAGAGGCACAGCGAAGGGTTAATGAGTGTTTGCTGCAGCGCCTGTTGGGCCAAACAAATAGGAGAAAGTGTTAATGTGTCTCTGCTGCCAAGTCTCCCTTCTGTTCTGTCAGTCTGACTGGAGAGGGCATGACATGATGTTCCTACAAAAAAAACATGCATCCGTATGCTTATATGTGTCAGAGATATGTTATCCAACATTGATATTTTCAACAACAACAACAGGGTGATGTATGTAGCCTTAGAAAAAGGGAGCACCAGGTCAGATATGAACAAGAAACTGATTTATACTTTTCCAGACAGTCTATGTTTAAAGCTGACTTACACAAGCTCGGGTACTGTTTTAGTGAGGCAGGACCGATAGGACCCAAAGCAACAAAGAAGCAGACTCTTTAAGCTGTTTTATCTGAGAACATGTACCCCCCTCTAGTATCATGATACCACTTTCATTGGGACTGGTCGATCCGTGGGAAGTAGTTCACAACTCAAAGGGAGGTTTAAAAGCCTTTTTCCCCCTCTTTTTCTTACAATGAGGTCACACCTCCCATCCATTTTCTGTCCTCTAACAAAATATACATTCAGTGGAAACCTTTGACAATGATTGTGCAGATACAATCATTAATGTGCAGTAAATCATGTACTAAGGCACAAGGTCATTAGGAATACAGAAAGTGCTCTCAGGCTTCCCCCACTGGGCTTCAAGAACTACTTATGCAGAGAGATTATGGGACACATGACTGTGCTGCCTAACCCACAAGGGAAGGCAGAAAAAAAAAAAAAAAAAAAGATAGAAAAATGTGTGTCCCTGCTCGGAGCAGTAATCACTCGTGTTGGAGAAAAAAAAAGAAAGAAGTGAAGGTTCCATTTTTACTGAAACTGGTAGAGCTCTTGATCAGAGTCATGCCATGGTGCCTCATGTTGTGCCCTAAAACATCAGTAACAGGCGCCTGAAGTGTTTTCATCGTCTCAAGAGAAGGTTTACAGTTTCATTCTTGGAACAACTTTATGTTCAAATACTCAAACAGGAACTTTTATAAAAGTTTTGAGTGGAGCTACCAGGAGTTCCTAAATGTTCTCAGCTAATCCAGCACCTGGCTGCTCAGTGCACCCGAGTGATGCAATCATTATTTTTATGATAGTATAGTTATGCTGTAGAGCCCTGTTTTACATATTGTTTTTACTCCAGCTATTTTATTTAACTTGCACAGCATGTACTCGTCCATCTTCTTCTTCTTATGGCCCTTCTAGCACAGGGACATGTCAAAGCCCATACTAGTGTTTTGAATGTATGTAAAGTACAAATTGTGGTCTATACGACAGGAGGGTTGGACATATGAATACAGCCCATAATACTACCCGTTGAAAAACCAAACTTTCCACTCAAGAGGAAGCATATCTTAAAACATACGTTTAACCTTTGTTCTGTCCAATTGAAGTTTGAATGTAAGTTTCTTTCTTTCTAGAAGTTTGTATTGTGAATATTGAGGCACTGGCTTCACTCCCTGATGACTGGGCAAACACAGTTTTCACTAAATAAACATCTACACACACTTGGTGTCTTTGTTTATGAACAGGTTGATGGAACTGTTAAAGTGAAAGTCGGAACTTTTTATTTTTTTGAGTTGCTTTCAAATCAACCAATCAATGCATCAAAATGCCGTTTTTATCCTACAAAGATCTGCTTCTGTCTGAGGGATCATGATTTCTGAATGAATGTTTCTCAGCTCTCTCTGTGGGGGAGCTGCAGAATTCAACAAAGTTTAAGTTAATTTTCTATCACCCGACAAAGCTTTTCCTGTCAAAAACTGTCTGGAAGCTGCTTCATGATAACGTATGTATGCAGTGAGTGATGATTGCATCAATCATATTTGGAGTATTAAAAAAGGGGAAAGAAAGCAGGAGCTCAGCAGGCTGGGGTTACAGAGGCTTTTGACTGCCAAAGGGATTTCACTGGGGATTAAGATGTCTCACGAGAGGTGGCAAATAACCTCATTTCAAGGAGAACCACTGTTCTCATTCAGAACCTTTTCTTTGAAACGTCTTAAATGGATCAAAAAAATATTTTCCTTTTCTATCTGCAAACAAATTGAGTTAAAGCCAAAACATCAGTGAGTTAATTAGAGAAAACAAACAATAACTAATACTGTGTAGCAACAATTTTCCAAAGTTCACGAGCGTTTTAAAGTTTAGTCTTTACTGAGAGTCTTTAGACCTTTTCAGATTGTGTTTCAGCAACAGACCTGTAAATAAGCTGCCATTAATTCTTCGTACTTTGAATTCAGATTGTTTTACGGTGATGTAGCAACCAAGAGAGCACGGCACAGCAGGAGCTCCACATACACACAGTCAGACATGCGCGCACACACACAGCACTCGTCTCCCCCGTTGGCTCCGCCGATAGTGTAATGCTGATACCTGTTACTGTTTGGGAAGACGAGACAGAGGGCAGACCACTTCTTCCCTCCATTACGCCTCCGAGACATTCATATTGAAGACGACACGTCAGTCACAGGCAACAACAATGTGCCTTGAAACGACAGTCTGATTAGCGCTGAAGTGGGCCCCCAACAGTGGGGCAATTTTTGTGTGTGATTTTGAATTGTGTTACATGAACAGGAACACTTTTCTACCCTAAATGAGTGCATGTGATCTAAACTATTTGAATCCAATGAACAGATATCTAAGTGTACTTTGTCAGAATTAGGTCTGCGACAAAGGAGTGACTGTGTTTACGCTGATTTGTGTGTTCAGCTGTGTTTCTGTGTTTTACTTGAACCTCACCTGTATTTGTTTGAGCACTTTGGGTATGGGCTTACAGTTGAGTGTCTGACAGGCCTGCTTGTAGGAAGAGAGGATCTCCTCCACCGTCACATTCTGAGCTGCAACACACAAAAATAAAAATAAAGATTAGCATTGCTTTTAATACGTGAACACATCTGTCACTTTTTGTAGAGTAAATGAGTACACAAACACACAGACACACAATATATGGTTAGCAATATGTCTGTAGATTTGAGTGTTTTTAAAAGCTTTCCTGCTTTTTGATAGTTTCGATCGTTAAAATGACAGATTATAATCATTTGAAAACACATTTAGCGGTTGGTTGGTGGTTTCCGATAACCTATAGGTTTGTAAAATGATTTACAAAGCCTCTTTTTTTTTTTTTTTAATAGCAAAGCTGAAGTACAAATGCATCACGGTTGCTGCATTTGCTATTGTTATTTTCTGACAGTCACCTTTTTCAAAACAGACAAACAAAGCATCTGAAATGAGTTCAACTGGATATTCACGATTCAGATGCTAACCCTAACCCTGCAAAAATAAATATAAAAAGGTTCTCCTGCAAAATCCAAAAGTATCAACATGATGAAGTTAAGCACTGGGTCAGAGTCTCGGTTAGGTCACCTGTTTGTGTCTGCCTTGAGGAGCACTCTCTTGACAGAGAGGATCAGAAACTAGAACCCTGTCAAAGGGCTCCATTACTTAAATCAGCAAAAAAAGGAGGTATTGTTCTCGGTGAGTGTGTGGGTCAGTCTGCTGCCACTCCAGACTGTTGCAGGGTCTAACTCCAGTCACATGACTGGGCAACATTTGAACCCACTGTTCTGGCTAAGAGACTGCTGGGAGATGAAGTGTGAGGCACTTGAATGAAGGACAGAAAAATTATGAAGCAAATGAAACCAAAAATATTATAACCTCCACATGTGCTTTCACTTTACTAATACATTGAGGTGCTCGGTGTGTGAATGGGATTTTGTGCTGCAGCCAACATTCTTTCTCTTACCAAGGTGAGACGTGTCTGTCCTTGCAAACATGGGCAATAAGAGAAAAGGCTAAGAGCAGACTGGACTAAGCAGAGTTATGATCATCTGTTATTAGTGACAACGTCGAGCATGCGAGACAAGAGTGCAGCAGCAGCAACAACCGTGTGGAGATGAAGGCGGTTAAACTGTACGTCTCTGTGTTTGTTAACAAACAGGTCAGAATAAATAAGATGCTCACAGAACAAAGAGCATACATGTCTGTCCAACCGTGCTCTGCTCAACCTCAATGCAATAATCAAATGTCAGACCATGGTTCAAAATAATACAAGAGACATTATTGTGGTAAGTCTGAAGTACTGGTGTGTGTGCATGTGGGAGGCTATATGAAAGAGTTAGCCAGGGCAACAAGAAAACAATGAGAAGACATCGTTTACTTGTTTTGAAGCCCAGATCAAGCAGTCCTTCAGAAAACTGTTGGAGTCCAACAGCAGGCCCTGGTACATGTACACAAACAAATAGTAAAGCTAGAAAAAAAGAAAAGAAGACAACTACTGCTAAGATACATATTCTTACTTCAACTTAAACTAAAGACTCACAGTTTTCTTACGATACATAAAAAGGATGCACGTTCACACGGCTGTTAATAAATTGTGATCAGGCACAGAAAATAAATTTCTTCACTTTAAGCTATCAATTAAATGTGAATAGATATTTAGATTTGTCCTAAAAACCATATCAGACTGAATAGTAACCTCTGGTTAAGACACAATGATAACAAACAACAACAACAGTATTGTGCTGGAGGTAGACTTCCCACTACTATTGAAGGGTTACTTGATATCAGTCAATACTCAGGTGTAGGTGTTGACATTGTTATGTTATTCCAGTATAGATATTGAAAAATCAAAACAGCAGAAGACACAAGACCATTATACGTGATAGTATCACAAATGAGGCTCGGTCATTTCTTGATGTGATCGTTTCAAACGTCTTTTCTTTTTTGGACTTTTTCCCCAGTAAGTGTCTCCTCCCTGCTGTCTTCCAGTAAGAATCCCTGGTGCAGCAATAAGCATGGAAACCCTCTTTTGGTTTAACTCTTCAAACAACTTTGTTGACCACATGACCAGGCCAGTGGTTTCACTACTGGGAAGCAAGCTCTTTGTAGCTGCACGCTGTACAGGAGCTTCATGCCTGTCCCACCAATGTGCCCTTTTTGATTTCACTTCAAGAGCTTTGGACACAACACAATTGGTAAAAATAGAACAGTCCCTGTTTGGTCTTGTATTGCCTTCTCATCTTTTTAATCAAACAAATGATACCAGCTGGATTTGAAGGACACCAGGCATCAAAGGGCTCATATTAGATTAGAATGGCTCTTCACACCAATGACATTGTATGGCCCGCCTTAGAAAAGCCTGTTTATGTGTGAAAATGAGTGTATGGATGTGCATAAAATTTTAGCATTTTGCCTGCAGCCTGAAAAGTTAATGCTTTAACTCCGTGGTAAAGCGTTACACGTCTTAGTTAAAAATCAAAAGGACAGAAATGTAAGCGGACTCAAAAGCAGGCTTGAAGTGTGTTATGAGAAAGCACAGCGAGGGCTACAACACGTGTTAAAAAAAAGCTTTAAGGTAAACTATTTTATTTTGCTCTTTTTAGAGTTAATTAACATTAAAGATCACAAAAAGACAGTCATGATCATGATGACTGTCATAAGCATCCGTAGCAGCAGAAATCAATGTCACCCAATAAACGCTTTTTGCTTTCTTTCCTGATAAAGTCTCTGGATGTATTGTGTGGATTCGACATAAATGTCTTCAGCACATGAGCGTGTGACAGTACAGTGTGTGCTGCCAGTGAACACTGTGTCCTTGAAAAAGTGTTATTGTACAGAGCTGCTGTGGAGCAAGTGTGTGTAAACACTTCCTGAGGGAAAGGTGGGGTTCAGGGTCCCATGCTAAGTACACAATATTCTCACACATACTGTCGGACATTAATCAGAGAAGGAGAGCCGAGAGCGACACAGACACAGACTGAATAATAAAAGCACATGGTTCTCATGAATGAAAGGCAATATTTCGCTCCTGGGCACAAAATCAACTGATACAAGTGAAGAAGCTGAGGTTAAAAGGCACATAGTGTATATAAAAGAAAGAAAGACAAAAACCAGTAACGGAGAGAGAAAACGTTAAATTCTTTGGAGCTGAGTTGAAGCTGTTGTCTGTGTTTTTGCTTGCTCTGTCTTTGTTTTATTACACCCGCCCCAAGTACTGCTTGTACATGCATGGAGGGAGTGGCTATGAGGAGCTACAGCAAAAAGGGGGAGAGGGGGAGTGGAAACAACCGCTCAAAAGACATGTTGGAAAACCAAGGTAGGGGAAGTGGAGAGGTAATGAAGTGCAGAAAAAGGTTTGTATAAAGCCAGAGTGCAAAGGATCAATAAACACACCTCATCCTCTGAGAGGCAATACCTTGATTTCTGAATAAATCACTGCCATCCAGACTAGGTGGTCTCACCCCCACACACGGTGAGAAGTCAGTCAGCCCATGCTCATGTCATGCTCATGTTAAAAATCCAAAGTGAGCTGTCAAACGCTTTTCTTATTTGTGCTCTGACCTTTCCTTTGACAGTCAAAAACCTGCTCTTCATGTTGGACTGAAGGCAGAGAGCAAGGGAAGGGCCGCTTATTGCTCTGGATTGAGATTTCAGGTGTGGAGGAGCGAAGAGGAGACGAAAACCACACGGAAAAAAGGAGTGCATCTCGACTTTGACAAAGACAAACAGCGAGCCTTGTGTCTTCTCGTGCGACAACACACACTTTATCTCTCTCTCGGCTAGCATTGCCGGGCCTGTGAGCAAAATCATAATAAAAGCAGGATTCTGCAGTAACAGTTTCGAGCTTGCTGACTCAGATCAACAGAGGTAAATTTAGCACTGTGGGCTTCATGGTTCGGAATAATGATGAGTGCTCGACCACTATCTGGCTGCGGCAGATGTAGCTTTTAATTGAGCGAACATTTTGTGAGCTGCAGTTATTTTTGCCATAAAATGGCTGTTTATGTGCTAACAAGTGAATACAAATCAAAGTTGAGCTTCTTCTTCATTTTTTCTTTTTTATTTGTTCCGCACATTACGACACACAATGCTCACAGAATAAAAACTATTCACAATCCAATCCATGTTCAGAAAGGAGCAGGGAGAAGAATACATCTTGTTTTGCCTGCTCCTTACTCAAAAAAACCCAACCCCAAAACAAAACAAGAAATGTCCGGATGGATTGACTTAGCAATCAATTTCATGGCAACATAAAACGAAACAGAGAATTTTTTGACACAGAGTTTTTGACCTTACTGAAGGTAATAAGGATGATCTAGAGCAGGAAAATGGAAACCGATGCCCGACAAGAGAGACCGAATTCAAACTGGTTTGATCTTGTATGTTGAAGGATGTGCCTGAAACTGTCGACTGGATTGTGATTATAACACAAGTGTAAAGACAGAGGCTTGATTTACTGTAGGTCATCATTAAACCAGGTTGGATTAAGATCGAGCATATTGTTGCTCTGTGGCATCTTGTCCACAGTTCACAGCCAGTTGGATTGGTATCTTGGGGCGAGGGAAAAAAAATGAAGGCAACCAGGGAGCTTTACCTGCCATTAATTATAAATCTATTAGCTGAACAACTGGCAGAGCTACGACAAGTGCAGACACGTTGAGATGACAGCGCTGAACTGACATTATGCCAAAAGCTCCTTCAAGAAAACAAAGATTTTTCAGTTAGAGCCGCCAACCTGCTCGGTCCTTCCACACCTTAAATGAACTTGAGTTATAAAAGCAGCAGGTGAGGTCAAGCTTGTCAGCGCAAAATGATTAACATGCATTTGAGTCCAACAATAGCAGGCAGTGATCAGAGCAGTAGACCTCAAATGACCTGAGTTTAGAATCAATACAAAGACACGACAGTGTAACTTCTGTAGATCACGTTTCAGATGGTAAATACTGCAAAGATAAACGACCTCAGGTTCACTTCATCGTCCTTTTGCACTACTCACCACTGCACTGTTAGCTTTCTATTCTTATACATAAGTCTCTAATTACTTGTTTAGAGTTCTTAGTTAATTGTTAATATTTAATGTCTATATTTGAGAGCACAGTCTACTGAAGTTCAATTCCTCGTGTGTTAAAGAAAATCTGCATTGGGAATCTGATTTATGTAACTAATTGGATGTGAACGATCCAGTCGGGTCAACTTTGTGAAGACTTTACCTGAACACTTTTTTTCTCACACATCTTTCTCACACGTGTTCTATCATTCCTTTTAACTTGATGTGAGTGGAGATTTCAAGGTGCGAGAGAGACCCAGCCCTGGTATGAACTAGGCTTTGGAAAGGGTTTTGCTGGGCAGGTCATTGTTTGTAAAGGTAGGAAGAAAAAAAGAAAAAACACACATCCCTCAAACCTGTCTGACATCAGATCAGGTTGACTGCATCCTTCTTCTTCTTGTGACTTTAGTCAAAAGCTTGAACGAGCTTCTTAAAAATTGTAGCCTAGTCAAGGACAAGGGAGGCAAATTAGCCACAGCTAGAAACCTCCTTTTATGCGTCCCTGTTAACTACCGGTAAACCGATTAATAAAAAACTAAAAAAATACATTTTTCTCTTTTTTTTTTTTTTTTTTAAAGATTTATTTTGGGCCTTTTTATGCCTTTATTGTAGAGGGAGGAAAGTGGATAGAGTCGGAAAGGGGGAGAGAGAGTGGGGAGAGACATGCGGGAAATGGGCCACAGGCCGGACGCGAACTCGGGCCGCCCGCACGAGGACTATAGCCTCACTACATGGGATCGCGCGCCTTGCCGCTGCGCCACCGACGATCCCCGTTTTTCTCTTTTTCATTCTGTGCACAACTTTCTCTTGTTATGTTTGGTAAGCATAATTATGAACTTGCCTTACCCAGAATTGATCATGTTAAGGGCAAAACAGATTTAGTGGCTAATATTTAAAAAAAAAACCTGCTTTTAAATTCAACAAGAAAAACTTCCTGCAAAACTGAGTTAAATGTTTTTCGGCCAAATGACGTTTTCATGCCAGACTTTCTGATGGACACAGATTGCCTCCTCATTTCTGTATTTTGTGTAAAGCAGAACAGAAGTATTCAGCTGTGAACTCATTATAATAAGTCATTGCCAATGTAACGCTGTGCCACATTTGTGAGTTCATACTGCATATAAACTTCCTTCTGTGTAATTGTGACAACTCCTCGTACATAATGCATTGTTTGTTACTAACTGCAGCAGCTACAAAACACAAGACGTTCTCTCCTCTCTGCAGCTGCACATCATACCACTGATGCAGTCAAAGCCTCCTGAGCCACCCACAAAAGGTCAGAACACATCGACCCACAGAGGGCCGACAGTAAGTGTGGGCTCCAGTAGCTGCCTCAGTTTGAGCTACTCTTACTGTGACAGATGACTGGACTGTGGATGAATAGCTGTTTCAAATGTTAGCGTCCCTACAAAAGGCTTCATAGTGTTTTTGTACCCCAACCCACCCGGGCATCATCAAAAAAGCAACGTCCCTGCAAATCATATATAGCTGAGTCGTTTCTGTAAAGAAATAATCAGCGTAAAGTCAGATCTAAGGCAAATCCAAATGAACTGAACGACTTCAAAGAGGTCATCTTTGAAGGTCAAACCACAAGTGGTTCATTGCCTAACAAAATATACCATCATAAAAAATTAAAAAAACCAAAAAAAAACAACTTAGCAGGTAGCACACATGTAGCATGGGCCTTCGTTTGAATGGTTTAGAAATAAATACATCTGTGATGGTTGTAAAGGACTTGGAAGATATTGGTTTCCACAGATATCTGGAAACTTATCTGCTTTGGCCTCGTCATCTTTCACACCTTAATCTCTTACTCTGATTCTTCGGCCTGTTGAAACAGAGTGAAAACAGACTGTGCAGGCACTTCACCCTCCCCCACACCAACAAGGAGGGGGAAATGGGCGAAGCAAGTTTTTGCACGTGTACAGAGGAAGATGGGGCACTTTATTGCATCGTCAGGCAGACAACTGACAGACTCGGCATCAAACAAAGATTCCACTGAAAATGTACGACCTGAAATAAGGTCTGAAAAAACCTCCGCCCTAACGGATCGACACAGTCGGGTTTCACTCACTGACAAGGATAAAGCTTACTCCGTGTGTGGAGAGCTTTACATATGTTGAAGACTGTAAAACTACTACAAAATAGTTTTTGTCGTCACATCTGGTTTAAGCCCAGAACAATGTGAAGTGATGTAACAGTATCCTAGCAGGCCATACTAATCCATAAGAAGTGACGACCAGTTCTTTAGAAGGATTTGCTTTGTGACAGAAAGGGAAAGATAAAGTAGGTGACAGCAGGAAGCATGAGGTCTTCAGGATCACCTTAAAATGATCATTTAGACATCATTCATCAGGTTTCGGAGTCTTCAATAAAAAGCAACAACTGAGGATGCAGCGTTGACGCAACAGGTAACACTTCAAGGTGAAATTCCTTTCAGCCAGTGGTTGAAAAAAAAAAAAAAGGTTTCTTAAATTTTTTTGACTTGAAACAAAGCACAGTAAACACAAATATAACCAAGTCTAAGTTCTGTCTGCTATATTATGCCGTCTTTAACTTGTGCAAGTCTGTACACACCCAGAGATGTTGCATGTTGTCTCAAGATGACGATGAATCTGATCAAAATTGGATTCAACTGTAAAGTCCCTTTTGAGGAGGTTTTCTGTGGTACCATTGTACTGAATCATATCACAAAGAGAGGCCTCCCTTTTTTCCTTCGTCCCTCATTGATAGAAATGAGGAGGACAGAAGATGACAGCTGTCAGTTCAACATAATTTAATTCAACCAAACCAGAAGGAGCATTTCAGCATGCTTTGAGAACAGACTGACAACATCGGAGTAAACACTTTTTACAAGCTAACAGCATTTTGTCTAAGTGAAAACAACAGCATTCACACGATGACACCAACGTATGCAATAACATGCAAAGCCTTTTGGGCACACTTCCAGAGACAGATTTGAGTATGTTTGAGGTGGAGCACAGAAGTGTTGCCATCTCCTACTTAACATTCAAGTGCCAGTGTTCAAAATAGCCCCCTCTCCCAGTCTCACTCCCTGCCATTTCACACAGCCGTGCTGTGGATGGTGACAGCAGCGTCATTCACACATGACAGCTGGCTGCCTGGCTGGTCAGAGGTGGGGCAAAAAGGCAGGGGACTGTGTCACTGCTGCTGTTTACCCCTACCAGTCTGCATGACAAGACAGCAGCAGCAGCAGCAGCAGCAGCAGCAGCAGCAGCAGCAGCAGCAGCAGCGGCGGCGGGTAAATGCAAAGAAGGAAGACAGAATGGGCATATTTCAGGCACAAGCTTTCTGCTTAAGAATAGATGATCAAAGGATTTCACCACCCCCTTTACATAATTGAACTCAATCCATCCCCGCACAGACATGCCCAGGGCAGTGGGTCAAAAGCAAACAAAGTAAATTTGATGAATTTAATGATGTGGCTTAAGAACTCGCACTGCTTTGCAGGAGTGTAATCACTGCATATGAGTAAAACCCCTGTCATCTATTCCAAGTCCAGATCAATAATTAACAGACCGCAGTGTGGTGAGACTGAGGCCAGATCTGACTCAATTACAACACCTGCAAACCCCCAGGCTTCCTCGGAAACTTACATCCAACAACACACTACTAGTCCTGTACTGGCCCTCAGGGCTCACATACACAGAGCTGCAGTATGCTTGGTTTGTTGACACATTACTGCAGACAAAGCAACTACTGTGAGAAATGTCATATTGAAATGTGTAACTTTCAAAAGCATCGGGAGTGATGGGTAAGTAAGTCGATTCCTCCCTAACCAGCTTAGCGTGGTACGTTTGGAGGGTTTATCACAAAACATACACAGACGGACTTTCTTTCTCAACGACTGAAACAAAGGTTCATGTAGACCGGCTGAATTGCACAACGAATGAGAGTTAAAACTAGAGGGCTGTGCACTCAGCAGATATTATATTACGTCTGTGATACAGATATTACTGAATCACAGACGTATTGTTAGCGTGTATTGTTGGTAAGATAATAAATCTAAACACACGTGCAAACTTCTTGTTTTGGAAACAATGTCATCATGCCGTTGTTTTTTTCAGCAAATGTCCATGTCCACTAGAATAACAACAGAATGACAAACATTTACTTCATTAAATATCTTTTGACTTGTAATTTATTCTCCTCAGTAGAAGTACAAACTCACTTTACGTCTCCTCGTGTTAATAAAGAGGTGACATTTGTATGACAGCTGGCATTACCAGCTGACTTTAGACTTAACTTGGCTCAATGAACTCTCAAATATTTGCACTCATGTCTGTTCCAATAGAAGAACATTTGCACATCTAAAATGTACGAGACAGGCACATTGCAGAAATAGAGTCAACATTATTGTTCAGTTTATCAAATGTGACGAGGGTGGTTCAGATCTAACGTCGTTTAAAAACAAGTTCAAGTGTCTAGTTAGTCCAGAACGCTTCCAAAAGCTGAACTGAAGTCAAGGTTTTCCACTCTGTGAACTGGAAGCTTTGCTTATCAGTATGTAACTTGGTCCCCAGCCACAACACATAACATTTCATGGGTCAGAGAGCCTCGAACATCCTGGTGCCAAATGGGCCTTGGGTCTGAACAAGAGACAGAACGGCACGTCGGCCAAAGAGTCGGGTGGCTTGCAGGACAAACAGTCATTAAAGTGAAGGAATTTACTACTCAACTACAAAACGTTGGAATAAAAACGACACCAGATGTAACAAATGATCTTTCAAGAGTTGCTAATTATCTCTCCAGTGTTTCTCTAAAAACACAAACAAGCAAACGTGACTGAACATAAACTGTTTGTCTCCGTTTAAGAGTGTATGAATAGCTAAAACGTCTGATAGAGCTTTGCACATGCTTCCATGACACAGTGCTTCCCTGATTTTGGCCAGAGCTTCACTGAACTGGCCGGTCTGGGAGGAGGAGCGAAGGGAGCAGGGGAAGCAACGCAACATGTTGGGAAGTACAGAGAGGTGAGCAAGTTCATGAGATGGTATGCTCTAAGTCAGAACAAAACAAGATAGGCATTAGTTACTACAACCTTAGAATATTTTAGTGATATTAAACTTTTACTATAGCCTCATAATACTTCAAAACTAAAGCTCGCAGAAGCAATTCAACTCTTTTATGTTTGGATGTAAAGCCCACACATCATATGCTCGCTGAAATCACACTTCAATCTGCAAAAGAAAAATATGGCCCTTTCTCTTAACCAGCTAAAACTCCAGCTGTGAGTGGATGAAGCTTGTGGCTCTGTGAGCTCAGGCTGTCGTGTTTGTGACAGATGACATAACACAGGGACCTAGAGAACCTGACACTGGCTCATCACATAAAGGCTCCGGCTGGATCCTGAATCTATTGTGGCACAGAGCAGCAAATGAAGCACGAAGAGCCTCAGAGATGAGATTGAGATACATTTCATTTCCTGGATTTAAACGCAGATAACAGATATAGATACAGATATACATACTCAGATGAACTCTGAGCCTGTCCTCAACAGAGATGTCAGCAGAGCAAAGAATGGATGTTGATGTTAACATAAAGCGTAAAGGATCAGAAAAAAAAGAGAAATAGGACAGGAGTCCTTAAATTACTCAAAGACTACACATTTTCCCAACTTATTATAAATCGAGGTTGTATGTGCTGTAAAGAAACAATCAGCCCTGCAAAAACACATAACCCTGAAGATGAGTTTGAAAAGGAATTTAAAAAAAGGGTCTTCATCTGCTTACCTCAAGGGTTTAAAATCCTGTTGTTATGGTAATACTCTGTTTAAGTTCTGAGTCAGGTCATGGCAATGCAAAGTTTTATTTAAAATGAAACCGGACTGAGTGGATTTTTTTCAAAGCCCTTTTGACTCTCGTCTGAAAAGGCTTCTCTAATCGTGAGCTGAAGAAAATGACCAAAAGAAGCCTTTGAGGTGGGAGGCAAACTGTCTTCAAGAACTTCAACCAGTTCCTGTTGCATTTTATATTCAACTCTGAACGTCCGTGTGCACGATTTTCCCAGAATTTCCCCTCTTGGGATCAATAAAGTAATATCGTCTGTCAAGATACCAACCCCAGTTTACACCCAGCAGCTCTGCCAACTATGCGTCTGTGTGAACTGTTGAATGGCATGCACGTCATTTCAAGGGGACAAAGATGCAGCCACATTGGAGTTTGGAGGTTTTTTTTGGAGTTTGTCTTTGGGGCCATATTAAACTGACATTAGTTTTTCTCTTCAGAGCAGTTTACTTTACTTTAAAAAAAACAAAAAACGGTTTCATGGGTTGAAAATTCAGAGCTCTACAAGCAAGCTTTCACACAAAACCCAATGACTGACATGTTCCCAACCAGTAAAACAAAACATCACATCTCATGTGATGAAGTCCTACCACCGTCCCCTCCTTGACACAATCAGTTGGACCTTTGGAACATAAATAAACTACAAGATAAATGTGTTGGGGTGAAGAATCTGAGCCAACAATACAGTCATCTAGATGCTTGACTGTTTCCTGTGCCAGGTGTTTCATAAGGTCCTTGAGATCTTGGCTCACCGGCCTTTACTGCTTGACTTTGCCCCCGTGGAGTTAGGGTAAAGATATTTAATGTGCATGTTACTATCAGAGTAGTCGCCTGGCATGGACAGATACAGAAACATCTGACAATTCAACAGGGTTTGGTCAAGGGAAGTGAAGGGCATGAATGCTACAGAAGTAATATGATGCCGAGTCAGTTACGATTACACTCAACATGAATGGACGGATGAGGATGGGATCTCTCCAAGTGTCCGACTGACCGATCACACACATGTAATAAAGGAGATTATGAGACAGCACTGTTCATGCATATCAAGCTTGTAGCTACTTCTTTTTATGCCCCCTCCCCCATCACTGACCCTTGCCTTGGCCTGGCCTACATTTGTAGTTTTAAAGGTTATATCATTAGGAAAGAAAAAAAAAAAAACACATTCACTGGCTTAACCTTAGAACTGCAAAAGTCACATGGACACTGAAACCACGGGGCCAGCTGTACAGTCAAAACAACAATGAAATATCACATATTGTCAGATAGAAGTTTACTGTGTAACTTTGTCAACTGCTGTCACAGTACTGTGAGCAAACACCTCCAGCACTTTCTAAAAAGGAGCGTAGCTAGCTTCTCAAAAAAAGAAAAGAAAAACAAGCCACCACGACAGCTGAAAAACTCTGCCTAAGTGTTAAAAGGAGGAATAATAAACAGACACAAAAATGTAATAAAATCAAATAACAGATCTAATAGGAATCAAACCAGGAAATCAGAAAAAAAAACCTTGATTCGATGTAAAACAAAAGACATTCATTAAAGCATATGAATGTGAAAGATCTCATTTGGACGTAAGATCTGGTTCCTTGTATAAACACAGTAAAGGCTGAGCACCATCCTGCATGAGCTTCCTTTAGTCGGGTTTTTCACTGAACAAACAGGAACCCAGCGGCACACCTCAAGGAGTGGTGGGATCACAAAATGGCAAACAGCACCAGCCTGGGACTATACCGAGATATTTAGCTGTTTAGGGTGGAAAAACAAGGTTTTCTTTGACTTATTTCACTATTCAAACCAAGAGAAGAACTTCTGTTTGAAAAAGGTGCAGGGGCGAAGGTGCTGCCTGAGGACGTAACTGGCGGTGGTGTTACTGTA
The DNA here is from genome assembly GCF_947650265.1 of Symphodus melops. Classification (NCBI taxonomy): domain Eukaryota; kingdom Metazoa; phylum Chordata; class Actinopteri; order Labriformes; family Labridae; genus Symphodus; species Symphodus melops. The sequence continues at coordinate 6,748,142 of NC_136700.1, read as the reverse complement.
CATAGGATGACGAGCTTTGAATAAGGACACAAAAGAACATTCCTCTCAGAGACACACCTCTCAGGCATCACTGTCAATATCCTTCCCACAATCACGTTTTTACTGACGACACATGAACTGTACGCTGTAGGCTATGACACGGCATGTAGCCTTTCAACAAGAACGAAAGCTCTTTAGATTTGGCACTTCATATAGATGCTGCAAAAGGTCCTTTGAGAGGAAATCTTGACAAACAGTATTAAAATGACATGCTCATACTAGTACAATAGACGAGAGCAATCAATGGAAAGTAATTCACACATAAAGACATGCAGAGACAAATACATTACCATGTCTCCAGGGGTCCTTGGGCTCCACTGCACCAGACACTATATCCTCATCTGAAGGAAATGTCACCCTTTTGCCACTTGGTTTGTGTTTGTCATCTCCCTCCTTCACTGTAGGGTACAGTCCAGCCTGGTCTGTTGGGGCAGCTTCTGTGCTGCCAGTCTGGTTCCCTTCTGACAGGCTCTCAGCTGGGACATCCTGAGACTTGGACTCTGAGTCTGAAGTATTGTCTGAGAGTGACGTGTTTGTCAATTCAGCCTCCAGCACCCCACTCTCGTCGAGACTAAGATCCACACCTATGTCCATGTCACCACCATCATCATCCCCTTCCTCGACAACAAACCCAGCCAGACTGTCATCCTTTTCTTCTTGTATGGGCTCGACTTCAACATTGTCCCTGTGCTGCTCGTCATTAGAAAGGATTAAGTCAGTGGGATTCACTACTGCAGGGGTGTCTTTGTCACTTCCCTTTGTATTCCCATTAACCTCGTCTATTTCCAGAGCATCTTGAGCCTGGTGGTTATCCTCCTCGGCTGCCTGAAGGTTGTCCGTGAGCTGAGGCATCAGGTACGTTTCAGAGGCATCTGTGGGAACAATATTTTGTATTTCTATGTTGCTGTCCGTCATCAGTTCAGATATTCGGGGAGTGACCCCTTCTGTGTTGTTGGTAGTGTTGTGATCATCATCCACATTGCTCTTTGTCTTGACATTGCACAAATCTAGACACTGCTCTTCGATATTCATGTTTTCATTTCCAGCCAAACTCAGACTTCACTGTGCCAGACAGCCTTGATATTGAGTTAAACAGTAACTAGGAACCAAACTGACATGGATAAGTCCGTCTTAGATCTCTGTCTAGGATCAATTTATGTAGAAGGGCACCTAACTGTGTCCTTACAGACTAAATTATATCTAAGTGCAATCACAAACTGTTTAAATGAAGAGGAGGGCGAGTCAACTCACCCCAAAATAAAAGTATTCTTGTTAAAGTGAGATTAAACACACCTTCAATACAAGGAATGTGTGATATTCATGCAAACAAAGTTGTTGCTTCAATAACATTTTTTAAAGCAGGGAACTTTTCAACATTAGTCAAGACAGGCAGACACCACTTATTATTTTTACTAACCGTGTCCTATGCTTCAAATGTGAACCGACAGCTGACTCACAGACAGTCAGCACATTGCTAACAGTGTTTAAAAGCAGCGGTACAGTCAAATTGAAACGAACAAGTCACTCAGGGTGCCTCCATTACGCTACAGCCCCGACGCCAAGCTAATTCAGCTGCATGTATTTTTGACCGAGCGAACGTTAGCTAGCTCGCTAAAGTTGTTGCTCGACGATGACGTCCAGGAGGCCCGTGTAATAAGGGACTGTAATGTCAGTCCGTCTCTCCCAAACAAAGTCCATTCTTCTGCGTCGAGCAAAAATATTTTCCGGCTGTTGCTCCTTTCTCACCCTGGCATCACAAACCTCGACCAGCGATAAAAAAAAAAACAACACACACAGACACACACACAGGCGTCACACTCGAGTAATGAGCGGCTCCTGTTAGCGCCAATGAACCGTCCCGGAGCTAACACACCTGCCGCTATTGACACGATGGATTAATATGAGATTATAAAGATATAGCAGCCACTCAGGTCTCCGATGTAGATCCCTATCCGGGAGATGTGCGCTCAACCTGTTTTTGTCTAGCCTTACCATTCGCTAGCTTGAAGTCCGACAACTGTTTGTTGTTCACACGTCTGACGTCAGCACGTCGGGTACCTGCAGGGGTACGTTCAGCACGCGCAGTGTTACAGAGGGTTGCAAAAGAAGAAGCGAGTTAAGACAATACTTTACAGCATCCGTAGATTAAACAGTTTACACTGTGTGTAGCAAAGTTTGGTGTTGATCCTTCAACTCAATTGAAATTATAAAATTATTTGGGGGTGAACAACGGGGAAGTTTGACGCACGTTTAAATTGAGTAGGTGACATGCTCTCAGCAATCAAAAATATAGACTTTGCCATTAAGGCTCTCCATTCAGCTAAACAACCAGGTTTCTATTTTTTAAACCCTAGGCTATGTCATCTTGTTTCTTTGGTCACGGCTCTAACCCCTAGATAATTTGTCTCATTTACGTTGACAATGATTTTACAGTGAAGATTGGACCAATTGTGCTGTACTATTTATACATGTTGACACTTACAGTTGCTGCAATGCAAAAATGACACTTTGGCTCACTGAAATGTAACCGTTTAATAAATTGATTTAAGGTAGGCCATGGTTTGCATTGCAGCCAACTCAAACACCTGCAGAAGTGATGTGTGTTTCTCCAATTCTTCTGCAGAAACAGTTTGGTACGAGTCTTCCAATTAGTTTTACAAAGTGAGACTGAAGAAAAATGTTCAGAGGGTAATGGCGTTTTAAAGAAGAGTACAATGAATCACTTATGCTAAGAGTTCCGCTGCCATTGAAACACATGGGTCCCTTGAAGTAAGGACACATACCATGCTAAATAACTAAGACAAGCATGCTTTAAGAACATTTTTTATTAAGATACATTCACAGAACACATAAATCATTTAAAACTCTTGAGACTGGACATCCTTAGCTGTGACGTCATCCTTGGGTGCCTTGCTCTTTTTGGGCAGAAGGGTTGCCTGGATGTTTGGGATGACACCACCCTCTGAGATTGTGACCCCTGCCAGCAGTCTATTAAGCTCTTCATCATTTTTCACCGCCAGCAAGATGTGCCGGGGGGCAATACGTTGCTTCTTATTGTCACGGCAGGCGTTTCCTGCCAGTTCCAGGATTTCAGCACAGAGATACTCCAGGACAGCAGCCAGGTAAACTGAAGCACCACTGCCAACCCTCTCTGAATAGTGGCCTTTTTTCAGTAGTCTGTGAATGCGGCCTACAGGGAAACTGACCCCTGCCCTGGAAGACCGGGACACTGAGGTTTTTTGTTTGGGTGCAGCTTTCTTCCCACGTCCAGACATCTTTGACCTAAGTAAAGAGAAACAATTAATTACAGATTACATAGAGGCTAGTTAAGAAAAGGCCTGAAAGTAACAACAGTTTCCACCCCAACCTAAAGTTAAAAGGCATTTTTCACCTTCAGTTGAACAACTCTGCACCCATTGAGGTGAATCACATCAAACTTCACTGTAAACAAACTCACCAGTATTCTGAACTTCTTTCAAGACAGGACCACAGCTCCTCACTGAAACACAGAGCTCTGCTTTTATATCATTCAGGCAGTCCTTTGTTGATTGCTCACACCTGGTAGGTTATCGTGACCACCTACACAGTTCCAATTAGCCAAAGATCACACACTTTTGTCCTATAAGGTTCATTTCACTGTGAGCAGTGACAGGACACCTAATCAAAATAGAATGGTGAAGAGAGATTACAAATTAAAATGAGTGGTCAATGAAATTTAGACAGTCGAACCTCTTAGTCAATCAAAGATTACTGGTCAGAAATTGTAATTGCTTCAGGGAAATTTCAATAATAGTTGCACATTGGCATGGATAATTTGCATGTGTTTTATGTAGCTAAGAACATTAGGTATATACTTTTAAGTGTTTTACATTGAATACTACTTTATACTGCATATTTTTTACTGGCTTTTCCCCTATTAAAACATCTATGCTGCATTTAATACATATCATTTAAGCAATTGTGTAAATTACTATAAAAAATGAAATATTTCCATAGATTCCATCTTTTAAATGTGCTGATCAACACCTCCAGCAGATGGCAGCACATACTTCAAATTTAACACTACTTGACGCAATTTGGCCTTATTTTGTATTTTACACAACCACTTACTCTTAATGCTGGAGCACTTTTTAAATAACACCTAATGGTGTCATGGTCCTTCAGTTGAAGATGAGTTGCTTAACTGTGTCTGTCTCCCTCAGTGCCTGCTGTGCTTACTAACTGCTTTTGGGGTGGGGTATTGATGACTCATCTCCTTTACCTTCGTGTACAAACATCCTTCTGTTACAGTAGAACACACTGAGGCTCATAAAGAGACAAACGTTTCATACAATTGTTTTTAGGGGTCTGTGTTTTCTAACTTTTAGTGGTAATATCTGATTCTGAGGGTGTAGCACTTAAGGATCAAAGTTCTTTATCAACCTCTGAATTGACGTCCTCTCACATGCTTTCACTGAAATGTTCAGCCATATCTTCTTGATCTTTGCAACATGTTCATTTTAAATTCATCACATATTCTAGTTAATCAAAATGCATGAAACCTTTTCCAGAAGTGATATTGCTTTTAACTCAATGGGTCTCAATATCAATGCAGTGCCATCTCCATATGCATATGATTCAGTTAAAAGGTGACACAGAACAGCTTTTAAGACTGGGGAAAAAAAAGGTGTAATGTTAGTCAATGAAGATAGGTGTATGAAAAGCAATCAAAGATTTGGTTCTTATGGAAAACATAAGCAGACATAAATAAACCGGATAGATCTAGCCTCGCTTTTGCACATGCAGGTTAAACTCCCAGTGGGGTGTATTAATTATGTAGAATGGACAAAGAGGACCTTCAAGACGATCTCCCTTTGCTGAGCTGTCAGTAAATATCTTACCATCACTCTGAAAGCAATGTCAGCCACCTGTTTTAAACATATTATATCAGTTTCTTTTTTCTTATATGCAATGATAAGTCAAAGTTTACCATATTCGTCCTTTGTTGCTTTTGCGTTCTCCAATAGGATGGAGGGGGGACAGAGACATTTTGACTGTTTGTATTCACTTTAAAATATGGCAAAGGGCCAATTGCAGAGCAGCGGGAAGACAAATTGAGCGGGGACCTTCCCAGCAGGTCGTCCTTGGCCAGATTGGATGTGATTCTGTTCAACCTCTCAACATCCTCCCCGACATGAGGAGGACAGGATGGGACTCACGAGCTGTCACAAAGCGACTCCCAGTGCACATCTCTGCGGATGGGCTTTCAAGAAAGTATAAGCATAAAGCCAGTGCACGAATTGAGCTGGTTTCCTAACACAATTTATTTGCACTCAGTGGAGACTGGATCCCTGTAAGCTGTAGTTTTTCATCATGCAAGTTGTCATCATTGAAACAAGCCATTTGTTGTTTTTTTTGTGTTGTTCTCCTGGGAGTCTTCATCTGGATAAAGATTGAAGGCCCTCTGTATTTATTAGCAACAGTAGCTACTAACACTGAAGCTTGTAGTCTGCTGCCGAGTGATGAAAGGGGAGCGGAGGAAGCAACGAATTGATCCAAGAACACGATGAAACTCACAGGTTGAAGGCAAAACCAGACATCAAAGCTATATGAAAACTTCTTTCATGTGTGTTGGCAAAATCACAGCAAATTGTGTGATGTCTTTTCCAAAATTAATTGACAGCTAGTTCTTTGCATCAGAGACATGGGCAGGTTTGCGATGAAGAGCGTCTTGAGCTGACACTGAGGTCTCTTTCTCTTTTCTCTGAGCAGTAATACATTTGTGGCCATGTGGCCTTAAGGTGGATAGCGCTGTTACTTTGACCGCTAGTTTTTCCCCTTTCCTCAACTTTATGGAGACTACAGGAGATTGTCTGTTTTACAGAAAGCGATTCATCTTCTACATGAATCAAACTCATGGGTCAATGACTTCTTTCAGACATGCAGACCAGCTGCACAACAGGAGTAAAGCTTTTACGTGGAAAGAGTGTTCTCTTTTGAATTACGAGCCGTTTTCAAAGGGCGTGCATGACCCAACTCAAAATTAGAAAAGCTCTCCAGACATTTTTCTTTGATACTGTTCATCTCTTTCAAACAATAATAGCCCATTCTTTACAGACCAATCTTCTCTCTCTTTCATAAATTTCCAGAGGACAGCATCATTAGCCTCATATGGTGCTTGTCAGCAGAGAAAAGGTGGCAAATGCACCTTGCCCCTCTTGCAATCTAAAGTAATAAAAACACTATTAATGGGAGGCGTCTGCATTGGAGGGTGAGTCGATCTGTGAGTCGATTTACTTTGATGATGAAACCTCTAGACAGCTAGAGTGCAGCCCAGTGTGCTGAGGTCTCCGTATCCTTAGGTGCTTGAAGTGTGACGCCTCTGGAAAAAAAAAAAAAAATCCTGTGAAGCTGTGATTATTTTTCCATAAGTTCTTCTGCATCAGCCAGGGCTCTCTCCTATTAAATAAACAAGAAACAACTCCAAGACAAGGTCTCACGTTATGCTCTGAGTCAATTATGCGGTATTTTATGTTCAATATCATTTCAGTTTTAGCTTTTTTTTTGGACATTTTGGCAGAAAAACAAATGTAAGGGTATAACAAGCATGTTTGTTTTTTGTCTTAGAAGCTTGTGTGAAAAAAAAATAGGACTAGAGAGTGGTTGTGTGGGAAAAATCAGGTGATGAAAAACCACAGTACATCAAATGTTAAGTGTTCTTTCTGTTTGCCAAAGCTTTCTTGCTGAGCAGGAAACGATAAGAAAATATCTTTGATGAACAGTCTGATTGTGGTGGCTGGGTTTCTGGCGGTGGTTGAGGGACGACACAGTCAGATGGTGGTAGCTTTGTGTCAAAGATGTCGGGCGGTACTAGTGCCAGATTGCCTTGTTGAGCCTGGCTTCTGCTGCCGGGACAAGGCCTCCTACAGTATTGTTTAATCAATCCAGAAAAAGGCATAGAGGTGAAGGTGAAGCTGAAGCGGGCTGTAAGCCTTCAGACAAACAACAACCTTTGTTTTTTCAACACCTGAGGTAAAACTGATTGCTAATATTTTACTAGTTTAAATGAACATTACACACAGTTATTGTTGTTATCATCATATAATTGATTTATGGGCCAGAAAAATAACCCAGTTCACTGTCGGATGACGTAATTTTTTATCAAGATAAGCTGAAGGCATAAATCAAAATGTCACATAAACCTTATATATCCTCAAATCGATGTGTGGTACAAAGGAAACATTTTCATTTGAACATTCCCACTATGCAGTCCTCACCTTGATATGTTATTTAAATAGATTGAAGTCTGGTCCTCCCCTTGCTTACTATTTCGGGATATTGAATTTTAGAGCAGTGTAGAATTCTCTGCCCTTCCTCATCTTTTGCATCTTCCTACGCGTCTTTTATCCGCCGCAGGTCCGTAGCCAGCTGTGATGGATACCATATGTCCATACCACATGTCACTGGTTTCCCAATAAAAACCATTTCCCTTTTTAAACATTATAAAAACACAGGGTGGACCTGGGGATATATAAAATCAGGGTAAGATTTGATCTGGTACTAAGCACCTGTGTGTGGGGACTGACCAGAAGAAGACCACCACATATCCACTGCCACATCATTAGAACAACGAAGGACAAAGAGATTTTCCATTATCCACCCAGCCGCTCATCCGTCCGTCCCACCTGTGCTAAGACCCATGCTTTTAATTCCTCCATCTGTTTTTCTGTCTTTCCTTTGTGTCTCTCTTTCTTTTCAGCCATAACTAGTTTTGGCTCCCTCCCACATAATTCTCCACTGCACAAGTCCTTTTTTTCGACCTACTTCTCTTCCTGTCCTCTCTCTCTCTTTCTCTGTTTCTCGCACACACACACACACACACACACACACACACACACACACACACACACACACACACACACACACACACACACACACAGAGGCATTCACACACTTCATTTCTTTAAATATTCATTTCCGTCTGTCTGTGATGTGTTTTGGGGAGCTTCCTGTTCCCAGCCCTCCTGCTTCCCTGAGAACCTCCATGTAGGAAGTGGCAGTCCTGGCACTGAGTCCTCGTCCTCCGCCTCCAACCGGTCACATTCCCACCTTACAACTGAGAGGGCAATAGAGGGAAAGAGAGAGCAATGGATCCCTTCCATTAAAGTTACTGTCCATTTCTTATTACTGGCTCCTGGGCTCTGTTACAAAAAATGTTGTTGCAATAGCCTTTTCCCAGACAATAACTACCTCTTTACTGGACAGCCAGCTCAACTGTGGTAGCTAATACACTAAGCATATTACTCTATTTCACAGCTGGATGTTTCTTAGAATTTCTCTGATTCTTTTGACAGAAACTATTCCCAGTGTGTGACTAAAAACTTTTCAGTCAGTTTTTCCTGATCATAAAAAGTGAACTCTAATCTGTGCAACTTTATTTCAGACTGGAGAATATTTACTAGTTGTATCTGACATCATGAATTAAAGTTAAGTTTTCAGGTCACAGAGGGTAAAGAATAGTTTGAAAGCAAAGTATGAGAGAATCTTTCTCAGGTGAGTGAAGCTGTTTTTACATCATGTGAAATATGTGGAAATATGACAGAGATCAAAACGTGTTTAATTCTTGGGTAAAAACATTGGAAGTGGGTGGTCTGTACATGTTAACCCTTTGTATTATTTCATCTGTAATGGATTTATGTTCCCTGCAAACTTTTCATGTATGGATTTATTGATGTGTCCTAGGCTATATACATATTCTGATATATGGCGACCATGACGCAGCTTTTTTGAAATACCAGCTTTATCATCTCAGACTGTTTTATTTTCTGCGTCTTTCCTTTCTTACTCTTGTCAAAGTTTGCTCCTTCTGGTTAGTCTGATGTGTCTGACCTTTTCACTGCCCCTCCATGATTTAATTCTTACCTCCCTCTCCCATCCCTCAGATCTGAGCTTCCCTGCTCATCAGCATATATACTCAACAAAAATATAAACGCAACACTTTTGTTTTTGCTCCCATTTGTCATGAGATGGACTCAAAGATCTAAAATTCATTCCAGATACACAATATTACCATTTCTCTCAAACATTGTTCATAAATCTGTCTAAATGTGTGATAGTGAGCACTTTTGCTTTGCTGAGACAATCCATCCCACCTCACAGGTGTGCCACATCAAGATGCTCATCAGACACCATGATTAGTGCATAGGTGTACCTTATACTGCCCACAATAAAAGGCCACTCTGAAATGTGCAGTTTTGTCTCACAGCAAAATGCCACAGATGGCGCAAGCATTGAGGGAGCGTGCAATTGGCATGCTGACAGCAGGAATGTCAACCAGATCTGTTGCTCGGGCATTGAATGTTCATTTCTCCACCATAAGCCGTCTCCAAAGGCGTTTCAGAGAATATGGCAGTACATCCAACCGGCCTCACAACCGCAGACCACGTGTAACCACACCAGCCCAGGACCTCCACATCCAGCAGGTTCACCTCCAAGATCGTCTGAGACCAGCTACTCAGACAGCTGCTGAAACAATTGGTTTGCATAACCAAAGAATTTCTGCACAAACTGTCAGAAACCGTCTCAGGGAAGCTCAACTGCATGCTCGTCGTCCTCATCGGGGTCTTAACCTGACTCCAGATCGTCGCCGTAACAGACTTGAGTGGGCAAATGCTCACATTCGATGGCGTCTGGCACGTTGGAGAGGTGTTCTCTTCACGGATGAATCTCGGTTTACATTGTTCAGGGCAGATGGCAGACAGCGTGTGTGGCGTCGTGTGGGTGAGCGCTTTGCTGATGTCAATGTTGTGGATCGAGTGGCCCATGGTGGTGGTGGGGTTATGGTATGGGCAGGCATCTGTTATGGACGAAGAACACAGGTGCATTTTATTGATGGCATTTTGAATGCACAGAGATACCGTGATGAGATCCTGAGGCCCATTGTTGTGCCATACATCCATGAACATCACCTCATGTTTCAGCAAGATAATGCACGGCCCCATGTTGCAAGGATCTGTACACAATTCTTGGAAGCTGAAAATGTCCCAGTTCTTGCATGGCCAGCATACTCACCGGACATGTCACCCATTGAGCATGTTTGGGATGTGCTTGACCGGCGTATACGACAGCGCGTACCAGTTCCCACTAATATCCAGCAACTTCGCACAGCCATTGAAGAGGAGTGGACCAACATTCCACAGGCCACAATTGACAATCTGATAAACTCTATGCGAAGAAGATGTGTTGCACTGCATGAGGCAAATGGTGGTCACACCAGATACTGACTGGTTCTGAGTCCCCAGACCCTCAATAAAGCAAAAACTGCACATTTCAGGGTGGCCTTTTATTGTGGACAGTCTAAGGTACACCTATGCACTAATCATGGTGTCTGATGAGCATCTTGATGTGGCACACCTGTGAGGTGGGATGGATTGTCTCAGCAAAGCAAAAGTGCTCACTATCACACATTTAGACAGATTTATGAACAATGTTTGAGAGAAATGGTAATATTGTGTATCTGGAATGAATTTTAGATCTTTGAGTCCATCTCATGACAAATGGGAGCAAAAACAAAAGTGTTGCGTTTATATTTTTGTTGAGTGTATATTTAAGACTAACCTGTTTGAGGATTCAGTTCATTGCGCTGACAGCTCTCAGACTTGTGTTTGTTTGCATGCATATCTGTTTATGTTTGTAAGCTTAAGAAGGAAGAACAGATGCTCTGGCAGCTTCAGGCTTGTTTTTCTCATTCCAGTGACAAACAGACCGGTGATTTATCTTATTGTGGTGTTTGGCCAAAACACTGACTGGAAGAGGGATAATGGGACACAGGGACAGACGTGAGGACCACCGGACAGAGGAAAGTGTGACAGTTTGTAATGTTGCAAACCTGAGATGTTTGTCATTACAGCTGGTGATAATGATTTATGTAGAGGTATCAACATAACAGTGATTATTGTGAAATAAATGCACTGAAATAGACATTTGAGCAATGTGTTGAATGTATATTCGATAATACACAAAGAATAAACAAAGAATGCAACTCACTGTTGAAAACTATGAATTTGGAGATTTTGACTTAATAGGACAAAACAATATGGAGCAGAGCACAGCCCTTCACACCTTTTGCCTTTATTTGATTGGGTAGCTGAAGATAGACAGGAAATGTTTGGAGAGAGAGAGAGAGAGAGAGAGAGTAGGCGACATCATGCATCAAATATCATCAGGACTGTGAGTTGAATCTGCAACCAGTGCATCAAGGACTGTAGCCTCTGTTCATGGAAGGCCTGCTCTAAAAACGGTGCTAAATCTGCCTGACACAAACAATAAAGTGGAAAATACTGTTTCGCTGCACGTCTGCTCAGTTACATTAGTTGTGTAAACGAATACAAACATTAAGAGTAATAATGTGCATAATGTTGTCATCTATACAAACATCATGTCGGCACACGAGCAACATACAATTTCATCTCTGATCTGCTGCTAGTGCTGCTTTCCCCATTTTTATGCATTCTGCTGTACGGGTATACAGGTCTGTGTTTTAATGGAGTCAACCTTCTTAGCCTTTTTTTACTGCTCCATTAATTATTTAAAATGGAGTGTGGAAGATGTTCAAGACACATGTTTTTAGTGTTCCTGCTGCAAATACAACCACCATGTCTCTCTCTGTCTACCAAATAAAACATCATGTTATATCAAAATAGAAAATGTTTTGTAACAATTTCTCTTGCCAGGAATTGTCTTAACAAGTAGCCTATTATACCTGGGCACCTGTTTTAGAGCTTTTTGATATTACAGCAGACGTAGGCGATGTCCCGTAAGCACTCACATGGAAATAGCCTCTTTCTGGCTTCTGTTCTCTTCCTTCCTAATATCTGTTGTTAAGATCTGCCAAATGTGAGGTACATAGTATCCCCACAAAAACACACTCTTACACACAACACACACCTGATCTAGACTTTGTTTTGGGAATCTGCAGGGCCATGTGGCGGCTTGTTTTTGTTCAAAAAGGGTACATGCTTCCAGTAAACCACTGATCTGGGATGAACATCTGGTTGATGGTGAAATTGTCTGCAAAATCTGGAGTTTGGATTAAAGTAAGGTTTGTGTTTTAGTAAAGCCAGAAAAGGCAGACGTTAAAAACAGAGAGGGGAAATACATCAGTAAGAGAAATGAGAGGAGCTTTACAGCAGGCCATGAAGAAGATTGTGTTTCAATGAAAATATTATTTTTAGAGCGTTCAGACACAAACAGCCAGTTGTACCTGGCAACTAATCCTTCTTTGACCTCCTCCCCTTTTGGTTACTGCTGCCATACCTTCACATCTCTGTTGTTTCCAATGATCAGTTCACTTCCTGAACACTGCAGATGTTCCCTTGAGCAAGACAATGTTGGTCAATTGTTCATATTCTTGAGTTTAAGATGGTTGTGTTTCCTGTTTTATTCTGTAGTTTTTGCCAAGTTATCGTACCTTCAAACCATATTTTATATGGAATCATTGCTGTCACAGTGACAAGAGATTGTAAACACCCCAGTAATTATCTTTTTTATAAATAAATAATGCAGGAACTCAGTTATGTGCTACATTACTTTTTCCCCTTTTGCCAGTAACTCACAGGACATTGAGAACTGTGTTTAAAAAGAGTTAGAATGCTTCAAGGCATGCAAGATTTCATGCGGTTTATAGATATGCAGTTTTCGGCCCAACATTGTGGTTTTCACTGACATTCCAACAGCCCCTAAAGAGTCTCAGCTCATCTCTTCATTTTCAGACAGACTAATTGCGTCTCCATCGGCCCACCAGTAGAGATTAGAGGGTATATCAGTATTTCCATCGCTTTGCCTTCATACTGTTCCCGCCCTTCCTCCCTTTGGAGTTACAGCTCAGCGCTGCTGGAAACAAGCTCATAGCTAAAAGGGAGAAGAACTGGAGGAAGCCCCTTTTCCTCTGCGCCAGGCCAACGCAGTATCCTCAATGGATGCATAATAGTGATGTGAACAGAGTGAGGAAGTCATCCCATACTTTCACTTGCAGAGGGTGTTTAATGTAACACACATTATCAAGCCCTAAATGAACAATCCTCTGGGAAGGTGGGAATGTTGGTGCTGCAGCGGTTCATAGGAACATTAGGCTGACATGGTATGCACACTATGAATCTATCATCAAGCTCTTTATCATGTTTCTGATTGCCAACTTTGTCCAATCAGTTAAAAAGGAACGATAGAGACATGCATTGATGATGGGTTCATTCTCCTTGTGCTTATGCACACTCTTAATATTAAAGCTTCTTCAGGTTCAAATATCAGAACTGAACTGGGAATAAGTAATGTATGCTGCGCTCTCGTTTATTCAGTCAAAAAAACAACAGAGGAAAAAAATAGACATTCTCCTTAAACTTCAGCTGTCTTTTAAATGTCCTTAAATAAATTGATTTTTCTAAATGATCGTCCTCCTCTTGCATCTACTTTTTTTATTAGTTCTTGCCTTATGTCTTTTAAACGAAAAAGTTCATCTGAGTTCGTACGGACTCTCTCTGGGCTCAAACATGTTCTGAATATACGGTGGATGATTGCAACTGTGTGCCTTGTACATCACCGCCAGTGTGTAAAGGTTGACAATATCATATATTTTTAATATACCTAACATAAGGAAAATAGGATTTGTTGATGCATAAGGGTCTGCATGATTAACTATTCTGACAGCCTTCTTTTGAAGTTAAAAAAAAAACAAAATTCAAAAGAAATAGATGATCTTGAGAAATGTGTGCTGCTTTACTTGTTAATTTCATGCCTTTAAATGTATTTGTGTCTTATGTTTGTAAGTATGGCAGTATCTTTAGCTTCTATGAAGCAAAGTGAATGATAATGATGTTTCACCCTGTCTTTCAATGTAGCCTATACACACTTAACATTATGTGCACTGTATTTTTGTGCACTGTATTTTTAAATCATGATAATGCTGCTGTGGATTTCTTCAGTTCAGCAAGACTGTAACAGCTATTCTGGTCTTGTTTGAGGCGTATTTTGTCCATGTATGGTTCAAATAAATCAGAAACACACAGTTCAAATTCAAATACTTCTAATCGAAATAATCGAAACAGTGATAAACCTGCTTCTATGGTGGCAAGAGTGATACAATGTCAGAGGAGAAAACAATTCATTGTTTATTTCCTAACACAGAACCCGATCTCTTGTATCCTGTTTTCACCACCATCGTTATAATCCCTCTTAATACAATGTTAAATGTTTTTAGAAGGTTTGGGTACCCATCATGAAAAAAGGTCTTCTATTGGTTATCTTTTGTAGTGTGACTAAAATCTTAGGTTGGCCTATCCAAGGTCATCTTTGTACACATTTCTATTAAAACAGGTTTGTTTTCATGCAGCTGTTAGTTTTAGCAGTTACATTGATAACTTTGACAACTTTGTCAACAAACACTGGTGGCCAATGCAATCCCATCCCTGGTGAGACAGAGCAACTTAAGGACATCTAACATGTTGTCACTGTGTTTTAATTTGTATACAGTATGGTTCTCTGGAACAGGGACATAATCAAACAGGAAACACAAACAGTATTCGCTAATAACATTTTAGAAAGAGGAAATCAAAATCAGGCCTGACATTAAATTAAATGTCTGGCCTGATGTCGACAGGCTGATGACAGAAAAAAAAACAGACAAGAAAAACCACATGAAGGGGGATGAGGGTGGAGAAAAGAGCGAAGAGCAGAGGAGGGGAAGTGGAAGAAAGAAACTGTGAGATCAGGCCCAAATCTGTTGGGAAGCGGTAGCTTGGGCCGGACAAGTTCACAGATGTTTTAAAGTGCTAATCTAATCTTTATGCCAGGCCTTCCCCCTCCTCTCTTTCTCGTTCTTTCCCCTCTCCCTGTCCTCGTTTTTTTTTTTTTTTTTTTGGTTCTTCTCCTCCTTTCAATTCTCTGAACGGAGGTTGGATCGAGTGCTGCTTGTGTTAATGCATCTCAGGAGCATCATGTCCTGCTGCTGCTCAGTGGTGGGACATATGTGCCTTTTACCATACTTGTTTACAGACGTGAAATTTCAATGAACAAATTATTTTTTTTAAAAAGACCTTGCTCAGACCTTCATACAATAAATACAGATATGAAGACAAGGGTAGTGAAAGGGGGGACTGTTATTCCTTTTTGGGAACATCACCCATGGCGATCATTCATCAGGGGTTCTGCATTATGTTTTCTGTTTCACTGACATCTCATTGATCATGTTTTTAAATCTCGGCCAAAAGAGTGCTGTTTTTGTGTTACATGGCTCTGATGCAGGATGAAGGGGGATAACGTTGACTTCCCAGATTTGATTTGATATGAGAATAAATTTAAGGCCCCACTTTGAGTTTAAACTCATTTCCTCCCCTTGTCATTCTTCTTGATTTCTCCCATTTACTTTTTCTGCCTCCTCCCTGTTTCTGCCTGACGAAAAGGAGGGACAGACAGTGGCTGCATTGAAACACACTGACACATTCCTTCATATTCAGCGGATGTACTTGCACAGGAGTTAATCCTGCTATGAAGAATTTAACAGCAATCTCAAATCCTGCGGTTTAAACCTCTTCCTCTTGACACGCTAGACAAGAAACAAAGAGGCCACTGCCAGAAAAATCCCCCCAGGTCACAAAACCTGGAAATATAGCCGGAGGTTAGAGGTACATGTGGAAGTGTGAGAAGAAAGAAAGCACTGAATCATTTTCTACATTTGGACATGTGTTATTAATTACAGACCCTGTCCACATTGCTATTTTCACTTTATGTTTTTCACGCTGGGTGATTTAGGGGATCAGTGGATGTGATTGAGACTGGAGTTTGTTCCCTGTGTTCAGTCCTGGTTACCTGGTTCCACGAATCACTTTGAATTTTCAGGTCGTAAAATACACCACGATGAGTCCAACCTGGCAGCTGCCAACCGCTCTCATCCCTCTGTGCTTCTAAACATCTGGAGAAGAGCAATATCCTCGAAGTAAACAGACCAACATCTGTCCACCAGCTCCTCACTTCTCGCTTTGCCAGCTCTCGCTTCCTTCATCAGTTGTTTCCTCCTTATAATTCTCCCTCATTTTCTTCCGCGGCTTTGTGAAAGTTTCTGATTCACTCTCTCTCCCCCCTCTCCCTCTTGGTTTCTTGTGTGTTGGCTCATCAATAGGTAAACATCGGTGATGAATGTGTTTGTTCTGCTGTTACTCCGCAGGTCTGGCTTTTGTGATGGGAGTGACGAAGGACACTGAGCACACCATGATGATTGATGCTTTCATTTAACGGCTCACTTTTACTGCCTTCACTCCAGAGATTTCCAGGAAGTTTGGGCAAGCCATAGAAAATAAATGGATAATTTCATCCTATGCCTAATTTAGGGATCATTTCAACTGACAGTGTTAAAAAAAAAAAGTCTTTCAGGGCATTTGACTGTTCTTTAAATGATGGGTGAGCATTGCTTTGATTCGTGTCAAATAAACATGCTGATATTTTAGTGTCGAAGACCTCACAAAAGAATGGGAGAGAATTAATATCATGTTGCTTAAATACAGGACATCACAGGCAGTTGGCCTAAAAAGACTCAAGGCATTTATTTCCTTACAAGTTGACAATGAAAATGTTTAGCTGTACTCACGTTTACAGTGTTCCATTACACTGTATATAAAATACAATGATAAAAGGTCTAAAGAATAGGATTTGACGCTCGTTTTCAGTAATACAGTTCTTTTTTTCCCCCGTACACCTCTATGATTACTCAATCATTCAAGTACAAGCTCTTACTCAAGAATTAGGTTTAATGTATTTCACTGATCTTACTGGTTTAACTCTACATTTCCCTCCCTTGGATGGTAAGGAAGCTTGCAAAAAATGTAAAAGGTCCACTCTGGAGTCAGCGTTTTCCGCTGTTGGCTTCTCTTGGTATATGCAAACAGTTCATTCTGAGTGAATGAAAATGCTACAATTCTGATTCACAGGTTATTATACACCAATAAAAAAGACTCATGAATATTGTGTTCCATGCTCCTAAATCCCACACACTGATCCTTGAATGTGTGTGTAAGAAGTAAATGCCCTAAGAGGAGGACCCATGAGGTCTAAATCTCTCCTCCAGTCTCAGCTTGGGTCTAATTAAAACTAAACTGAAATCCCCCCCACATGCACATATGCACACCCCTCCCCCCCACACCTCTTCTCCACTCCAGTGGTTTATTTCCCCAAATGCCTGCCTCAAGTGTCGAAAGCAAATCAGAGGCGGTGAGAGAAGTTTGGAATAGCAGAGAGGGGGGAAGGAATGAATGACATTTCCATTCAACCAGGGACAGCATCCGCATTTTGAGACACCTGAAAAAACATAATTTTTCATCATAGAGCTGTAAGGGAAAGGGAGAAGGGGCGATGAAGATGAAATGAAACGAAAGAGATAAACAGATGACAGAAGCAATGTGGACATGGGTGGGGAACTGAAAGTTGTTTTTCAATTCAATATTTGAATTGGTGTCAACATGCTATCTTGTATCTTCATGCAAAGACATCTGACATAGATACATTTAGGGCAACAGCTGCTCCTTATGCAATTTCTATACACTCACACAGAGTTGGGGAAAAAGACACTTACACTCAGAGACAGGCAGACACAGCAGTCCTCTCAGCAGACCGGGGATCTGGCTCGTGACATACCTGCTTCCGGTTTGCCTGCCCCGGCATTTCGAAGTTCTGCACCTGCCTCTCTCTGCGACCCAGAGGTCCAGTTTTTCTCGTTCAGTTTCAGCATGAGTCTGTCTTTGAAGCTTGAAGGCGAAACCCAAGACCCTCGCTATCTGTTTTATGTGTTCCACACTGAAAACACCAACTCAGCAGCAGCACACAACTGGTAGATTCATCCACATCTGCTACAGTGATTTGGGACACTATCATTTTATAGTGTGACACACTATATGTATCAAACCACAATTTATTGTACTTACGGGGTTAGCTATGATTGAAAACTGTTTCTGATGTCCAAAAGGGAATCTCTTACAGCCATTTAAGGGTCTGTGACCCCAACTGCACAAGTGATGCCCTTGGACTTCTGCTGCCTCTATATCACTTGTCATCTTGGCTTTTATTCATTTCCACTGTCTGAATAAATTGGCAGGCAAAAGCTGTAGCTGTTTGCATAGCCATACAAAAGAGGTTTTGTAACGAAAGGAGACACGTTCATTTTAATCTATGCTTGTGTAGATTGTCTTTCATTCCTCTGAAATATTAAAACGTACATGCTGTTACTGCTAGTAATCCAAGAATAGACTTCAGAAAGGTTCATTAAAAATATCAAATGTGCAGTGTGTGAGCTGCACAGAAACTCCTACGGTCCTATGCTGCAAACTTTCTCTTGCTCTATCTGAGTGAATGTAAGGGATAGCCTGGACAGTCCTCTAATGCTCTTTCTACACTCAGACTGCACTGCTGTGAACCAGGAAGTGATCCCAACTTCCACCATCCCAATATGATACTAAATAACTGATGTGCTTTACAGCTGCAGCGCAGTATACTGACAAAATAATCTTCTTTTAAAAAACACAACTAAAAAGAAGCCTATACTTTAACCAAAACATAAAATGTTAAACAATCTGCACTAAGTCTTTCCCACTGGATAAACACTGTCTTTCAACAGAAGGCACACAATTATGAGTCTTCAGATTAGCACACAGTCAAATGTTCCTCTGATAAATTCACCTTCTCTCTCCTGCTCTTTATATCTCTGCCCCTGATTGCGAAGACTTGAGGAACAACACCTGGGGAGCACACAGGAGAGAGAGAGAGAGAGAGAGAGAGAGAGAGAGAGAGAGAGAGAGAGAGAGAGAGAGAGAGAGAGAGAGAGAGTCATACATGGCAGGTTTTAAATTTATATCAGTGTAACTGAATATAGCAGGGTTTCTCATGTTCTCATGTTATTAATCAAAGGATAGTTTTCAAGGACATAGGCCTCTCTACGTTGATTAACATGAGATAATTATTGAAACAAAAATGGACTGAATCCGTCTTTTACGGATTCTCTGAATGTTTTTAAAATGTCGTTATTGCTCTGGCTGTATCATATTTGTTAGCGAGACTCTGGTTGTAATGATCTAAAACAAATCCCAGATAGTGCTTGTCCACTCTTTGTCTGAAGAGCTCTTTGTAATGTGAGGCATTTGTACTCCCTTCTGCTCGCCTCGGTCTTATCTGACACAGATAAAGACAGACACCTGGTCAGAAGTGTGTCCATGTGTCCGTGCGGCCCCAGTCTCAGACAATAAAAACTCCCCCTGATCCTCTGTAGCCCTCTGTATGATTTATGGGCAGACTGAAGGTGTTCCTCAGGGCTGACTGGGTCAAGGACACTGATACAAAGCCTCAAACAGACTTCAACATCTGACAAGATAAGCCAGGTCATATCCTGAGTTTGTGCGCAACAACCTCACCCTGAAAAAATTCATAACCAGCACCTGCGAGAACAAGTGGCTCAGAGATAGATATGTTATAGAGGTCAATGGAAAGAATGGATGGTGCTGCCTTTAAGGCAAATACTGCAAATGCAACTAGAGGAGAATAACATACACATGTATCAAGCATCTTGAACCATTTTAAACAATATTCTATTTAAAAAATGTTTAACCTCCTCTTCTAAAGTGGCATCAAAAGTGGAAAACTGTCAAATCCATATTGTCTGACATATAACACAGAGCGTGTGGCATTCACACAGATTGAATATTGAAACCCTATATTTTTTAAGAAACTACATATAAATGTCAACTTACAATATCTGGACTATCTTTGGAAACATTGGAATTAAGATTGTGTTTGAAAACTGAAGTTTGGCTGTTTTTCACGAGTTTGAGATGCCAATTCATAACAGCAGGATGCTGGAAGTAAAGACGTTAAAGGTCGGTAGAGCATCATTTTATCACCACCTGCTGGGACTCATTAATATATCAGACAATTTGAAAGGGTCTGAATAATCCTCTAAACATAATATCCATTTTGTTGCAAACATATTTTCTGGACCAGAACACGAAAATGACACTCATTAAAACATTTTATATATTTTTTTTTTTTTTTTTTTTTTTTACAATGCAATAAAATAGTGATGATGTAAATGAACAAATGATTAAAAAGTAAATAAGTCTGCTCCCTTTATTATATGGGACGACTGGACCACCACACCTGTTTCGAATCCAACTATAAAAGAAGGTTCAAAGAGGTGAAGGCTTGAAAGAGAAAACAGTTTGAGCCTAAGACAAACTCCTGGAGAGATGAGATTGGAAAGAAGGATGCTGGAAGATGAGAGACATCTTTGAGTTTGGGATGGCAGAATAATTAATGGATGACTGGTGAACTGGTGAGTAGGGGGTCATGACGGAAAAACGCAGAGGTTATCACTCAGCCTAAGTGAAACATGATGCGTTAAAGTAAGTGAGATGAAATGTATTGGCAGTAACTCAGGCTGTTATCACACCTGTATATAAAATATAATAATAATAATAATAATAATACATTTAATTTGTAAGCGCTTTTACGAGGGCTCAAAGGCACTTTACATGTAAAAAGAAATCACAGTAAACAGTTAAAAACAGTAGAAGAACATTAAAAGACAGAGAAACAGAAAGAGAAGAGGGGAAAGAAGAAGTTAAGTATTAAAAGCTAGTTATCTTACTTATTATCTTACAGATTTTACTGTAGTACAATGCATCAAGTGGCAATATCTGTATCTCATATTGTAGATGGTGCCAATAATGTAAGCAATATTTATTTAAATAAAATAAAAACTATGCAGCAGTATACCATAGCCACGTACTTTCCATAAATCCCAGTACAAAGAAGAATTTAACAGGTTGAAAAGCAGTGCACCAGCGGTTTCACAATATGGGGAAGCTGTGTCTCAGTGGTAAAGTTGGTCTTCTCTCAACGATAAATTCAGGGTTCGATCCCTGGCTACTGTACTCACATGTTTCAGGGTCTTTAGTCAACACCAATGTGTGATTGGTTCAAGGTTTCTTTATTGGATCCTAGAACGGTACATTTGTTGTATGAATGTAATATGTTAATATTGAAAGGCCCGTTAGCATCCTCTGTCTCCAGTGTGTGAATATTACTGCCAATTTGTTAGACCTGACACGATAGACGCAATTTGAGGACTAAACGGCTCGACTCAGCCATATGTCTTTCAATATTCATGAATTGTTGTATTGAGATTTTTCTTTTTAAATAGCAATGTGTTGCACGACTCTTTAAACCACCATCAAAGGTCATGTGCATGCCATGGATTTTCCTCCAATGTTTGTACTTTTAGCAAACCAAGAGAATTTGTTATTAACCCATAACCTCTAACAAATACTGTGTGAAAGAATGAGATAGCAAGATATTCTACAGTAGACAAATCCAGGGACAATGGTCATATAAGGAGCTAACCTTCAGTTAAACTCTCTCTTCCCATGCTGCACTCGCCTGTAAGCTGCCATAAGATGATCCATCTGTTGGAATCTGAGCGGGCAGGATCATTTTTTTAAACATGCAAGATCGTGCAGGTCAAGTTGAGCTGGCTCCACCCACCTGCATTGAGGACCAATAAGTGACAGAGATTTGAACCGTGACTCATCTTAATTCACCTCTTGTGTCTTTGTCTTTTTTTTGCCTTCATTTGAGATTCCTGGTAACAGAAACATGTGGACACTGTTCACAGATGGTAGTACAAAATGATACAGTGGGATCTGGTTTGGGCAGTAAGGACGGGAAGATAAGACCTTACCCATTGGTTTAAACTCTCAACATATAGCTGGTTCAATGTAAGACTAAGAAACCTTTTTTCTTCCTAAACATGGCACTATCTCCAGTGTGGGCTGAAGAGGAAACAAACCAAGTATGGCTTTTTAAATATCTTTTATTTCCCCAAACTTTGCAAAAATGATAAAGCTCTTGATGGTAAGAAAAGTCAAGTGACAGTTATTCTGTTTGCTTTGTTTATTAGAGGTATATTGTCAAACATTTTACAAGCTGTTGCTTAAATGTTTCCATTTAGAGAGAAAAATGCAACACTGAAAACGGTTACTAAGCTCAGCAGAGAACACTTTGAAAGTCCCCGTTTGAAAGGCTCTAAAGTCTCAGTTTTATTTTCAGTTTTCCTTTTTTCTTGACACATGCAGACACGACTAACACTTCAGTAGCTACAATACATAGAGCTTTCAAATGGCTTGTTAATTGAGCTGTTCAAGGCAACACCACTCATGTCTGCTATCATGTGTTGTACACTAAAATGTGTGCAATGATAAGGTGGAATGTTTAAGTAACACAGACTGTTAATTCAATATACTGAACAGTTTTACAGATGTAAAGCTACCATAACTTACTCTGTTGAGTGCAGGTATCTTAAATATTTTTAAGATTAAATACAACATGTTGCAGCTATTTAAATACTTAATGTGTCTTTTAAGTTAGAATAGCCTTTCAGTGGAATTATGTATAATCACAACACAACCGTCATTTGTATTTTTTCACATCTGCAAAAGAAATGTACAAAAAAGTCTTCTTAAATAATGATGATGGTAGTACATTCAAACAAAAACCAAAAAAAAAACAGTTCATCGGCATTATTGTTGTGGTATTAAATAGCTTGTGATGTAAGGGTGCTTGTAAGCAACAGTATGTCTTTAATGAAAACAAATGCACCCCACCTCTTGGTTCAAATACTGCAAAAACAACACTGGCGCACAGTTTGGACACTGTGCTAGTGCCATCGTCATATTGCAAATGATGTTGATCATCAGGAAGTCCTTCAGAAAGTTGCACAATCCTGCTCCAGAGTTTCAAATCTAACGCTCTCAACTGCCTTCCCCAGAAATAACCATTTTAACTCAACGTTAAAAAAGCTAAACACATGTGCATATGCCTGTCAGACAATCATGTGAGAGTGTAATGGGTGGAAAACACCACGATGTTGAATAGACACCTTCGACGTTGAAGCGCTGGTTTCTCATGAGAGAACAAGTAGCCTGTTGGTTGGTGGTGTAAACAGCTGCATCATCAGCATATGGGAGAACATTGAACAGTAATTCCTGGCAGTTTACATATGTTGCCTTATTATCTGATCTTTTATGCTACTGTGTGGCAGATTTGACTGTCTGACTTTTCCTTCTATGCCTGACTCTTTTCTTGCTTCTGACAATGATGATAAAGCTACTATATGCCTTCTCTGGTCTTCCTCCTCCCCACTCATCCTTCTTTTGCTGCTACATATATTCTTGATCAATCTCTATCTGCTTGCAGTGAGCTGGCTACGGCCTCTTCTTCTCACCATCTGCATTTTCCTGCTTCTGTCTCTACCCGATTTCCATGATACTCCGGCATCCTGATCTAGATTTTTTTGGGATGAGTGCTTCGACCCACTATCGGCATCCGCAGCCCTCCACCACCATGTCCTGGTAGTTCTTCAGCACCACTCGGTCTTGAGGGTCCAGGTAGAGCAGTGCGATGGGGCTAAGGGAGGTGGGGACGCAGCATGCCCGGGGCACTGCTCCATTCACGGAGTTGACCAGAGTTTGAACCATTGCGTGGCTAGAGGAGTTCATGTGGTCAGCCAAAGGAAAGCGACACTCTCCCAGGCAGAAGAAGGCGTCGTAGCCACTTGGTGCTATGATCCACTTGTGCCAGCCCACATCATTGAAATCTACATAGAGAGGATGACGACGGCATCTGTTACGGGACAGGCGTTTCAGTTTGGCAGCACGACCGCCATTTCTTTTAACCCTTCCACGATCGCTCCAACTGATTCCTCCTTTATCATCACTCCAGCCTGGTCCTGTGTACTCAGTTTTTTTGGCCCTCCGCAAGATTTGGTCCTTATTGCTGCTTCTGCCCCTCTCTTTTTTCCCTTTTCTTCCTCTCAGCCTTTGGCCACCACTTGGTGTCCTCCTGCCATGTTTTACCAAAGGCTCTCCATGCCCATCATGAGTATAAGTCACCAAGAGAGGTCTTTCCTGGGCCCAGCTGTGCTCTTCCTGACCCACAGACCTACATACTCTTAGGTGTCCCACTTTATGTCTCTCTACGTCCTCATCACCTGCAGCAGAGAGGCTGTAATCAGGGAAGGAAGTGGTGCTATTCTCTGGTTGAATCTCCAGGAGGAAGCCAAGGCTGCCGGTCCCACTTCCAGCAAGAGCCTTTTGGAGAAGCTCTGTGTTTAAGCTAAAAGCTTCCCAGCTATTTGCTTTTTGACTTTTGAGGCCAGTGTTGAGTAACCTTGTCTCCAGCAGGGTGGACTCAGGATCCTCATGGTGTTCAGAGAGGTATACATTTAGTCTGTGGGCTCCAGAGCCCGGTGAGGCTCTGTTACTGCGGAGGATCCGAAGCTCAGCGGAGAGCAGCCTCTCATCCTGAGGGATGGAGGAAATATTAAAGGAGATGTGCACCCTCTTATGATCCTCTGCCTTGGGAAATTCTGCAAGGTGCTCTAGGAAAAAAACAAAGAAAGTATATTAGAATTAAGTGTGGTTTAAACAAAATGGCAATATTTGACAGATCTTTTCTCATTCTCCAGAACTAGACAACTCCCAGATGATCCACCAGTATCAGAAAATCACTAGTGAAGGTATACAGATGTGATGCTATTGTAGGCTTTTTCTAAGTTCTATCTTATACTTGCTTAAAGCTATTTAAGATTAAGTACCGCAAGTGAATAAAACCACAAGCATTATGTTACTCTGGTGGTCTACTGTTACATTTGTAACAGGCCTGAATGTGCAATAGTGCTGTTTGGCTGTAAACTTCTTGACTTCTTTACAAAGGCCGCTGTTGTGATATTGACTACGCTGGTGCTTAAAAACAGCGCCTCTAGAGGGGTTGGGGGAAACTTCTCCCTGAATGACCTTTGAGTCCAGATAACAGCCTCTAAGTGCGTTTAAGTGTTCTGATTACTTCGCAGAGTCAGTGCAAAAGGGCTCGCTAATCAGGTGTCTTCAGCCTTTGCTCTTGTGCTGCTGATTTTAAAAGCATGAACTAAAATAAATGGATGAATGCAGGATTAAGATTTCTTGCAACCCCCTAATATACAGTAAGGACCCCTTAACAGGTTATTCCAGCCATGCTCACAATGACTGTGGAGGGCCCAAAATGAATTTGGTGTTAGATGTCCAACTTTGTTAGCACACGTTTTGAGAGAAGACTTTAGGATTGTAACAGCTCATCTTATCTAAAGGTGCACAGATGGATCTGACTGAGGCTTTAGATTGTCAAATGGTGAGTCAGGACAAACATCTGATGCTGTCATAAATGGGATCTTTATACTTTCTGTGACATGTAAAAGATTGCAAAAACAGCTTCAATGTTAAAAAGGGACAAAATCAAAGACAGATCAAATATCTTAATTGTTATTTAACATCCAGTAAAACCTTGGGCTAAAAAAAGGCTTACCACTGTGGTGAAAGCTGCGTACAGTGTTAGCCTGCTGGATGTGCTGGCTGGGGAAGCTAAACAAAGGGTCCTCCACTAGATGGTACTGCTGCTGGTGGAAGCGGTAAAGATCCAGGAGGTATCGGGGCACTGGGACTCCAGGCCGAGGGTTTGGCTGTGATTGGAGGCCAAGCCGGCTGAGGAGGAGACTCTGAATGGTCTGAGCCAGACTGGGCTTTAAGAAGGAACCAGCTGACGAGGGTGGCAAGGAGGAAGGCATGGGGGGTACCCTGCCATTGTTGATCTCGCTGGTGTCTCCGCCCTGGCGACCAGACGAGGCTTGAGGTAGCAGCAGGACCATGAGGAGCAGGAGGTTAGCAGGGAACATGGTGGACCTGGAGAGAGAAGAAGAAAGATGATGGGAGGACAGGGATTGGTGGAGAAACAAAGGAAGTGTAGAAAAGAGGTGGATTAAAAAAAGAGAGGTGATCTAATTATAAAGAAATAAACCTGTGAAATCAGGCTATGCAGCAGTGCTTTTATATTATGTGCTTAGGATTTATGTGCTTTACTCAGGGACGGTGTAAATCATATGACATAATGACTCCATATAAAGTATTGGTAGAGAAATCTGCAAAAGAGATAGCTGCTCTGAGATGCTCCTGTACTCTGTATATCATGCTTATGTCCTCTCCTTCCTGGACACGCTAGTTTCTCATTAGTCTTTAGCCTTCATGTGGCATATGTTCAAGAAATTTACTGTCCACATATGAAGTTGTTTGCTCGTTACTCCTGGCTGCAGAAACAGTGCCACTTTGTTTTTTTTTTCAGTTAATTTATGACGATCTTCTTACCCCCAAGGCCCATCTATCCCCCAGAACACCGAAGCAGGAGTAAAGAAGGCTTTATCTGTAATTTCATTTAATTTAATGCTGCTTGTTTGTGTGTAAAACATATTAAGGTGCTGTGTATGAAAGACAAATAACATTTATCAAGCGAGGTGGACTTGAGTGACATGTAATGAAGTTGTAAGTGTCTGTCACAATGACGGATAACTGGATTTTTTTTTCTTTTTTCCTTTTCAAATCTTTTGAGAATACAAGTATGAAAACATTCCTACAGCTTTTGTCCGTGTGGGGCGAGTGAAAAAGAGAGATCATTGAATTTCACGCTTTAGATGCCTACTTGGTATTTGAATCAACATTTATTAGTGATAAAAAATGTTAGTTGAAATGTTACAACTCAGATTTATGGCTCACAAAAGTTGTCTTGTTCTGATGCATGTACGTGTACTTACTTTACAAAAAAAAAGATGATGTTGCTGTTCTAATTTTGCGACAGGTATATGAACTGTAAGCTATTGACTGTTTTTTTTTTCTTTCTTTGAGGATGTTTAGTTTCCATATTTTAATTGAATGTTTTCAAAGAATGGAAAGCCCTCTGAAACACAAGTGAATGCACTATAGAACTTTTAATGTTGTGTGCTTTTGGACTCATGGTCACAGAGCTAGTCTCTTTACTTTCTACATTCACATGAAGACGTGCTACATGATTTTCAAATAGCTAAAGTAGCAGCATTGTGCATCAGCTATGCAGTGCTCTGTTTAAAATCACCTCCTTTCCTTCTATGACTATGCTCAGTGCGAGAACGTTGTCACAGACAGGGGTCACACAATTACCTCCACGACCTGGCTAACACCCTGGACTTCTGTGTAGCGCAGGTGTTAATGACTGAGCTGATAATTAGAAACCAGAAAGTTAACCGCCTTCTTGACCTGATGAAGTAGAGGTGAGAGGATTAAAACCTGCAAAATATGGGTTGAATGGATTAGGGTGGAATAGTTTAGAGTTTGTCCTCCTGCAGGACTTCTTTAAAATAAGATGCAGCTGACTTATTTCTTACTCAAAGGTGAACTGTAATGCCGTTATCTCTTTCCTTGTCTGAGCCCTCCCATATCTCTCTCCTCCTCCATATCTTTATCTCATCTCTCTTGGGGACAGAGAATTCATTTGACCATTTACAACAAGATAACAGAGGCCTTTTACGGTCCAGCAAACACATAATGACGCTGTAATGACTGCTAATCTCCACACACTGACAGAAAAAGGGTTAAAAGGAGGTCACAGGTGTGAAGGTGTGTTTGTTTTTTATGTATTTGTGCCTGTGTATATGTGTGTTGTTGGTGTGGTACAAGGTTCAAAGGGCAGGCCTGGGAAAATAAGCCACCTCCAAGCGTGGGATTGTTGCTAGCTACCCATTAAACTGTTGCAGCCCCACCCAGGGCTGTTTCACCTGAGGCATGCAGCAGAAGACAATTACAGATTAGACACTCTGCTGGACAGGCCTCTCCCATATACTGTGAGGGCTTGTAAAGCAGATTGAGGGCAACAACACAGCTCTCCTGTACTTTCCTCACCTACAAAACCACCCAGGTGACTTCGAGGTGGTTCAAAGGTTTATTCGTCACACCACAGGGTGCGTGTCTCTGCGAAGAGAAACACTGACGAAGAGGACGAAAGGAGGTTTGCAAGTAGAGGCCAGCTTGCCATACATCACTTTCACACACCTCATTTGATGTTGCTCTATGTGTGGTTCTGTCCGAGGCAAGTCTAATTCACCATCTCTATCCATCAAGTGTATCAGGGTTCCACCCACCCTGATGTCGACTCATTCTAGTTATCTGTGAACCGTGACATTTTTATGATTACACCCCCACAATTCCTGCTCTTACGTCTTACTGCCCCTTCCTTACTGTAGTCTTTTGGCACAAACTAATCAAATGTTCTGTGTTACTGTATGATGAATGAGTTAGAGATAAGGTGAAATGAAGGGTTTGTAATCTGCTGCAGTGTTTCCAGCTTCCCTAAGCATGTGGCTCTGCCTACTGTATTAGACATATTAGATGGGACCTGACCTCCCAAGCTGACAGTAGCATGACCCTGGCGCGAGGCAGGCGAGTGTTGTCACCGGCGTGCCTCGTGTCTTTCTGAACTTGCTGATTAAAACCTCCGACCTCTGATGCCCTCTTTTTCGGGCTTCTGTCTCTTCCTCTCTTTTTATCTGTTTATTTTCACCCCTGTTCCTTTTCCTTTTCCTCCTTCCTCTTTACATTCCTTGAACTCTGTCCTTCTGCTTTGTCTTCAGGGTTGTCTTAAAGCAAATGCCTTTCTATTTTCTTCTTCCCCTCTTCTGAAATCTCTTGTTCATTCTCATTTATTAGATCTGTTTCCATGATCGTCTGCATCAACTTTCCAGTCTCTATCTGACTCTCTCTTGCTTATCTTGCTCTTTTTTCCTTGGCCTTAAATGAATGGTGTTTTTGCGGAAGAGTGCAGTGGTCTGTTGCCAGGCCAGAGGGCCCAAGTGTCACCGCAGCCGGCTGATTTATCCACCGCCGCTGTCTTCATGTTACGCCTGGTCCCTCAACTTTCCCTTCCTGTTGTTCTTCCCGTGTTTCTTTTCCCAAATTCCTCCTCTCATATGTTCTAACCCCCTCACCCCCCACCCCCTTCCAGATCTCATTTTTCTATGCTGCTGTTTTAATCTTGCAGAACATGATATATGCCACAGGGTTCATTTTCTCGCTCTGAGTGCACTGAAATATTTGAAAATATGTTGTGTCAGATATCCCTGTGATCACAAGTGTGATGTTCAGTGTACTCATACACCGAGGATACAGCTGCTTCCACTGCTGTTCTTTTCCACACCAGCCAATTCAAACCATAGTATATACATTTAATACTGTGATTTTATGACTTCACAGTAGCCCCCATTAACTAGCCATTAATGCTCAACTGTGAATGGAGTTAATTAGGGCGTCCAGAAGAGTTGCTGTTGGAGTTGTGGTTCAGCTCGCTGAGATGTAACAGATGAAATCATTAGAACAATATTCCAGGTTGGCTGCTGTGTGGTTTTTATTGCACTCTATTTAGCACAGCTCTCTAATTCATCCCAGCTGGGTCGATTAGCAGGCTAATGACCTACGCGTCAAACATTATGTTACTGTTTCTGTTGAATACACACACACATGCTTAGAAGCACAGGCTGCAAACATACAATATGCAAGGTGGGAGTAAGCGCTAACATGTAAGCAGAAACACACTTTGAAACGTCTAGCTGTGGAGAAACTGAATTGTTAAACTGTGAAAGCAGTTGAGCATAGGTTTGGACACACTGATGAATACACACATGCACAATCAAATGCTAAGAACTGCACAGGGTCCAGACATGACAATGAAAGCAGACTGAGCTCTTCAGTACAAAGAAACACAAACCTGTGGATAAGCTAGGTTGCAAATATGTTTAAATTGGATAAAGGTAAGGACACAAACACACACGTACACACAGACAAACACATAATGCACATACTGGCCTGGTTTAGTAGACATTTAGAAGTTAAGAAGACCTCAAACTTTGCCTGTCTTCAAAATTGAACTGCATTCTGGTCGCATTTCCCCGCACATTTAACACGCACAAACATGCTAACACTCCCACAGGTACACACGCACACCCACACACTGTTTTGGATGTAGTATCCTTTCTTTGAGCGTTAGCCAAGCATCAAAAGGTGTCTCCTCTCATTCATATTCATTCATGCTTCTTTACTCCCTGCAGAATCTCTTTTTGTGTTTCAGCCAGTGACACCTGGAGATCTCAGTCTCACAAGAGCATTGTGGTTAACAGGAGGCCTCGCGAGGCGCAGCACAGCAAAGGCATCAGTGGAAACACTGACATATCTAACCCGTGACTGCTGAAAGCTCCGAGGCTGCTCTCATCGTGTGTCTGACAGCTCAACTGACGTGAAATACGGAACAAAAACACACCTCTGCTTTTCACATTAAAAAGCTGCAGAGCGTTAACACTGAGGGTCGATTCATACTGAGCATGCTGGTGAATTACGTTATGCTCTTTGAACTTATAATGGGCACATTATTCTTGGACAAGTTCCTCACCGGACAAGATTTTGAGTGAGCAACACTGTGTGCCAGCAGTGTATGCATGAGCAGGAGTGTATGTGTGTGTTGATCCCCAGAGTAACTAATGGTTTCAGCAGCACAGTTCCTGTGGCTTGTGGCTTGACAGACAGACATATGTGTGTACATGTGTGTGTGTGTGTGAGACATGTAGTACTCACGTCCAGGTGTAGTGGGATGTATGCAGAGTCCATGGTTTATCCTTGAGCTCCAGTGTTACGATCCCTCGGCTCTCGCTCCCGCTCCTTTGGACAAATTGGATAAATTTGACTTTTTAACTTTCTCTCTCTTCTTTCTTCTCACCTTTCTCGAGGTAACCTGTCCCTATCTCTCCTATGTCTCCTGTGTAAATGGACTGTTCCCTCCATGTTTCTCTCCCCCTCTCTGAGTCCTCGCTCAGCTTCTCATCCTGTTGTCAGTGTCAGATAAGAAAACTCCTAAAAACATCCACCGGCTTCCCTTCCGCCTGCCTGCCTGTTTGACCCTTTCCTAGTTGGCAACACCCTTTCTCTGCCGCCTGCACTTTCACTCCTGTTGGTTTAAAACCCACATGTGCAGGGAAGTTGCCAAGACAATGAGTTGTGTCAGTCTGTCTGAAGTGTAACACCAGCAACAACTCCTTCTTCTTCCTAAACCTTCCTTACTACATCTCTCTCCCCTCCTCTACACAGTGTTCCTCCCTTTTTGTATCTCCTCCCCCTTTCCTCTCCCTCTCTTCTATTGCTCTCTCTCCCCCAACCCGCACACACACACACACACACTTTTTTTCTTTTTAAGTTTTTTATCTTATACTACGTGCCCAGCTGGTAAACTACGTTTAGCTCTTGACTTTCCTGGCCACTAAGATCCTCCTAAATAATGATGTCACCAAGACCGGCCCTAGATTTACAAGCTGTTATCTTTCTCTCTCTCTCTCTCTCTCTCTTTCTCCTCACACACACACACACACACACACACACACAAAAACACACACACACACACACACACACACACATGCAAGCGAATACAGGCATATTGTCAAAACCAAACTTGGAAACAAATGCTTATCCTTTTCACATGGACAAAAATACCAATACCAAATACACTCAAATAGACAAGAAATAGCAAAATCACACACACTGATCAACACACAAAGTGACCTGTTCCAGATAACCTTAAGGTTAGCACACAGAAGCAAGTGACTGATTAGTTTCCACATTTCTCCCTCTAACAAACTCACCTGCTGCTCGTCTTTGGCAACATTTCAGGTGTGGGCCTCCATGCTCACAGTCACTCGCTCCGTCATTATAAATACGAGGCCCCATGACACGAATGAGAGCAAACAGATTCAGTTTCAAGACAACGGTATGAATGGATGACTCATAACAGCTGCTGTGAAGTCACTTCAGTTGAGTTTTGTGATTGGATGGGAATAAAAAAAAAAGAAGTACTTCTTCACAACGGGTTGAAGCAAGGTGCATCCGTCCTTCCAGTGCCGATCGGGGGGTGGTAGAGGAGAATTTGTATTCATGGTGTGGGCCCATGAGAAAACGTCTCTTTAGGATGCATCGTCTCACATATTAGATCTCATCTGGAGAATCACTAGCCCACGTCCCCCTGCTCCTCCTCTCTGTCCCCTCCACCTGCTCTTCCTGTCACACACACACACACACACACACACACACACACACACACACACACACACACACACACACACACACACACACACACACACACACACACACACAAGCCATCCACAGACCTCATTCATTCCCTGGCTGAGTAATTTCCCCAAGTCAGACAAACGTCGTTGTGTTTTCTTTTTTATCAGTGACAGTCTCTGTATCACCAGAATCAGTATATGATGATGGAATTCTTTATTTCCATCACACTTCCTCTGGCAGCCTACTGTAAACATCCAATCTGGAACTAAAACACTTAGAATTTCAAATCTTCTGTCTGGTAGCTGTGGATAAATGGTAGAGTCGTTCATCTTTCTCAATAAAGGTTGGCAGTTTGATCCCAGCTGATGCAGTTTACATGTTGAAGTGTCCTTCTGCAAGGCACTAAACCCAAAATGCCCAATGGTTCCCTGTTCATTTACCATTTCTTGAGCTGTGACAATAGTTGACGAACATAAATCCTGCTGAACCTGATCATTGAGCTCCTCCTGTAGCCATTATATATATTCCATTAATTGTGTTACATTTATTTTTCCTTTTTTAATTAAGATAATTTAGGTTCAAGAGGAAACACTAGCTCTTGGTCACTGATCTAAAGCTCTTTGCCTGACTTTATGTTGCCGTTTTTGTTTGTGTGTCTGTTCCCCTTATTATCTATATCCCTCCTAAAGACCAGTTTGTATCTGCTTTTTTCTCCTTCTCTGTAATTAAAGGAAACAAATGGACCCTGAAGCCCCCGCCCCAAGTATCATTCTTTGGGTTCAAAGGCTCAACATCTTTGACATGTTAGCAATCTCATTTTTGTCTCTCTTTAGGCCTTTGTACAACTATATGGTCGTATGTATTCCATTATAGTGACTGTAAAAGAGTGACTGTATGTTCATTACTTTGTTAATATTGAGGACAGGATCTAGACGAGATTTTCTCTTGGTGCGTCAGAGGAAACAGTTAAATTCATATTAATGTGTGAGCTACAGGATTTTGTCCACACCTGCAGACAACATACGTGAACAAGCTTGCAACATAATGTATCAATCAGAAGTGTAAATCACACCACCTCACAGACCGCACTGATCAACAGGTTGGTAAATCAACTCAAGAAAAGTCATGGAAATTTGCAAACACATCATATTTATCATGTCAAAATAAGGGGAAATAATTCTGAAGACATGCAGAATATGTCAACTTGATTTGTTGATGCAACTCGAAACAATTATTGATGTTAATTTTTGTGTATTTTCTTAATTATATGTAAGTGTACAAGGACCTTAGGAGGAGTTCAGAAGCAGTAAAATTCTTTCCAATCCTAAAAATATGAAAAAGTCATAAACTCATGCAAAATTCCCCAGCATGGCCATGTGAGATATGACTTGTGTGAGCATTGGTTCTATATGAATGCGTGAAGGCCAATAGATATTAAAGGTCCAGGCTTCATAGCTGATCAGCAGCTGTGGCTGTGAGCCCTCTCACCACAGCAGTAACTCCAGCCTCCAGGTTTCCCATCCTCTGGAAAAGCCGTCGGCCGCCTGTCCCGCTTACTTCCGACGGGGGCGGAGAGAAACTTTAAAGTAATACCTCACCGCCCTCTTAACAAGCCATCCATCCGTCCTGCATCCCAGAGTTCCCACCTCCGTACGGCTCCATCCCTCCATGGACACATAGGACGAGGCCTCGTCAGGAGAGGAGGAAGAGGAGGAGGAGGAGGAGGAGGAGGACGGTGTCCAAAATGTTACCTGTTTAACTTTTCTTGTTTCTTTTTCAGCGTGTCACATAATTGATATAATCAGCATGGATAGTCTGAACAATAACAACATATTCATGAGAAAAGATGTCTTTACAGTTCAAATCATTTATTATGCTTTTAATCAACAGACAGATGAATGAATGACTGATGTTGAATGTTGAAATTCAGCAATCATTTTTTTTCTATTGATCAAAAACATTGAGTAACTTCTCAGACTTTTCAGTTTTAATAAATAAGAATGCAACAAATAGAAACATTATGCATATAGTATGATCATCGATAGTTGATATTGATAGGTGATTTTGTACGATTATGCATATTTCAGTTTATAAGTCTGTTCACAACAGGTAAAATGAATGTAGACATTAATAACAGTTTGATTCTGTTGTAGAGTTTCATCTCTCTCTGTAATTTTTAAATAAGATATTTAATCACTTCTTGAAAATCTGGGAAACTGTCCTTCTTTTGGACCAGACCAAGAAATGTTGAAAACAGATTGAATACATGATTCTGAATATGGACTGCACCATTGTTGTGTTTCATATAAATCAACAAACAAATACTTCAGTGGAATGACAATAAAACGGAGGAAATGAAGATAAAAAGCTGACACTGATAACTACCAACTCAATGTGAAGTGTTGTTCAGAACTTATTGAAACAAAGGGGCCTAATGACTCGGCCGTCTATATAGACTTTCCCCAAAATCACATTTTCCTGAGAAGAGCACGTCATGGAGCAGAGTGAGTCATGCTAGAAAAGCTTTACCGACCTAAAATAGGCAACGATTTATGTTCAAACACTTAAGTTGATTGATGCCTCAGCAGTCTGAAAGAAAAACACAAGGAACAGGAGAGTGATTACCACTTTTCCGACATTTTCCTTTATTGTGTGTGTGTGTAATGACACTACATTGTGTTGCTTATTCTTGTGCCTCTTGTGTACAATGAGAAACAGACCACAGAGTTATGTTAAGAGCTCACATGAATGAGCCATGCTGTACGCATCCACACAAGTTATGTGTCAGCCCTTTTCACACATGTACCTGTGTGATGTTTACAAAACATCCAAGATAAAGCAACAGTCCAATGCAATGATGAGGGGTAATTGGACCGAGATACACTACATAAAAAGTGTAAAAAAGATGCTGCACTGATCTAGTCATATATCGCTAGCTGTGATAATACCTGTATTTAATACCTTTAATACCTGTATGTAATTACCTGTATTTACACGTCAGCTCATCCTAACTGCATGCAGGAATTATAGGAGGTGGGCAGGAAGAATTTTGGGTGGGAAATTGTCATTTTTTGATTTTGT
Organism: Symphodus melops; assembly: GCF_947650265.1. Lineage (NCBI taxonomy): Eukaryota > Metazoa > Chordata > Actinopteri > Labriformes > Labridae > Symphodus > Symphodus melops. The sequence goes on along the minus strand of NC_136700.1, from coordinate 6,713,025 downwards.
TTTGTGTGGAAAGAGCCCGACAGATCTACAGAGACGCATTCATTTATATAAAACATTTGAGATGATTTTCAGGTTTTTTCATCTCTGTCTTTCTTTTTGTTTCATGCATATTTATAACAACAACAATCACAATGCTGAGATTTCTACTCTTTAACCTTAGAGTGTGTTACATGAAGGTGAATCAAATCTTATTAAAAGTGCTGCTTGTGCTGTGAAAGCTTTCTATGAGAGCATAAGCTCTTAGAGAGGGAGATCACTGTGGTACTACTTTAACCTAAACTGTACTGAAAGAAAGATCTTGATCTTTTCTCATTCGATAATGAACAAATAAAAAGTTTCTTCAATCACTGAAAAATGTAGAGGATGAAACATTTGTTAAACTCTACATGAGTAGATGAACACAGTTTGTCAATAAACACAAACAGACACGTCTGCTGGAGCCAAACAGTAAGAGGTGAGAGCATACATGAGAGACGTGACGAGAAGAGCGTTTCAGTATTTGTTTCCACTGAATACTAAGACACTTTAGGACACTGTGAGGTCTTAAAAGGGAATGACACAGCACAAAATAAAAGAAAAAGAAGAGGAGGATGATTTGTGAGTGTTGCATGATGGGAAGGACAAATGGATGTCAAAACGTGGAGTGCAGAGGAAGGAGAGTAGACAAATATTACATTTTATTTGATGTTCTCTTAAAGGAGTGTACTGCACCGAGGTAGCAACTCAGTGCAGTACAAACACGCGCACACACACACACACACACACACACACACACACACACACACATACACGCAGACTATACAGAAACGGTCACACAAACAGGGTCTGATGTTGTTCATTCCTGAGTGAGTTTTTGCAGCGATAAGATTTCATGCCTTTGCCCTGAGGTCAGTGTTTCTTTAGACGTGAGAGAGACCTGGTGAGTTAATGTGACGGTGTGTACGTGTGTAGCTGTGATTAGGAATTTCTCATTCTATTATTTCGTGGCCTTTTCTGCTTGAGTCACATCCTTCTTTTTTTTTCAAACATTTAAGCAGAAAAACATCAGGGAAGGCATCAATCTGAAATTCTTAACTTTACTACTTTGAAACTTCGATAACAAGTTGATTCTCTTCACATTCTTGAAAGATCATACTGCCATATCGCACAGCAACATGAGGTGATGTTTCAAGTGACCCCATTTACCTCCAAAGGTGATGAAATTGACAAAAACTAATGATATTATGTCAGAGGTTTGGAAGTTAGTGGCAGTTCGACAAGCAGCCCCCTCACTAAATATTCTCTTCTGAATAGCTTTAGAGGGCCTCGATTTCTTACCTGAAACTCCTTCTTTTTTTTTTGAGAAATGTATGTGGAAAAATTTATAATTTAAATACCAATAAAAAAAGAGCATTACCTACAAGCGTGTAAAGAAAGAGAAAATCATTATCAGTGATAAAATGATGTAATCAAACTAATTGCTTATACTGTCAGTATGAGGAATGGAAAGCTAACAAAACAGACAGTTTCATTGTCACATTCCTCCTCTACAGTAGATATGGTGTTTGCAGATGCTAAAGACAAGGTCACTGAAAAGGCAGAGATGGATCCTTTGTGTGTGTGTGTGTGTGTGTGTGTGTGTGTGTGTGTGTGTGTGTGTGTGTGTGTGTGTGTGTGTGTGTGTGTGTGTGAGAGAGAGAGAGAGAGAGAGAGAGAGAGAGAGAGAGAGAGAGAGCATCCTATGAGCTGATACTCTTTCATTATCTTGCTCAAGGACATTTCAACAAGGATGGGCTCGTTTTTCATTCAAAAAGCCGCCTACACACTCCAGGAACTACTATTGTTGCTGCACGGATTCATTCAGTGATTCAGCGCTCAGGGAGAAATGGTACTCAAGTGCTGGCACACACACACACCACGTACACAGTTACACACATCAACAAACATTCATGTACACGTCTTGGTAAAAGTCTTCTTCGACTTTTTTCTCCTCATAGTGTAAACGCTACAAGCTAATTGTGCTGTTCCTTATCACTCTTGTTTAAAATAATTTGAGAGTATTCTGGTTGTACACATTGAGTATTTTATACAGTAAACGTTGAGTCCATGTCAAGTATAAACGTGTTCTGCAGCAGTAAATGTTGACAGTCTCTGAAGGTTAATGAGCACTGTCATTATGAAAATAATAGGATATATCATTTATCTTTAGAGCTTCCCACTGTGCAGTCTTTTCCACACTCATCAGCAGGCCTTGCTTAGTTGTGTATTTGCGTACAGTTACATTACTCCAACTATTCCCAGTTGGTTTTGTTATAACATTCTTAACTTTTCAAAAGACAAGTTAGCATTTTAACTGTATACAGCACACATACTGTAACTTTCTAGCTAGTAACAAATATCACAAATCCAGTATAGAAACTGTCAGAGTCACCAAAGTATAGCAGGAATTCAACCTGTTATTAAAACTATTGACAAGGGTTCCAGTGACAAATATATTTCATGGGGAACTAGTTTTTAGTATACAGCCTTATTATAGTGCCTTGAAGATAACACTTGCTATGAATTGGCACTTTAAAGACCCAGATTGATTTTTTGTTTGATTATAAACAAATCAATCCTCTTTAAGCACTTAAAATGTACTAACCTGTATGCCTGGCTATGCAAACAAATATGTTGGCTGATTTGAGATAAAATCATGTAATCATCTCATTTGTTTGTGTCTCTCCTGATTTTTTTGTTTATATGCCTCTGCAGTACATTTATCCATCCATATATAAAGTATTTTGGGAAATTGAGCTGCTGTGAAACCAGTCTTCATAAGGGGAGGATGTTTGTGGATGTGTCTTCCCCATAAGGCACATATGTCTGCATGTCTTCACACAACTGCAGTACGTACAGGTTTGTATATGCGTGTGCTTGTGTGTGTGTGTGGTCGGTAATAACAGGAAGCTGGCTCTCCATGTTGACACAAACCTGTCCTAGTAATTGGCCTTTGGAAGTAAATAAACTACCAAACGAGTGTCCCACTCAACCCACCAGCAGAAGAGTTCTCCATGAGACTAAAAATAAGAAACGCTGAGCGCTCCATGGCGTCAAACCCAAACAGGAACACCTGCAGTCCCCCACTTAGCTCGACTCTGCATTGTGACACTCAATCTCACTGCATGCAAACAGTTTCGAGTACAGTTAAGATGGGTGGGAGAAATTTACAGATACCAGCATTAATATAAACGGCTGGTTAGGTGAACCTGAGCTGAAAATGAAGATATGAAGATGACAGAGGGTAAAAGTATTGCCTATGTTTGCGATAAAAGGATCACAGATATCTTGTAGAGGAGAAGGAGGGAGTAGTGATCATAAAAGTAGGAATTTAAAGTGAGAGAGACACTGTTGGATCTGGTCTGAGTAAGGAGCTGTGATGGCAACAAGGCCACAAAACAGATGAAAAGCAACACATAAAAAGTTGATACAAAATCAATAATGAAGGTTTGATTAATGCAAACTGATTAAAGAGGAAAGAGTCAAAGAGATACAGGAGCACACTATTATAGAGGCTGTGATGTAAAAGGCATCAACCCATTTATGACAGGGAAAACATTCATTGAGTGCTGATATGTAAAAAGGTACATGTGAAATCTTAGAGAATATTAAAGAAGCCTACGTGCACACATTTAGAACAGATAACTGGTGAAAGGTACGTGATCTCAGACGTTTACACCATTTAGTATTGCTTTGAATACAGATGACCGGTTATTCATGCTAAACATTTTACAACATTGTCCTTGACTCGGGGGAGGCTCAAAAGGTTTAATTTAGGATGTCTTATCCTCTGCTGTTAGGGGGATCTTCTGGGAGGTCAAAATGCAGCCCAAACAGCTGCAGCACCTGCTCATATTTCTCTCCAGGACAGTGTGATAAAACACAAGTCTCCCTTTATGCATAAAATAAAAAGGGAGGCTCACAACTCATGAGATGGCAGATGCATCTGGTGCACTGTGTGTGTGTGTGTGCGTGTGTGTGTGTGTGTGTGTGTGTGTGTGTGTGTGCGTGTGTGTGTGTGAGTGAGTGTGTGCATGCAATCACACACACAAGAAACATGAATGGGAGTGTGTGTGTGTGTGTGTGTGTGTGTGTGTGTGTGTGTGTAAAATTGTGTAGAAGTGCATGCCTTCCTGTGTTTGTGTATTTTACATGAAGAACACATACTGTAAATATGTGTGAGTGTTATTTACGTATCCCCTCGCTGTCTCTGTGTGTGTCTGCTCCAGATGTATCGGGGTCAGAGAGGGGCTGCCCTCTCCGGTCCCAGATGTGTCCAGGTGTGGCCTGCAGTGTCATACATACATGCAGCCCGGACTCCTTACACAGCCCTCAGGATCAGATACATTTCCAGTATAGTGACAGAGAAGAACAAAATGTGAAGGAAAAGCTAGCAACTGTACAAACGTCTCTAAGTCTAGTATGTTGATATGTCCTGTTGATGCACTGCACTGCACATCTCTTGCGTGAACAAACTCGTAAAGCGATTCATCTCTCGGTTACTTTCTTTGGCAGGATGTGTCTCTCTGTCCAGACAGGACATCTGCGCCCGTTGATATCTGTAGCAAGGAGAACAGGAGCACGCTTAAGGACAGAAATCTGGCAATTTTACAAGAGGAAAAGAGCACTCAAGTCTTATATTTTCTGGCATAGAAAGAGAGACAGACAGACCTGTATGTGTTGAAAAATGACAAAGTTGGTTTTCAATGGAAAAAAAAAGCTTTTGTTTTCAGTGAGAATGCACCAAAACCCAATTTGGGGAATTAGGAGTTTGTGAGTGATGATCTCCGCGTTATCTAGCCTCACTGTTTACTCAGATTCCTGCTCACAGATAGCATCAGCAAACAAGCTGCGGCCAAGTCGACGTGCTGTTGGACCAAGTCGAAGCTGACCTTTTCCACACACACACACACACACACACACACACACACACACACACACACACACACACACACACACACACACAGACAGATAACATACACATACAATCCTGCTGTTCTCTACATTCTGCTTGCTTATAAACACTGAGTGTTGGTGGGACCAAAGACAAACACCAGCCTGTATCTCAGTACATTGAGTTAAACTGAGGAACATAAACATAGACTTTTTATTTGGTTTGTACGGTCAGGAGTTAGGCATTCCTCTTTATATGTATTATAGCTACTATAAGGGGAGGTTACAGTTTCTTTAAGAGTATAGTTCACCAACATTAAAAAAAGAAATCTTCAAAGTTTCTTGAACATTGTGTTGACTGTGGATCAGGATGTACTGCTGGACATCCATTGATTTAAAGGTTGACTGTTCTTTCACCGAAAATGTCCTTGGGCATGATGCTGAAAGTGATTGATAGATGTTTTAGTCTCTGTTCTGTGTCGTCTTGATACAGCTGTCCTTTTCAACATTTTTCATCATTCTCCTATGATATGAAGGGAGACATATTCCGAGGAATTATCCCTTCCACATCATGTTGTTTATCCAACGTTAAAGTTTTTTTAAATTTATTTTTTTAAGCTTCATATGCCTTTATTTCAGAGCTGGGACAGTGGATAGAGTCAGCACCCAGCGAGAAAGAGTGTGGGGAATGGCATTCGGGAAAAGAGCCACAGGTCAAATTGGAACTTGGGCCGCCTGCTCCTGAGCCACAGCCTCTGTACATGAGCACTAACCATTAGGTTGCCAGCGCCTTGAATGTTGGTCTTTGTGTTTGAAAGACAGCATGCAGAAATTCAGAAATAATAATAATCAATTATTTCTTTCGAAAGGCTTCAAGCTAACGTTAAGAGCCAGTTTTAATTAAGTATACCTAATCATGATAAAGCAGAGATATTTGTGTGATAATTTAGAGATAATGTTCAAATAAAGTAACAAAATCTACTGATGTAAAGTATCCAACAAGTTCCACTGAAGAAAAGAGACTAAACCGTCTACTTCTTAACTTTGCTCTTTACTTTCCACTCCTTGGAATTTACTTATTTAAATGTGAGTGAAGTGACCATCTAGTTAACTGTTGCGTTTTGTTCCTGGACCCTTTCAGTGAAAATCCTGGTGGTGAAACATAATAAGAAAAAAAAAAGAGATGTAAGCTGCTCTCTCTGCTTACTTTCAGTCTCCACTGTTAATGTAGTCAATGAGTAAATGAACTAATGGTATGACTAAATTGTAACTGTACTAATGGCTGTTTAATAAGGACAGAAACGGCTGCTGAGCCTTGATACCCCTATAAAGGTATATTACTGTATCTTTCACAAGTCGCTGCTCCCCTTACACCACCATGTCCCTCATTCATATTCCACCTCTTCCTCTTTCTCTTTATTCCTCTCTTTGTGCGACAGAGTGATGTGACAGTAGAGAGCAGACAATGTCGGGTTACCCTGGTAATTTGGGAAGGAGGACGGAAGTATCCTAGTCGGGCAGACGGGCGACGTCCCCTCCTCCCGGTGCGGCGCAAGTCCCACCGATGATTCACCAGCCTGCACGATGAAGGTTGACGACCCCAATTTGAGAAAGGCAGGAGGAGGAGGAGTGAGAGAAGAAGGCAGATGAGGAAGGGGAATAATAAGGAGGGGATGGCGTTGCCTACGTCAGTGGCACTTGCTAATAGGCAGATGTCCTTGTCCCTGACACAAGTAAATCATGTCTCCTGGGGTAAGAATGAAAGAAAGAGAGAAGGAGAGGAAGGGAAGAAACAAGTAAGGCAGAGATAGAGATTGGTGTCTGGACGTGAGTGCGTGTCTGAATGAAATTATAAGCAATTACTTCAGCCTTTTAGTCCACTGTTGAAATGCAGTTTTGATGAAGATAAAAAACAAGAAGGAGGGGGAAGCAGAGGAAGGTGAAGTGACTCAGTTAAAGTGTTTTAAGCTGTTTTGGGTGAGTGGGCCGGCCTGTTAGAGAACACAGAGTGAACAGGTGAGACATGGAGGAGTGGAAGCAGATAAAGAGGACAGTACCTGACGAGACAAGGTTGAGACAGAGGGAGGAAGAGTGTTCATCTGTAGAGCAAACAGTATGGAGGGAAAATAAATGCTTTGCGGATAAAAGTAGGAGCAGATTATCATCAGGAAGATGAATTTAGAAGATATTGATTGGTTAAGACCAACAAGACCAACAGAGGGAGGAATTATTGTTTCTAGAATGTACCTTTAATTTTCTGTTATATTTTATGGGATCACAATCAAATGAAGCATGGGCTCTAATCACAATGGCAGAAAACTCCTGAAAACTTTCATGATCTGCTGCATGTGTGAACCCGAACATCCCAATTTTACACCCAGATTTTTTTTTTCTGCCAGCCCCTCCAAGTATCTGCATAATATAACAGCTCTCCACAAAATGCTGTATGTTCTTCTCTGCCGTGATTATCTGTCCCCATTGCATCAAACTCAGTTCCCTCCATGTCCGATAGTCATTCTTTTTACATCATACCTGCCTCCTGAGGCCCTTCTAGCTCAACAGTGATAACCTTGAGTTCAGTGACAACTGATTTGAATTTTTTTTCTGGGAATTTCTGCACCGACTACTTTGAAAACGGCAATGATGATGTTAAGAGCCTTTGTTGAATTTTCCCACTTTCAAATTTTCACAGAGAGTTGCGATGTGAAACTATCAAAGGTTAGCAGATGACAGTATACTTTTTATGGTAACAACACATGCGAGATTAAGGGTTGAGGTCAGGAGATCAGCAACACAATATATGCCCCTGAGAGCGATGACCAACTTTGCAAGGCTTTTGGTCTTGCCAAGGGTTTTTAAATATTATTTGACAGCAACATATCTAATTAAGGTTATTGTCAATATTATGTTGCTAGTTGGCTGGCTCGGGAACTCTTGGGGCGGTTTAGTTTGACCAGTGTGCTTGAAAATTTGGCCGATCTGGTGTACATCTGGACGTTTCTCTTGTACTCAACATTGCATGCTTTGAAGACACGGCCTGAGAGTAAATGAACGGACGCTATTCTGGGCATTTATGTTGCAGAGGTTGCAAAGGATGCCTTTCCTGAAATTAGTGAAACTGACATCTGTACCCAGATGTTTTTATCGTCAGACTAAGTTAAGTTACATGTGTGTATAACTGTTGGATAACTGTTGAGGTTTTATTCAACCACTGGTGTTCAGTAACATACATTCATCATTTAGAGTTTGTTGCTGTTGCCTTGTCCCACAGAGTCAGCTAATGGCTACAGGAAGATAAACTTTCCAAAGTATGTGATCCTCCTCCTGATTAAATTGCTCTGTAGCAGCCCCCCACCCACCCACAGGGAAGCTTCCCCTGTACAAACACTATCATCCAGCCTCCCTCACAATCACCATAACCACATATCATTAAGAGCAACGTAGTCATTTAAGGTCAGCATCAACATTTCTGCAGGAATGTGCACTCACAGAGTACTAACATGTGTTTTCCCACATTGCATGCTGATAATAATAATATGATCCGTTTTGAGCGTGGGCACTCACAGCAGAAGTCAAGCTCAGTTGTGAGCCTGCAGCCGCTTCCAACGGGAAACCTGTGCAACCTGTGACTTCAATCATGTTTGAGAAGTGAGTAAGAAACTGAATTAATGTCAAAACTGCAGCCTGGATATTCAAAGTATGAAGTAGGTTTACATGTTCCTGCCTCACTGATCGACAAGAAATGAAATTGGATTAAGTTTTAAAGATCCACTTGTAGAGATCTACAGTACTAATGCATGTGTAAACTTTAATAGATTAAAAGGTACAATTAATAACCAAAGGATATGAAAACATATGTGGTAAATGAAATAATTAACTGAGTCAAAATGCAAAAACCTAAAGATGGAAGAAAATATTGGATCCTTTGAGAACAATAAAATAAAAATACTCTTGAGACAAAAAATAAAATAAAACAGTTAGCAACTTAAAGGAATTTAGCCAAATGTGAAAGATTTTTAAAGGAAGAATGTGCACATTTTTGATGCAGTAGATGTCACCCTTGAGCACCAAAACTCACCAAAACACTGTTTAGTGACACGTTTGTGATTCTGAAGCCTCCAGCAGCACACCTCCAACACATCTCCAATCGGGTTCCCACGAAAGACACACCATCATTTTGCACAATAAAGAGCAACTGGTAGACAAAATTGTCCTTGGTTTGAGCTGCTATTAGGGTCTGCATTATTGGGTTAGCAGGCTTATGTTAGCACACTGTTGACTCACAGTTTCATATTGCACATACATCGACACAGAATGACCTTGTGCGAAAGACATTTATGTGACATCCAAATTAGCAGTGAGTAGGCTATGCTATTCTTCTTTTCTCCTGTGACTGGCTAAAACAGCGTTGTCAGTGTTGTTTGAATGCTTGAAATTGTTGGTGGGTTAAGTATCAGAGAATGCTGCAGAATCAGACTTGTTTTCAGTTTCAATTTTGATGATCCATTTGACTGTTAAATGAAAGAAAATTGTGTCACAAATAATAGATTATTTGTAGGATATCTCAGTCTGAATAAGGGTTGAACCAAAAAACAATTCCCCTCATCTAAAGTTGCACTATTGAAATGGCTTAAAACCAATTATGTTTAGCTCTCTAGTTTGCATTGCATGTATAAACACAAAACCTTAAAGACAAACCTTAGAGTTCTCATAAGACTCAAAACCCATCAGCAAAATGACTTCTCTCTACGGTCACTTCTCACAGAAGATGAGTTTATCCAATCAGAGCTGGTATCTGAGGGTCTTCGGAATCACAGACACTAATAAGCAGCATCTTCCTGTGTTTACTCCAGTGGGAATGGGAGTGGACCTGGATGAAGTCTACCAACTTATAGATAAATACAGATAACTTTAATCTCATGCTAATTCTGAGCACTTCCCTTTCCTCCTCATATGTCTTCCTGTCTAGACATATACAGTACAATTCATTTACTTCTTCCAAGGTCATACTGTTTTGACCGATGAAAAAAACAAAAAGAAAGGAAAAAACTGCATTATTTACTGCTTGTAAAAAGCAAATCAGCTGAAGCTCAAGCTAAATCTACTTACATTTAATTCTGATTATTTTCATAGTCCCAGTGTATGTTTATGTTTGGAGGGAAGGCTGCAGCTGGCACGCTCCCCTGGAAGCCTCTTTATCTCCCTGACCACTTGAGTCGGGGAAGTGAGGCTGCCACACAGCGCCTGGTCCTCACAATTGCTGGAGCTGCTCCAACATTCCCCCGCGACACGACTCAAACAAACCAAACCTGGGGACTGACCATGACTCAGCCGTTCCCCTTGTGTCTGCCTGTCTGGCTGCTTTATCAACAGTTCTAGTGAGACCTTAACAGTAAATTTCCCCTTTTAGTTGTGCTTGGAGAAATGTGGTCATTTTGTTATAGTAGCAGCCTTGGATTTTTTTAAAATGGCGTTTTTTCTTCATTAATGAACTTATTTTAAAGCATGGTCAGCTCCGAATGAGTAGATTTGCTTTTTTTGTTAGATTTTGCATTATTCCATTTACCATCTCTAGTAACTCCACAATCAGAGCAGACGTCTCTGCAAATCGTGACAGCAGTGCAACATGAAAATGCTTCGTCACCATGAAATCAAACAGAGGAATTTCTGATCTTTTCCAATGCCCATGGCCTGGTCAATGCATATCAAACGATGTTAATCGTTCTGTGTGGCAGCCAGCACAGGAACATTTGGAGCTTGACTTCAAAATCAAGATTAGAAAAATAAGAAAAGACTGTCGCATGTGTGGACAGTGACAAGACCAAAGTACTTCACAAACTTTTACAGGTTTTTATACAATAAAGGAGCGAGCAGAAAGGTCACTGGTACACCATAGTAATCAGTATACAGAACACAAATCCATGAAGTTCTGCAACTTTTGTTGCAGATTTAAACATATTTAGACATGTGGTGCAATGGAAGACTTAACCAAACTTAGAAAACCTATTGGCTAGATAAGACAAGAGAAATGGATTGGAGAGAAAACTTTTCTACTGAGACTTCATTTGGAAACCAGGACATGGAATGTGAATTCACAGCATCAACAGTGTGAGTATCCACACCTGTTGCTGAATTTAATTTTGTTCAACCCATCCTTCTGGCTCGTTCTGATTCTCCTGAATATTTCTTGTTGCTTCATACGATGGCTCAGAAGTTGGGGTAATGCCAGCCATTAAAAATTCAACCATTTGCATTCAAAACTCACCACACTAATTTATGGGAAATTTTGTAGGAGTTCAGTGCATTTGTAAAAACAACATCACAGGGCTTTTTTCCCTAATACTCATCAACGTTATCTCCTGAATCATCATCTCTTAAATGTCTGAAACAGAACATGCTAAAAATACACATTTATGAGGTCACTGTCCAATTATTTTAGTCTCCTGGCAAGAGTTTTTGACTAAGAGGTGATTAAGTGATTTTGTAAGTTATCAGACACTTAACAGGAAGACAGAACGGGCCACAAACAGGACAGAGAGGAATGTGCTTCCTGTTAGCCGGCAGTGTTAAACAGGGCAGATACCACGTGCCATCATAACTGACGCACACATACACAAACGCACTCACACATATGCTTGTACACTCGAATGCTAAGAGACAGGAATGTTTTTCTACTGAAATCAGGGAGAAGCAGACTGTCAGGAAAGACAAACAGTAAGAGTAGATAACTCTGAGACAGTGTGTTCTGTCTGTCAGAGGTTCGAATTAGAACACATGAATCTAACTCCAGGTCTTGACAAGAGGGCACTCAATTTTCCAAACAAACAAACTCCAGTGTTTAAAAAAGGACGACAATGAAGATGTAGTTCCACGAGTGTCCACTTGAGGCTGGCTCCGAAAGTCAGAATCCTCATTATAGGTCCCATATTAAAATTCTAATTTGTATAGCAGGAATAAACATCTTTACATTTTGGCACAAAAAAAGTTTACTTACGTTGGTTAAACGTTTGTTCCTCAAAGCACATTGTTAGATCCCATGACAATACTTCATGGTCTCTTATGTTGTTTTGGGAAGCATCACGGTCGACTTAAAGGCCATGTCAAATAAGGGGAGAGACACCTTAATTACACCAAAATTTTGCCAATTATTTACAAAACATAAATGAAACTGCAAAGAGATATGCAGTTTGGACATCGGTAGAGTAAATAAGCAGAGGTTTAAAAAGTGTATGGTGCATGTTTTGGATGGAAAAGGAAGACCAAGTAACTAAACAAGTGGCATGAAGAAACTCCCTCTGAGCAGATTGACCTGCTCTCAGTCAGGCTGATTGGACAGCCATGCCTCCACTTCACATGTACCCGCAACACAAAAGAGAAGACATAACCTAGCAAACAGGCTAGTGTGTCCAACCCATCATGTCTTTCTTTTGGTTACATATTGTTTAGTTTCACCTTGTAACACATGTTCATTCTTCCTTGTGTAAAGTTCGTTCAATCGTTAACAACTGTAACTTAAGTCTAGGTAGAGGTTGTTGTTATCTGCTCCACTTGCAAACTATTTAAAAAGCAATATCAGCAATATTTATAAAGTTTTTCATCCCTTTGTTTTTTTACAGAAAAATTACAATAAAAGTGGAAATTGAAAGAAAATATGTGCATAGTTTGCCACTTGTTCCCCACACCCTCTCCAATAGTTTGAACCTGCAAGGGGGGAATATTTACTGTGTTGGCATAGTGTGATTAAATATCTCATATTTACATTTACAAGTCCCTCCAGTATTTTGATTGTATTATTCTTAAATTTGTACTTAAGTTGTCTTCCAGTCTTTTGTTGTGATATTGATTTCAAGTTCTTTTCCCCATTGTTCTTCTATTTTATGATCTGCTATAGTGAACTTTAACAGTATTTCAAACATTTGAAAAAACCCTTTTAGCTGTATTTTTATTTTGGAACAATTGATGCACAAATATCTTTTAATATTTCCTCCTGCATATGCTTTGAAAGATAACTTCTCACTTGTAGATACTACAAACAAAATTTCGGATCTTTTCAAATGAATCTCTTGTATTTCTTGTGAGAGAAAAAAAAAAAAAAAAAAAACATGCTTATGTTTGTGTGTTCCTGCTGTGAAGGATCATCCCGGAGGTGAGTCAGAACTGAGGGAGTTGAGAGCTGCTTGTCATAGAACAGCATGCTTGTGTTTATGAAATTAACATTGGTCGTCCTTGAAGGCTTCCTGATTGAATCACACAAGCTCGATGACGTCATGCAAGGTTTAAGTCACATTTTGGATTAGGGAGGGCGAGATAGAGAGAGAGAGAGAGAGAGAGAGAGAGAGAGAGAGAGAGAGAGAGAGAGAGAGAGAGAGAGAGAGAGAGAGAGAGAGAGAGAGAGAGAGAGAGAGAGAGAGAGAGAGAGAGAGAGAGAGAGAGAGAGAGAGAGAGAGAGAGAGAGAGAGAGAGAGAGAGAGAGGATGAGTCACTGCCTCATTGATGACTGTCTCCACTGAGTGGTCAGATAATTCAGGTACAGAAGGAGAGACAGGCACAGCACGACTGCCTAATGGCACTCAGATAAAATGACTTATTGAGAACTTGCAAAATACACCTTTTAAGAAGATTAAATGGTATTGATGCCCCTGCCCGACCCATCCCCATCTTGGATTATATTTATGACCAAGAATTGAAATAACAGACAAACAACCTGTGCCACCATCAGACATGGTACTTAGTGTTAAGACTACTGAAAAGTTCAGAGAAAAGATCTATTGAGCACCATATTGGACATAAAGTTATAAAAAGCACAACACAATAACAAGCAAAATACAAGTGAACAAAAGTCACGCAAGAGTCAAAATATTCAAGACCAAAAAGAGATCTAGAACAATCAAGATATCAAATGACAGATGCACACATCAGTGGCTTCTTCTCCTTATTGCCTGGCCACAAAACTCTGACAAAGTCCTGTGTGGATTTCCTGCAGCACATTTAAGTGGTCTGAAACTCAGAGATTCAGTGTTGTGATGTCAATCAATCCACAGTCGACCTTTTCACCTCATGTTTACAATGATTCACAAAGAATATTGAATGAAATGGTTTTTTTCTAGTTTCTATTGAACAGATCATCTCGTAATTGTTTTGCTCTGTTAACCTAATTGGATGGACATTGACACAGAAATATATTATCCTTCTGTTAGACTTAAAGACAAATAGACAAAGTGTCAGCAATCTGATAAGAATTCAGTTTTTTCAGTTATCATTCACAAAGCACAAGTTTATTTGGAACCACGTCTCGGTATTTTTCCAAACACAATTTAATGAAACATTTTGATACAAAAGAAATAAACTCAAAAGATCATGGAAAGTTCAATTTTCCTTTTTGTTGGATTACAAAGGGTATATAAACTGTCAACCCAAACACCAGTAGAGTGATATCTCTTCATCAAGTGTACTGAGGGGAAACAAAAACAGTGCATATGAACTTCAATGAGTCTTGAGTTGCAAAGAAGAAATGTACAAGCGGACATATTGATAACAAAAGAACGAGTGGCATTTTGTTTTTTCCTCTTGAATACATCATCTTATTACCATTCAATGTTTTAACCTCAATGACTGAATTCAATTTTAAACTGAGGGAATATACTGCCAACAACCTTATTCTCAAAATGTTCTTGTGGGAAAAATAAAGTAACAAAATATTATTACATTACAATCAACTTGGTCAAAATTGTTGATTTTTCAATCTGTTGACACTGTCTCAGAACTGAGAGCAAAACCCAGAACAAGCTCTCTCACAAGGCTTTGGCCTCTCTGTTGAAACAGGCAAAGGGCTCCCTCTAGTGCTGTAATAGTGGCACTGCTTGTCGAGTCTTTGAACGCTTACAGACTGTTGTGACTGGATGATCCACACTGCAAGGATAGAAAGCAGCAATGTAGACACACACTGATCACCCACAATATCACCAAACAAACAAAGAGCATTAGATTTGATGTTCATACATCGTATGTGAATGAAATCACGTCATGACTCCTAATCAGTGCCTCTTTTTGCACCCCAATCGGAGTGTGCAGGTCTGACACCTGAAAGTTAAGTACGTCGATGTCAGACGCTCCAAACGTGGCCTCCACCTTCACCTTCTCGTACATGTTAAACTGAACCTTCTTGTCAGTCATAGAGAGGAGAAATCGGAGGAACGTCTCCCTCAGCACAGAACGTGCATGCTGCTCTTTCTGCAGCTGCTCGGGGTCAGTCTCTGATTTGGCAGATGTTGGAATGGAGGTGCGGCACAGAGCGATGAAGCGGGGGGATTTGGGGTCAAACCCGCGGCTATTGGGGTCCGGTCCTCTTGGCAGGCGGAGCACAGACACAGGTGTTGCCATGTCCAGTAACAAAGTCTTTCTTTCAAAACCTGTTAAACAAAAAACACACATTAGAAGAAGCCATAAACACCCCTCCAATAAGAACGATGTTTTCAAAGAAAAGTGTAAACATTCTGTGTTTGTGCAATAAATTACAAATATGCAATATCATCCCTTAAAATGTTTGACATTATAATAGGAGTAGACAAAAGTATTAGCTTAATCTTAGATCCCTCAAATGCATCCTGGAAGAAGTGGACTCAACTTGCAGACTTTCTTTGTCACATGTTCAACATCACATGATGGAGCAGCTATTTATTGTGCAGGAGCCTTTCATGCAAGCACAATGGATATCATGCTAGAACAAACAAACTTCAATAAAAGGTTAGTTTTTCAAGCCATGTATGAGAAAAGAGGCGACACATACAAGCTTATTTTTAATTGGGATTCATAGCTTGCTTTGTTTGTATCATTATGAACTGAACACATTTAGAACTGTCTTTTTTTTCCCAGACCAATCAAACAATTTGTAGCCCAGCGTTGAGGGAACTTCTGGGCGAAGAATGAAACGGGGATAAGTCTGGGGGAAAAATTAAGATAAATAACTTCAACTCAAACCTCATTAAGTGCAACCATGGAATATAAAGTTTAAATGTATTAACATTACAGACACTGAAACCTTTGGCAGCATCAGAATACACTCAAACCACACTAGATAAGCTTTAATGTAATATTGCATTTACTGATGTTGTGGAAAATTTTACTCCATGTGTACTACGAAGGTCTCATAGAATCTGTCATATAAAATGTATCTGAAATGTCTTAGAACACTACATGCACAGCATATTGGGTGTTTTGTTTCCCATCATTTTGTTCTCTTTATTCTGTTTCTCACACTCTGTACATGTGGGAAGAGTCACCCAGGCTCTCTCACTGGACTCCATCTCCTTCTCAGCCTTGGGAGATGGTAAATAGTCATGTAGTCTCTTTTCTCACACTAGGGGATAGATTGTGCCCTGCCAGGTGGGCAGTGTCTCTATGTGGCGTGATGGGGAAGTGCTCTGTGTAATGTGATGGAAATGTGTAAGTTTTCATGTTTGCCTTTTCTCGGGGCCTCTTTCTCTCCTCACCGTGTGAGAGAGGGGTCTTCGAACGCTTATCTTGCCTTCGAATAAATGTTCATTGAGACCAGATCGATCTTGGGGTTCCTTTTTGAATAGATCTTCTCACTCTTTATTTTCACTCTTTGGTAATGGGAAAAATTCCACAACAATTTGGCGTTGTCGGCAGGATCCAGCGAGCTGCTACACGAGGGGAACGGGAGAATGGTGCTTGGCCAGCCTGAGGGAAAAAAAACTCAGTCCACCTGTTTGAACAGGGGAGCCGGAATCTCGTCTACGGCCGCCTGGATCCAACGGACTTGATCCGAGAGAATACTGGGTGAGATACTATTCAAATCATAATTATGGACTCTCTGGGAAAGGGAAGACGGGTGTTTTTATGATTTCGTGCACTATAAAGAGAGAAAATCAGGGACTTTCCAAGGAAAAATCAGTGCTCTTATGATTTCAAGCACAATAAAATCTGAAAATCCGGAGATTTTCCAGGGGGAAAATTGAGTGTTCTTATGATTACATGCACTATAAAGAATAGAAATCAGGGATTTTTTCTTGGAGACTCAGTGTTCTTATGATTTCGAGCACTAAAAAATATAAAAGGAATCAGACTTCCCAGTGGGAAATTCAAGGTGCTCTTAGTATTTCAAACTTTATGAAGCTAGGAGCTCTGGATTTTCTCCGGGGGACTCAGTGCTCTTATGATTTCGAGCACTATAAAAGTGAAGAATCAGGGGACTTTCCAGGGATGTTCAAAGGGTGAGAATATTCTCGTGGCAAGCCAGTGCCCTTAGCATTTCGGCACTATAAAGTTAGGAAAGCCAGCAAGAGACGTCTTGACTGTAACAGGGGGTCCGGATCCACTAAGTGTCAAGTACCTTTCCCCGACAGTCCATTGTGTAATATTATGATATAAAAAAAAGAAAAAAGAAAAAGAGAAAACAGGAAAAAAAAAGGGAAAAAACAAACAACAAAAAAAAACCAAATACGGTGAAAAATGTTTCGAATGTCTGAATGAGTGGATGAATGAATATGGATTTCCAGAATGAGTTTCGTTGAACTTAAATCAGTTATAATAATAATAATAATAATATAAATAATAAATACAGTATAAATAAAAAAAAAGGTAAAGGTGAAAGTCAAGGATTTGGAAAGATATGGGAGTCATAGCAAATGCATGACAATGTGGAAAACTGCAGTGAGACTCTCGCTGCAAAAGAGAGAGAGAGAGAAAAAAGGTCATGTAAAAGATGGCAGAGGGAAGAGTTTAAAGTGGAGATGTAACTGGAAGAAAAAACCAGTTCAGCCCACCTCCATATAGGTCTAGTGATACCTCACGTCTGTCTCCTTATGCCCCATTGCAGGCACCATTGCAGGCCCTCAGGGTGATGGACTTGGACCTGGACTCCTACCCTCCCATGCCGCCGTCCCTGCCACCACTGGAACCAGACCAGCCGGAACCAGACGACCAGCCTCCTCCCATGGTCAACAGGGCCCAGCAGACGGTTCTCCAACATCGCAACGTTATGACAGCCCTAACATTGCCAGCTCCAGACCAAAGAGCAAAGCATCCGGATTGGGATAACACAGACACTGGAATACAAAGCTGCTGTTGCTACTCTGACCCGAGACCTGAGAGACGAATTCTTCAGAAACACTGATACCGGCGCTGTCAGGAGTGTTATGCAGCGCCCAGAGAAGCAAGCTGCTGATTTCCTGCATTGCCTGACTTAAGCCTTTAACCGTCACTCAGGCCTCCTCTGCAACCACATTATGGATGTTGCAGGGCAGACATGGCGTCATGGTGTAAGGTATGGAGAGCTCCGAAGACACGTTTTACACGCCCAGGACGTGGTGAATGAGCGAGAAGGGAGCAGAAAAGAAAAGAGAGACACTGTTGCATAAGCTGCCCATTTCCAGAGCCTGTCCCAAAGACACGGATGCGAAGGGGGCCGAGCCCTTGACTGACATTCTGACGTGTACCATTACTGCTGGCAACCTGACCGTTGAAGGGACGATTGCCCGCAGCGAGGAGGAGCTGAAGGAGGAACTAAAATATATCTATGAGTTGGGAATACAGTTAGGACAATCGACCCAGCAACTTGTTAAAATGACAAAAGAAAAGTTGCTCCTGACTCAGACTTCAAGCGACTTACTGACTTACTCTGTACCTCTCATGCGTCTAATGACTTCGACCATGTTTATGGAAAACAATGGTACAAATAATCCTCTGACGGACTGACTCTAACGTTGTTTTGGAGCGCCCACGTGGCAGCTATCTGCGTGTCCTTGATGGAGCCTCAGGAAGGATTGTTTAGAGTTTACAGTTTCTCTCTGCATGTTTCTTCCTGAAGCTGAGCGCTCCTTTGAGCAATTGTTTATATTTTAGCTAATTGTTATTATTTAATGTTTATTTTGTAGAGAGAGAGCACAGTCTACTGAATTAAATTCCCTGGGTGTTAAACATGCCTGGCCAATAAAACTGATTCTGATTTTGATTAAAACAAGCCCTGTCTCAGTCGCCACCTGCCTTTGGTCTTCCTGACCCCTCCTGTCCTGTTGTTTAAACGGTGGACGAAAAGGGAGGATTTCTCTCGTCTGTCTTGTTATAAATGCGTGGTGATAAACTCCGCTCGGTGGCCTACTTTTCATCCAAACTTGACCCTGTGGCTGTAGAACTTCCTGGGTTTTTTTTAGAGCTGTAGCAGCAGCTGAAGAAGCTGTTTTAGCTTCACGTGACATTATTGGCTTCGATCTTACAGTCCTTGTTTCTCGTAATGTTTATTATTTTGCTTGATCAAAATGCATGACACTTGTCTGCTGCCAGGTGATTGCGCTATTCCACCATCTTGCTTGGTCTCCCCAATGTCACTATCAGGTCTGCACACCTCGTGCTGACCTCTCTGACCGACCCCTGATTAACCCTGACCTAATCCTGTTCGTTGATGGTTTCTCCTCCTGCTCTGACATTGGACTGAAGAGGGTAGAATACGCCGTCTGCTAAAAACAATGTGTTGGCCTCTGGCTCACTGTCATCTAATTACTCTGCACAAACAGCAGAACTTTTGGCTTCAACTGAGGCCTGCAAATTAGCATCTAAAGCGGTCATGATCTACACTAACTCCCGTTATCCCTTCGGAGTAGTTCATGACATTGGAGCACTATGGAAACATCGCTCTTCTCTGAAATCTGACTGTAAACATATTTTAAACTGTGGTTTGCATGTTTTTCCATGTGTGTCGAAGCATTTCCAACTAAACATGTTGACAGAAGTGCCGTCGCAAAAGCTCTTTTGACAGAGATCATTCCAAGGTGGGACACACCTAAACCTAAACTCCAGTGATAATGGCATCCATTTTATTACGAAAGCCCAAACAAGAAGTAAGTGCTCTGTAGGGGTTCAAGCTAAAAACACTCTGTGCCTCCCATCTACAGTCAGGTGGTGCTGTGAGCATGAAAATGGCACTTTAAAAAGCAGATTGGCTAAATGTTGTGAAGACACCAAGTAATCCTAGACAAAAGCACTTCCGCTTGTTCTCATGTAAATGCGTACACGCACACGTGCACGCACCTCACTTAACTTTTATGAAATATTGTTTGAACATCTAGATAACACTGGAGGGGAAACCAGCACAAAACTAACTCCTACATCTACTGCTTTATTAAAACATAACATGTTGAAATATTGCAAAAGTCTGTCACGGTCCCTTTCTGTCTCCACCAGGCGGTGGAAGCTGCACTATCCGTTCCAGCGGCCTCTGGACCGCTCTACACCTTCTGGCCAGGACAGTGGGTTGCTGTGAAGGACCACAGGCACCGCCACTGAAAGTCCAAGCGCCGGTTAGGTCCGAACCAGGTTCTGCTGACCCACACCGTTTGAAGGTCGCAGAGATGGCCACGTGGATTCACGCCAGCCACTGCCGCCTCTTTACTGGAGAGCCCAGTAGCTGCCCCTAATCCAGCCCCATAATGACTCTGAGGTGCTCAGAGCGTTCCTGTGTGGCCACCATTGGAGCTTTACCATCTTGTGCCTCCCCTTGTGGGGGTCCCTTTGGGGAGACCCTGTCCATGCGTCTCCCACCAAAGGTGGAAACACGAAACACTCAGCAACCGCATAGTTTGTGGATTATCGCCCCATACCACTCCTTCTAACTGCTTGCTGATTCCCTATCCCGCCTTAGTACACGTTTCCACTTCTGTTTTCCTACTGTGGAAAAGCAACCACACTTCACACCTTTTCACTGGAAAAGAAATCAGACTCAAACTTTTCACTAGAAAAGCAACCACACTCAAACTTTTCACTAGAAAAGCAACCACACTCAAACTTTTCACTAGAAAAGAAATCAGACTCAGACTGCGAATCTTCCCCCTGGAGGAAGAATGTAACGGAAGTTATTATGTTCTTCGTGATCCTCACACCTTTACTGCACCGACTAATGTTTTTTTTGTGTTCGATCTCGATCAGTGTACATGTAAAAAAATAAAATAAAAAATGGTCTCAAGACCCCAAAGGCACATATTTGGGTACCACTGCAGGATGTAATATCCCTCTTAATGACTCCTGCTCTGTCTTTCTTCCCTCTATGATAAATTTGCTGTTTATTGGAATTGTGCTACTGATGATGTTTTTTCTCTTGTTGTGTT